>NC_057714.1:65501726-65505490 GCF_004010195.1 Chiloscyllium plagiosum
TATATCGTGTTTTGTGCAGTCCTTGCATGGTATTTTGTACACTACATTAGTTTTTCTCATGTTGGGTATCGGGTCCTTCGTTCTGGTGAGTTGTTGTCTGAGTGTGGCTGTTGGTTTGTGTGCTGTTATGAGTCCTCGGGGTCGCAGTAGTCTGGCTGTCAGTTCTGGGATGTTCCTGATGTATGGTAGTGTGGCTAGCCACGCTCAGACAACAACTCACCAGAACGAAGGACCCGATATCCAACATGAGCAAGACGAATGTTGTGTACAAAATACCATGCAAGGACTGCACAAAACATTATATAGGACAAACAGGAAGACAGCTAACAATCCGCTTCATGAACATCAACTAGCCACGAAACGACACGACCAGCTATCCTTAGTAGCCACACACGCAGACAACAAGCAACATGAATTCGACTGGGACAACACTACTATCATAGGGCAAGCCAGACAGAGAACAGCCAGGGAATTCCTAGAGGCATGGCATTCATCCACAAACTCCATCAACAAACACATCGACCTGGACCCAATATACCAACCACTACAGCGGACAGCTGAAACTGACAACCGGAAGCGGCAGGGACAGACCACTATAAACACCGGAGGAAACATCAAAGAAGCGCTTCGCAGGAGGCTCCCAAGCACTGATGATGTCGCCTAGCCAGGGGGCGAAACGTTTGCAACAAAAACTTCCAGCTCGGCGAACAGAACCACAGCAACGATTCAATAATTTACTCAGTATTACTTCTCTGGTGATTGTGATTTTCTTGAACTCCTCCCTCATTTCCATTTTCTGATTTATTGCCGCTTCTGGGATCTTACTTGTATCCTCTACATAGAAAGTTGCCACAAAATATCTGTTAATCTGTTATTGCTTTATTTTCCATTATTAATTCTCTGATCTTATTTTCTATTAGATCAATGCTCACTTTGTTAACTCTTTCCTTCTTTAAATATATAGAGAAATTGTTACTACCAATATGTTGTTTCTGGCTAGCTTTCTGTTGTACTATGATTTTTTTTCCATTATTAATGTTTTGATCATTTTAAAATATTCTGTCCAATCGTCTGACCTACCTTTGCTTTTTCTTTTAGTTTCATACAGTCTTTAACATTTACAGTTCATCACAACTGGTGTGTCCATCCTGTGGATTTTATTTTATTCATTGGAAAGTATCTATTCCCTATATTTTGAAATATCCCCTTACATCTTTTGACATTTTTAAAATCTAATTTTACAATTCACTTTAGCCAGCTCTTCTTTCATGACCTCATAACTGTCCTAATTAAAATTGTAAACATTAGTCTTGGGGGAAGAGGTCCCACCTCTCTCTATCTCTCTCTCTCACACAGAATGCAACATTCAGTATATTATGTTGAATGTTGATATTATGGTCACTGCTACCTTTGGGCACCATCCCTATGAGATTGCTACTTAGTCCTATCTCATTGCACCAGGTTTAATACAACCTGCTTTCTGGTTGACTCCAGAATGTGCTGTTCCAAGGAACTACCCGAAAAATATTCAATTAACTCCAAATCTAGCTATCTTTGCCCACATAATTTTTCCAGTTGATAAGTAAACTAAAATGTCCCATTGCTGTGCCTTTCTGATAACCTCTAATTATTTCTTCTTGATGTCCCACCCCACCATGTGGTTACTGTTACTGGATTGTACACTATTCTCGTACAAAATTTTTAACCTTCATAATTTCTCATTTCCACATTCATTGTCCTAACTGCCTTGGTTTCTTGAACTTAGATCATCCCTTTCTATCAGGCTAATCTTATAATTAACTAAGAGAGCCATCTCTCCACCTGTCCCTACTTTCTTGCCATTCCTACATGGGCTGTATCCTTTATAATTCAGGTCGCGATACATGTTATCCTGCAGCAATGTTTCTGTAATAGATATCAGGTCATACTTATTCATTTCTATTTGCATTCTCCAGTTCATTCATTTTGTTTTGAAATTTGTATGATCAGCTATTTCAGACCCAGCAAACCAGACGTCCTCAATCTGCAATCACTGTCTAAGGTGATTTAATTTTAGCTCCTTGATTGTTGGAGCTGCCAGGAGGCGGTGGAGGCTAGTACAATTGCGACATTTAAAAGGCATCGAGACGAGTACACAAATAGGAAGGGTTTAGAGGATTATGGGCTGTTTGCTGGCAGGTGGGACCAGATTGGGTTGGGATCTCTGGTCGGCACAGATGAGTTGGACCAAATGGTCTATTTCCATGCTGTATATCTAACTGCAACATTTAAAAGGCATCTGGATGGGTATATGAATAGGAAGGGCTTAGGGGATAAGGGTCAAGTGCAAGCAAATGGAACTAGATGAGGTTAGGATGGACACGTTGGACCGAAGGGTCTGTTTCCGTGCAGTACATCTCTATGACTCCTAGATCCGATTAAGTAATTGAATATTGATTTCAACTACATCATTTCCTCAACTTAAAAAAAGTTTAAACTTGACATAGTTATACTTTTGAACTGAAAACGACCTGAGACCAAATTTCCCCTGTTCTTCTTGCAAAGCCATTTTCATTAATTATTGGCATTTAGTCCAAGCTATTCATTTCATGGAAAAGGTGCCACACTTTCCAGTATGAAACGTTGCTAAACTTGAGAGTGACAGACAGTAAGAAACCTCAATAACAACAATGCACTAAACAAGCGCTTGCTATTCAAACAAGTGGTTTCCCAGGAATTCCCAAATCGTGACAGGAGCAAAGCAAAGCAAAGCACGTGGTGTGAGCCGCGGACGGGCACAGTGACGGGGGACGTGATGCGGTACGTCAGTGAGTTCCGGAGCGGAGTGCTGAGGCACGCGGAGGTAGTGGAGCGGCGCTCGGTCAGTCTCGAGTCCCCGGACACAGGGCGGAGGGAGCATCGCCTCCTGCTTCAGCCGGTAAGCTGCAGGCCAGGACGGGCGGTTCTACTCACTGGGGTCTGCTGGAAAGCCGGGCCGCACGGTGGACTCCCGGCATCTCGGGCTGGCGCTGTCACTGAAGTTGCTGCTTTAAAAACCCAAAATGGCGGCTCCCGGCTGCGCAGATTCAGCAGCAAAACAGAAAGGGAGGCCCCGGGGTCAGAGGGAGGGAGGCCCCGGGGTCAGAGGGAGGGAGGCAGGCCCCGGGGTCAGAGGGAGGGAGGCCGGCCCCGGGGTCAGAGGGAGGGAGGCCGGCCCCGGGGTCAGAGGGAGGGAGGCCGGCCCCGGGGTCAGAGGGAGGGAGGCCGGCCCCGGGGTCAGAGGGAGGGAGGCCGGCCCCGGGGTCAGAGGGAGGGAGGCCGGCCCCGGGGTCAGAGGGAGGGAGGCCGGCCCCGGGGTCAGAGGGAGGGAGGCCGGCCCCGGGGTCAGAGGGAGGGAGGCCGGCCCCGGGGTCAGAGGGAGGGAGGCCGGCCCCGGGGTCAGAGGGAGGGAGGCCGGCCCCGGGGTCAGAGGGAGGGAGGCCGGCCCCGGGGTCAGAGGGAGGGAGGCCGGCCCCGGGGTCAGAGGGAGGGAGGCCGGCCCCGGGGTCAGAGGGAGGGAGGCCGGCCCCGGGGTCAGAGGGAGGGAGGCCGGCCCCGGGGTCAGAGGGAGGGAGGCCCCGGGGTCAGTGTGTCAGAGGGAGGGAGGCCCCGGGGTCAGTGTGTCAGAGGGAGGGAGGCCCCGGGGTCAGAGGGAGGGAGGCCGGCCCCGGGGTCAGAGGGAGGGAGGCCGGCCCCGGGGTCAGAGGGAGGGAGGCCGGCCCCGGGGTCTGTCAGAGGGAGGGAGG
>NC_057714.1:65508914-65510368 GCF_004010195.1 Chiloscyllium plagiosum
GGCCCCGGGGGCAGTATGGCAGAGAGAGGGAGGGAGGGAGGCCCCGGGTCTGTGTGTCAGAGGGAGGGAGGAAGGCTCGGGGTCAATGCCTCAGAGGGAGGGAGGGAGGCCCCTGTCAGTGCCTCAGAGAGGGAGGGAGGCCCGGTTTCAGTGTGTCAGAGGGAGAGAGGCCAGTTTCAGTGTGTCAGAGGGAGGTTGGCCGGGATCAGTGTGTCAGAGGGAGGGAGGCCCCGGGGTCAGTGTGTCAGAGGGAGAGAGAGAGAGAGAGAGCCCAGGGTCAGTCCCTCAGAGGGAGTGAGGCCCGGGGTCAGTGTGCCGGAGGGAGGGAGGGTGGCCCGGGGTCAGTATGTCGGAGGGAGGGTGGCCAGGGGTCAGTGTGTCAGAGAGAGGGAGGGAGGGAGGCCCGCAGTCAGTGTGTCAGAGGGAGGGAGAGAGGCCCCGGAGTCAGTGTGTCAGGGAGAGGGAGGCAGGCCCCGGGGTCAGTGTGTCAGAGAGAGGGAGGGAGGCCCCGGGGTCAGTGTGTCAGAGGGAGGGAGGCCCCGGGGTCAGTGTGTCAGAGGGAGGGAGGCCCGGGGTCAGAGGGTGGGAGGCCCCGGGGTCCGTGTGTCAGAGAGAGGGAGGCCCCGGGGTCCGTGTGTCAGAGAGAGGGAGGCCCGGGGTCAGTGTGTCAGAGAGAGGGAGGCCCGGGGTCAGCGTGTCAAAGAGAGGGAGGCCTCGGGGTCTGCGTGTCAGAGAGAGGGAGGGAGGCCCCGGGGTCAGCGTGTCAGAGAGGGGGCGGGAGGCCCCGGGGTCAGCGTGTCAGAGAGGGGGAGGGAGGCAGTCCCGGGGTCAGTGTGTCAGAGGGAGGGAGGGCCTGGGGTCTGTGTGTCAGAGAGAGGGAGGGAGGGATGCCCCGGGGTCTGTGTGTCAGAGCGAGGGAGGCCCCGGGGTCAGTGTGTCAGAGAGAGGGAGGGACGGAGGGACGCCCTGGGGTCAGTGTGTCAGGGAGAGGGAGGGATGGTGGCCCGGGGTCAGTGTGTCAGGGAGAGGGAGGGATGGAGGCCCGGGGTCAGTGTGTCAGAGAGAGGCAGGGATGGAAGCCCGGGGTCAGTGTGTCAGAGGGAGGGAGGGACGGAGGCCCGGGGTCACTGTGTCAGAGGGTGGGAGGCCCCGGGGTCAGTGTGTCAGAGAGAGGGAGGCCCGGGGTCTATTTGTCAGCAAGAGGGAGGCCCGGCGTCAGTGTGTCAGAGAGAGGGAGGCCCGGGGTCAGTGTGTCTGAGGGAGGGAGGGAGGGAGGGACGCCCGGCGTCAGATGGAGGGAGGGAGGCCCTGGGGTCAGTGTGTCAGAGGGAGGGAGGGAGGGAGGGCCGGGGTCACTGTGTCAGAGGGTGGGAGGCCCCGGGGTCAGTGTGTCAGAGAGAGGGAGGGACGGAGGGACGCCCTGGGGTCAGTGTGTCAGGGAGAGGGAGGGATGG
>NC_057714.1:65510378-65565570 GCF_004010195.1 Chiloscyllium plagiosum
GGAGGGAGGCACAGGGTTAATGTGTCGGAGGGAGGGAGGGTGGCCCGGGGTCAGTGTGTCAGAGGGAGGGTGGCCCGGGGTCAGTGTGTCGGAGGGAGGGTGGGTGGGAGGCTCCGGGGTCGGTGTGTCAGAGAGAGGGAGGGAGGGAGGGAGGGAGGCCCGGGGTCAGCGCGTCAGAGAGAGGGAGGGAGGCCCCGGGGTCAGTGTGTCGGAGAGAGGGAGGCCGTGTTCTGCATGTCAGAGGGAGGAAACGGGGCCCTGAGGTCTGCGGGTCAGTGGGAGCGAGGGAGGGCCCCAAGGGCTGCGGGTCAGTGGGAGCGAGGGGGGGCCCCGAGGGCTGCGGGTCAGTGGGAGCGAGGGGGGCCCCCGAGGGCTGCGGGTTAGTGGGAGCGAGGGGGGCCCCCCAAGGGCTGCGGGTCAGAGGGAGAAACATGAAATTGGGCCTTGTTTTGAAAGGGATAGATCCAGTCATCTGAGAGAGGAGTGGTAGAAGATTCTGAAGGGTGGGGGTCTGCATGTCAGAGTGGGAAACTTGGGGGAAGGGGCAGTGTGTCTAAGGGAGTGGGGTGTTGGCTTGAGAGAAATATTGGGTCAGAGACAGGCAGAAAGGGAGGGGATGTAGTTGTAGCATCTTCAAAAAAAGCGGTTTCAAAGTTTGAGTGACAGAGATGGGAGGGGTGTCCTTGGTGGGAGGTGGCTCAACCTGTTAGTTTGAATGTTTGAAACCCAGGTCCTGGTGACTGGCCGTGCTATTCTTTCCTTAATACTGCAGGGCTTGCTCTTGCCACCACCCCTCTGAGCCCCACCCTTTTCACCTCTCCAGGCCCTGCTCTTGTCATATCTTTCTCCTCAAATAACGTCCCATTCCTGCTGCCAACTCTTCTCCCTGCCCCCGCAACCCTGTTGTTCTGACATCCACCCTCAGCTGCACTGAAATCATAGTTATTATTAGGTCAACATTACATTTGGATGGCAAAGGGTTGTATGTTAGGTAAAACATTGTTATACAAATGAATTTCCTTCAAAATCAAAAGTGGAGATTGGAAATCTGAAATAATCAAAAATGCTGGAAACTTGGCAGGCTATGCAACAACTGACTAATAAGAAATGTAAAGTGCAACAAGTCTGAATCTTTGGTTTCTTCGTAGTTATGTAACAGAATTTCTAAATAACCTCAATTAACTCTGTCCAATGGTAATTTTAATTAACCTGCAGTCATCTTGCTTTAACCTGGAGTCTTTTACAGAATTTTTTGTGGTCATTATCTGTGCTAGTTTGTAATGAAACCATGTTGCCTTATATGCACCAAAAAGACACGACTTCCCAATGTCGCCTTCGTCTTCCACTGTTTTGAGTTTTGAATTTAGAAAAGAAGAATGCCAATGCAGCTTTCAACCAGGACTTATTGCTTATTATTTTTCTTGGAAATTCTTAAGTAAAAGTGGTTTAATTTTTAGCCATCACTAAAGATTGAACTGTAGAGTTGCAACTAAATTGTGGCTAACTACGTTTTTCGAAGGAAAAAGTAAATGCTGTCCTCATCTGAGCGTTAAAGCTGTTATCTATTATATAGGCTGCCAGGATTTTCAGTTTGGAATAAAGCTGCTTGAAACTTGGGTAAAAAGAAAAGTATGCTCTTCATATTTCTAATTTATAGGTTGGCAGCAAAATGAACAGGTTTACAGCTATTAACGCTGAACATAGGAACTGGAGTAGGCCATTCAGCTCCTTAAACCAATTCCACTACTCAATATCATGGCTGAGCTGTGGCCTAACTCTAAATACCAGCCTTTGGCACATATCCCTTTAATATCTTTGCTACCCAAAATTTTATCTCCAATTTAAAATCGACAACTGATCTAACATCCACTGCTATTGTGGAAGAAAGTTCTAAATGTCTGCTGACTTTTGTGTGTAGAAGTGCTCCTTAACATGTTTCTGAATAGTTTGGCCCTAATTCTACGACTATGCCTCCTAGTCCTAAAATTCCAAACCAGTGGATATAGTTTATCTTTATCTATCCTGTTTCTCCCCATTAATATCTTGGAAAACTTTGATCAGATCGCCCCATTAACCTTTGAAATTCTAGACTAAAAAGGTCTCGTTTGTAGAATCCTTCCTCGGACTTAACCCCTGAAATCCAGGTATCATGTTTCCATTATCTATTATTATGTAGAGACTGTAGAAACCTATTAAACACTTTTTAAGCAGTCGGCTGCTAAAACAAACGTCTCCTATACTGTTTGATTCCTGTCGATTTGATGTCTGTAACAAGTTATGTGTTTACACCAAAGTAATTTGTTATTAACTTTAGTTTTGTGGGTGAGTAGAGTGTTTGTTGCTAACAGTTTTTCTGTTTCTTACAATCTTATGACTCTTGCCTCTTGTTTAACGTAACACTTGTACACCAAACCTATTCGTTTGTAATCTGCTCTGGCATTTCTTTGTTAGTTTATAGCTAAATGTGTTAATCCTCTGTTTGTCAGAAATGTTATCAAAGAGCCATTCTGTAAGTTACTTGAAGCATGCTAGAATTCTTTCCTATTTCCTATCTACTGGTAAATACAGCAATAATGTATTGAAGTAGTATAGTGTTTACTTCAGTCTTTCCTTATTTATGAAAATATTCTATAAACCGAATAATGGCTGTAATAATTTCAACTTTTGATATTTATAATTTGTATCATGATAGATACAGAATCATATAATTTTACAGTCCAGAAGGAGGTCATTCAACCCATGTCCCTACTGTCTCCTGCGCAGATACCCAGCTAGTCCTGTTCTCCAGCCTATCGCTGTAGCCCTCTAAATTTGTCACTTTCAAATATATATCCTGCTGTCTTTTGAAAGTATCTATAGAATCTGCTTTCACCACACTCAGTGCATTCCAATCCCTAACAACTGAGTAGAGAAGTTTCTCCTCATCTCACTCCTAGCTCTTGCTGATAATCTTGAAATTGTGACCCCTAGTTACTGACATATCAACTAGTGGAAACAGAATATTCATCTTTACACTAACGTCACCTCTTAATCATCTCTGAAGAGATGAAGATCTCTGAAGGATAAGAGCAATTTCTTTAATCTTTCCTTGTATCTAAAATCCTTCATTCCGGGTATTGTTCTAGGAAATGAAACACAAGAAATGCTGGAAATCACAGCAGATCAGGCAGCATCTGTGGAGAGAGTAAGCTAACGTTTTGAATCTGGTTGACTCTTCATCAGAATCATCAAGATTCGAAATGTTAGCTTGCTCTCTCCATAGATGTTGCCTGATCTGTAATTTCCATTTTTAATTTCAGTACAGATTCCAGCATCTAGTAGTTTACTCCTACGTCATTTTAGTAAATCTCCTTTGCACTCTCTATAGGACTGTAACATCCTTTCTTAAATAAAACGTTTAGACAGAACACAATACTCCAAATGGGGTCTGAGCAATAATTTGTAGAAGTGTAGTGTCACTTCCTTTTTCACTCTATGCTTCTGTTTATAAACCCAAGGATCCTACAAGCTGCTTTAACAACTATTTCAGCCTGCCTGGCCACCTTCAGAGAATTATCACTGGAATCCTGAGGTCCTTCTGCTCCTGTAGCCCTCTCAAAGTAGTACCAATGAGCCTACATTGTATCTCTGTTTCTTCTACCAAAATGCATTACCTCACACTTGTCAGCATTGAAATTCATCTGCTCGGTGTCTGCCCATTTAGCCAAATTGTCACTGTTGCTCTGAAGTTCCTCTGTGTTATCCTCGCAATTCACTATTCTCCTTACAAATGTGTTGCTGGAGAAGCGCAGCAGGTCAGGCAGCATCAAGGAGAAGGAGAATCGACGTTTCGGGCATAAGCCCTTCTTCAGGAATCAGTATTTCAGAAGAGGCCTCACATATGTCCTGTACAACCTCTACATAACATCCCAACTCCTATGCTCAGAGGACTAAACAATGAAGGCAAGCATGCCAAATGTCTTTTTTGACCATTTGTTTATATGTGATGCAACCTTTAAAGAAATATGTACATGCTGCCCTAGATCCCTCTGTTCAACAACACTACCCAAGGTGCTACCATTAATTGTATAAGGCGAAAGTGAGGACTGCAGATGCTGAAGATCAGAGTTGAAAAGTGCTGGAAAAGCACAGCAGGTCAGGCAGCATTCGAGGAGCAGGAGAATCCATGTTTTGGGAATAAGTCCTTTGTCAGGAATGTATTTAAAGTAATAACGTTAATTGTATAAGCCCTACTTTTGTTTGTTGGACCAAAATACAATGCCTCACATTTATCCAGATTGAACTCCGTCTGCCATTTTTCAGCCCATTGACCCATTTGATCAAGATCCTCTTGTAATCTTGGAAAACTTCCTTCACTCTACTATGCCACCAATTTTGGTGTCATCCACAAACTTCTAAATGCTCCCACCAATTTTCATAGGCAGGTTTAAGATTACTTCTAAATTAATTTCAAGAGAACTTGTTAAGTAATAACATTTTGTGAAAAACATTGCCTAGATTTCATATGTTTTAAAATAATAATTATTCAGCTATCTATATAATACTCATAATGGAGTCCATCCAGATGCCAGTAGAAAGTTGACTTGTAATGGAACATTTAATGAAGTTGCTTAACTGGTTTTATTTGACATGATTTGCATTATTATCTAATATGGAAAAAAGATTAAGTAATATGTTTTCTCTTTGATTTATATTTGTATCTTTCTTTATATTTCTAGTGTTTTTTTTTAAAAACCTTTATCTGCAATTTGTGCGATTTCTTACCCTAATCCCATTCAATTACATTCACCATGCTTTGACAATCTTTATCAACTTGTGAAATAATGCATTATTTCCCACTTTTAAATATTACACAATCTTGCCATCACC
Source organism: Chiloscyllium plagiosum (assembly GCF_004010195.1). Taxonomy (NCBI): domain Eukaryota; kingdom Metazoa; phylum Chordata; class Chondrichthyes; order Orectolobiformes; family Hemiscylliidae; genus Chiloscyllium; species Chiloscyllium plagiosum. The sequence goes on from NC_057714.1 coordinate 65,515,248, forward strand.
AACATAAACTAAGGGCACGTTTTGCCAAGCATCTCAGTCAGGCTCACAAGGGCCAACCTGACCTCCCAGCCACCGCCCATTTCAATTCCCTTTCCCATTCCCCCTCCAACATGACCATCCTCGGCCTCCTTCATTGCCACAGTAAATCAGAATGCACATTGGAGGAGCAACATCTCATCTTCTGCCTAGACAGCCTTCAGCCCGGAGGATTCAACATTGAGTTCTCCAATGTCAAATGACCTCCATTCCCATCCCCTGACTCCCTTTCAAGCCCCACCGATTCCCTTCCATTCCTCTGAGTGACCCTTCCTTCCAGCTACCAACTAGATTCATTCCCCCCCATCAACCAACCAGGCCGTACCCTCAATCTGTGTTCACCTATCCCTACCTCATCTTCCACCCTAAACCCTCCCCCAGTCTCCCCTTTACCTGCAGTTCCCCTTACCTCCACTCCTTGTCCTGAAGAAGGGTCACACCCAAAACATTGACTTCTTCACCTCCACCTCCTGATGCTGTCTGGCCTGCTGTGTTCTTCCAGCCTCCTACTTGTCTACAAACACCGTGGGGCAGAAAACTATATTGGGCTTATATATATACACCCCCCCCCCCCCCCCCCCCCAAACTGTGGTGCTAGTGTTGGGATAGGCATTAAGCAGTGGATTAGAAATGCAAGAAATAAAGGTAAAGCCTAATTATTCCTCTGATCAGAGGAATAGATAGAGTAGACAGTCAGAAACCTTTTCCCGGGTACAACAGAGTGTTACAAGGGGACATAAATTTAAGGTGAAGGGTGGAAGGTATAGGGGAGCTGTCAGGGGTGGGTTATTTACCCAGAGAGTGGTGGGGGCATGGAATGCGCTGCCTGTGGGAGTGGTAGTCAGAATCTTTGGTGACCTTTAAGCGACAATTGGATAGGTACATGGATGGGTACTTAAGCTAGGACACATGTTCGGCACAACATCGTGGGCCGAAGGGCCTGTTCTGTGCTGTATTGTTCTATGTTCTAATTATGGACAACGTAGATCTGCGTCTCTGTCTGCATGCTGTTTGGGCCAATCAAATCAGTGACAATGTTGGAGAGGAAGAGTTCCTTGAGTGTGTTTGAGATGGTTTTCTGCATCAGTACATTGAGGAACTAGAAACTATGCTGTCCTGAACTAGATATTGTATAATGAGAAAGGAATAATTGGCAGTCTCGCTCATAATATATAGAACTCTTCATTAAGGTGGAGAGTGATGTAGTTGATTCTGAAACTCGGGTCCTGAATCAAAATAAAGATTGTTTGAGGTGCAAGCTCATGATAAATTGGGAAACATTATTTAAAGGGATGATGACTCGCATTTTTAAAAATATGCAGAGGAACTGGAAAGACTATTCATTTCTGTCTGGCACATAAAATGGGACAAGTGGCCTAACCATGGATGATGAGAATTTCAGGATGGTGTTAGATCCAAAGAGCAGGTTGAATTTCAAAGAGGAGGAGGATGGGATTGATCAAGAGGGGGAAAATAGAGTACTAAAGTAAGCTTATGGAGAACAAACTGACTGGAAAAGCTTCTATAGGTATGTGAAAAGATGATTGGGGAAGGCAAATGTAGGTCCTTAACTTCTCTTATTTAGAAAAGTAACAATGGGGAACAAAGAGATGGAGACCAATGAAATACATATTTTGATTCCTAAGGAAGTGGCCCTCGAAATAGTGGATGCATTGCTAATTGTCCTTCAACGTTCTTTAGAGTCTGGAACAGATACTATAGATTCGAAAGTAACTATTGTAACCCCACTATTTTAAAAAGACTTGTTGACAGAATAAAGGGAATTATACTCCAGTTAGCATGACATAAGTAATGGGAAAATGGTGGAGTTCATTGTTTTTTCAAAAAGAATAACAAAGCATTCGAAAAACAGTGACACGTTTGGACAGCATCAGCATGGATGTATGAATGGGAAAGCATGCTTGACAAATTACTGAAATATTTCAAGGATGTAACTAGTAGAGTTGATTAAAGGGGGAGTGGTTGTATGTGATTTCTTCAGACTTTCAGAAGAATTTGGTATGGCCCGACAAAAGAGATTAACATTTAAAATTAGTGTGGGGTTGGGTGTCATGTACTGATGTGGATAACGAACTAGTAGGCAGACAGGAAACAATAGAAATAAACAATCCTTTTCCAAGTGGTAGGCATTGGTTACTGCAGGGATCAGTACTTGGACCCAGAGATTCACAATATAGATTAATGATTTAGGTGAGGAAACTAAATGTAACATCTCTTAAGTTTGTAAATAGCAGAAAGCTGGGTGAGAGACTGAACTGTGATTTGGACAAGTTGAGTGAATGGACAAATGCATAGCATGCAGTGATGGTATGGATAAATATGAAGTTATCCACTTTGGTAGCAAACACAGGAAGGCAGGTTATTATCTGAATGGCTTTAAATTGGGAAAAGGGGAGCTACAATGATTCCTGGGTGATCTTGTATTCCAGTCACTGGAAGTAAGTGTGTGGGTGCATCAGCCAGTGAAGAAGGCAAATGGTATGTGGATCCTGTGCTGCACTTATACACATCCTTGGTGAGACCACATCTGAGTATTGTTTGCAATTTTGATCTCCTTGTTTAAGGAAGGACGTTTTTGTTATGGAGGGAGTACAGCTAAGATTTACCAGACTGATTCCTGGGTTGGCAGGATTGATGAATGAAGAGAGACTGTTTTGATATTCACTGCAGTTTAAAAGAATTTGTTGGCGTTGGGGGAATCTCAGAGAAACCTATGAAACTCTAACAGGACAGATGGTAAACACAGGAAGGATATTCCTGACTGCGGATTACAGAAGTAGGGGTCACAGTTTAAGGATATGGGTTGGACCACAGGACTGATTAGGGAGAATATTTTCACCCAGCATGTAGCGGGTCTGTGAAATTCTTTGCCACAGAAAACAGTTACGGCTAAAATGTTGAATTTTTCCAAGGATTAAAGGTGTGAGGACAGTGGAAGTAGGGTACTGATTTGGTAGATCAATCATCGCAATGAGCTGCAGAGCAGGCTCGAAAGGCTGAATGACCTACTTCAGTTCCTACTTTGTGTTTGTATTAATTTTCTTTCCTTGACTGCTTCCTGCATGTACTGAATAATGCTGAGTGTGACAGCTCTCCAGCTGCCTGTCTTGATAACTCTTTGTAAATTAATTGAAGTTGTTTGTGTTGGAGGAGTCAAATAGACTGTATTGTCAGAGTATAATCTATGACCAGATTTCTAACAAGGTTAAGAGCAAATTGATGTTCATTGGCTGACTTTTTTTAAAAAGTAATTTAGCAAATCAATCCAACTTAATTCATAAATTCTTTTATGTGTCCCAATTATTATGTTGCTTTCTGCGCAGATTACTTTGAAACTACAATGAGACTTCCTGATTTTTTGCCCTTTTTCTAAACACTTACGAAATACCGGGTGCCTGTAATTTACCTTTTTGAATATAAAACCATGCCAAGTTACCATTTAACATTTATGAAAGTAGGAACCAGTTTTTACGTCAACTCATGGAGAGTAAAACAAAATGTCTTATTAATCTGAACTCTGTTTTTTTTCCTGTTTGTTTGATCTCAGTTTGTCAAATTACTTATGTACTAGATTTAGTGGTAATTAATGAACCAAATATTGTTTAGTAAGGGGACGCCTTGCACATAGGGAACATCCTGTGAACAGTAACCATATATGACTGGAGTACATGTAGGCATTTGAGAGGGAGAAAAGTGAGTCATGAACTAAGAAAAAAAGAATGGGATGTAAACTGAAAGACTGGATGGGAATCGTTAACCAGTAACCCTGTAAACAGGCGGTACCTGAGGAAAATAATTTGGTACTATATAAAACTACTGCATTGCCCAGAAAGCCATGTACTCAACTATTGCATACCTAAGTTGAGATTGTGTTGCTGGAAAAGCACAGCAGGTCAGGCAGCATCCGAGGAGCAGGAAAATGCCTGTTTCAGGCCAGATTCCTGATGAAGGGCTCCGGCCTGAAACAGTTGATTTTCCTGCTTCTCGGATGCTGCCTGACCAGCCATGCTTTTCCAGCAACACACACTCAACTCTGATCTCCAGCATCTGCATATGTCACTGACTGCTATTGCATACCTAAACAAACACTCAACAAATATGGTAACAAGAGACTTGCAGCAGTGCAAAGTAGAATCCAATAAGTTGAGATAGCTATTAAAGAGAAACAACAGAAGATGAAATGTGAAACTACGATCACTGTTCAAAAAAGCAAATGAAGTATCATAGTTTGCATTAAGTTTCCAAGAAGCTGTTAATGTCCTACATGTCAATTATAAGCTAAAATGATCTTGCCTTTATTTGTGTTACATTTTAAGCAGGAGCATATCGTAGTCATAGAGATGTACAGCATGGAAACAGATCCTTCCGGCAACTCGTCCATGCCAATCAGATATCCTAACCTAATCTAGCCCCGTTTGCCAGCACTTGACCCATATCCTGCTAAACTCTTCCTATTCATATACCCATCCAGATGCCTTTTAAATGCTGTAATTGTACCAGCCTCCTCCACTACTTCTGGCAGCTCATTCCATACACGCATCACCCTCTGTGAGAAAATGTTGCCGCTTAGGTGCCTTTTATGTCTTTCCCCTCTCGCCTTAAACCTATGCTCTCTGGTTCTGGACTTCCCCCACCCCAGGGAAAAGATTTTGTCTGTTAGCGTATCCATGCCCCTCATGATTTTATAAACCTCAATAAGGTCACCCCTCAGCCTCCAACGCTCCAGGGAAAACAGCCCCAGCCTATTCAACCTCTCTCTATAGCTCAAATCCTCCAACCCTGGCAACATCCTTGTAAATCTTTTCTGAACCCTTTCAAGTTTCACAACATCCTTCCGACAAAATTGCACGCAAAATTCCAAAAGTGGCCTAACCAATGTCCTGTACAGTTGCATCATGACCTCCCAGCTTCTATACTCAATACTCTGACCAATAAAGGAAAGCATACCAAACGCTGCCTTTACTATCCTATCTACCTGTGACTGTACTTTCAAAAAACTATCAAACCACACTCGACAGTCTCTTTGTTCAGTTGCACCCCCTAGGGCCTTACCATGAAGTGGATAAGTCCTGTTCTGATTTACTTTTCCAAAATGCAAACCCTTTCATTAAAATTAAACTCCATCTGCTACGCCTAAGTCCATTGGCCCATCTGATCAAGATCCCATTGTATTGTGAGGTAACCTCCTTCGCTGTCCACTACACCTCCAATTTTGGTGTCATCTGCAAACTTACTAACTATACCTCCTATGCTCACATCCAAATCATTTATATAAATGACAAAAAGCAGTGGATCCAGCACTGATCACAGGCCTCCAGTCTGAAAAACAAACCACCACCACCCTCTGTCTTCTATCTTTGAGGCAGTTTGTATCCAAATGGCTAGCTCTCCCTTTATTCCATGAGATCCAACCTTGCTACCCAGTCTCCCTTTAGGAACCTTGTCAAATGCCTTACTGTTTCATAGAGATCACATCTACCGCTCTGCCCTCATCAATCCTCTTTGTTACTACTTCAAAAAAACCTCAATCAAGTTTGAGAGACATGATTTCCCACACACACAGCCATGCTGACTATCCCTAATCAGTCCTTGCCTTTCCAAATACATGTAAATACTGTCCCTCAGGATTCCCTCCAACAACTTGCCCACCACCTACATCAGGCTCACCGGGCTGTAGTTCCCTGGCTTTTCCTTACCACCTTTCTTAAATAGTGGCACCACGTCAGCCACTTCTGGCACCTCACCTGTGACTATCATTGATACAAATATCACAGTAAGAGGCCCAACAATCACCTCTCTAGCTTCCCACAGAGTTCTAGGGTACACCTGATCAGATACTGGGGATTTATTGTGAAGAATACATTAAATAGTATAATTCTATTCAGAAAGCATTAGAATTTGAGATTGAAGTCACCAGGCACGCTATTCCATACACATAATGTGGTTCAGAAATTTTTTGAAAGTCTGATAGACTGAGTGTAAGAAACTTCTAGATAGGAATTCACAATTCCAAAGTGCTGGGGAAAAACTGAGGGTATGCAATCCATAGTAAAATTGAAGAATTGAAAATGGATACAGTTGGATAAAGATTTGAGGAAGTTGATATGAATTGAGAATAGACTAAGGAAGCAAACTTATGCTGAACTAGCCAGAAGTGAGTGACAAATATTTCAGCTGAAAGCAGAATACATAGTTTGTCAGCAAAGATCAACTCTAAATAATTTGCTTAAAAATGCTATTTCAGACTTTATCATTATCATAAAGCTATACGATATGGAAATAGATCCTTCGGTCCAACTCATCCAGGCCAACCAGATATCCTAACCTAATCTAGTCACGTTTGCCAGCATTTGGCCCATATCCTTCTAAACCTTTCTTATTCATTTACCCCTCCAGATGTCTTTTAAATGTAATTGTACCAGCCTCCACCACTTCCTCTGGCAGCTCATTCCATACACATGCTACTTTCTGCATGTAAAACGTCCCTTTCAAATCTTTCACCTCTCACCTTAAACCTATGCTGTCTAGTTTTGGACTTGTCTATTTATCCTATCCATGCCCCTCATGATTTTGTAAACCTCTATAAGGTACCCCTCAGCTTTCAACGCTCCAGGGAAAACAGCCCTAGCCTTATCGTAGATATCATCAAATCCCTATAATGTGGAAACTGACCATTGGGCCTCACAAGTCCACACCGTCCCTCTGAAGAATATCCCACCCAGACCCATTGCCCTACTCTAGTATTCTACATTTACTCTGACTAATGCAACTAACCTACACGTCCCTGAACACTGGATAATTTAGCATTGCCAATCCACCTGACCTGCACATCTTTGGATTGTGGGAGGAAACCAGAGCACCTGAAGGAAATCCATGCAGACACTGGGAGAACCATAAAGACAGTCACCCGTGACTGTATGATTAAGTATGTAAGTCCTGCCCTGATTTGCCTTCCTAAGACATAGCACCTCACATCTTGATGACATGATGGCAATAAATGATTTCCTGTTTGACAGTGTTCAAGCAAGATCATCAGAGAAATAACCGCAATTCACTTTCTTTTCTTCTTCTTTGGATAGGTGGTATGTAGTTGACTTAAGCAAGCAAAGTTTTAGCAAGGTGAGGCTTTGTTTTCAAAAACAATTAAAAATTGTTAATTTCAAAGGCTCACTTCTGCATATCTGGAGCACTGGAAGTATTGTTACATACTAATTCTAACACTGTTATTTAACTGCTAACCAAGCAAATATCTACTCTGACACTATGTTGGCTCTGAGATTGTGTAATATAATGTTGATCTTCTAACATGCAAGTTACCCAGTTCAAAACCGAACAGAACCGTCACTAAAGTTTTGGCATCACGGTATAGCAGCAAGATCTTAGATCACTTTGGAATGTGCAGCTGGAGTCGTGTATTTGAGTAATTGCACAACAGATCAATTGAAAGTCCCAAAGTCATCTTGTTATGACACGGGGTAAACTCTCCTGCTTAATTTAAAACACAGAAAACACATAAAAGATTTAGCCCGTGCAGTAATCTATAAAGATTAGAGTGGCCAAGAACTATGTAAAATAAAAATTAAAAACTTCATTTCTTAAAGTTTAACAGAGAATAATTAATTAACCACTATTTACAATTTCTTTCTCTAACCTATCTTCTACCTTCCCTTCTATAATACTAGTCTGATAAGACTCCCAATTAAGATTTACAACACAACACTTGTTATCTCAAAACCAAGCAGCTGTAGGTTCTTGTCTTCGGATCTTCCGGTGTCATCTTTTCTCCTTGTTAGGAATTGCTGCATCATAGGTTACTGATATAGACCACCTAATAGCAGGAAATTGAGAAACAGGTTTGTAAAGAGATCTCACTTATCTGTAAGTATAATAGGGTGGTTATGGTAGGGGATTTTAACTTTCCATACATAAACTGGGACTGCCATAATGTTAAGGGTTTACATGGAAGAATTTTAAGCGTGTATAAGAAAATTTTCTGATTCAGTCTATGGATGTACCTACTACAGAAAGCGCAAAACTTGACCTACCCTTGGGAAATAAGGCAGAACAGATGACTGAGGTGTCAGTGGCAGAGCACTTTGGGACAGCGATCATTATTCTATTAGCTTTCAAATAGTGATGGAAAAAGATAGATCAGATCTAAAAGCTGAAGTTCTAAATTGGAGGAAAACTGATTTTGATGGTATTAGGCAAGAACTTTCAAAAGCTGATTGGGGGCAGAGGTTCACAGGTAAATGGGAAGTCTTCAGAAATTAGATAACGAGAATCCAGAGACAGTATATTCCTGTTAGGGTGAAATGAAAGGCTGGTAAGCGTAGGGAATGCTGGATGATTAAAGAAATTGAGGTGTTGGTTAAGAAAAAGAAGGAAGCATATGTCAGGTATGGACAGGATAGATCGAGTGAATCCTTAGAAGAGTATAAAAGGCAGTAGGAGTATACTTAAAAGGGAAATCAGGAGGGCAAAAAGGGGACACGAGATAGCTTTGGCAAATAGAATTAAGGAGAATCCAAAGGGTTATTACAAATACATTAAGGACAAAAAGGTAATTAGGGAGAGAATAGGGCCCCTCAAAGATCAACAAGGTGGCCTTTGTGTGGAGCTGCAGAAAGATGGGGCAGATGCTAAACGAGGATTTTGCATCAATGTTTTACTGTCGAGAAGGATGTGGAACATATAGAATGTAGGGAAATAGAAGGTGACATCTTGAAAAATGTCCATATTACAGAGGAGGATGTGCTGGATGTCTTGAAATGCATAAAGGTGGATAAATCCCCAGGACCTGATCAGGTGTACCCTAGAACTCTGTGGGAAACTAGGGAAGTGATTGTTGGGCCCCTTGCTGAGATATTTGTATCATCGATAGTCACAGGTGAGGTTCTGGAAGACTGGAGGTTGGCTAATGTGGTGCCACTGTTTAGGAAAGGTGGTATGTCAAGCCAGGGAACTATAGACCAGCGAGTCTGACGTCGGTGGTGAGCAAGTTGTTGGAGTGACTCCTGAGGGACAGGATGTACATGTATTTGGAAAGGCAAGTGGGAAATCATGTCTCTCAAACTTGATTGAGTTTTTTTTGAAGAAGTAATAGAGAGGATTGATGAGGGCAGGGAGGTGGATGTGATCTATATGGACTTCAGTAAGGCGTTTGACAAGGTTGCTCATGGGAGTGTGGTTAGTAAGATTAGATCTCGTGGAATACAGGGAGAAGAGTAGCCACTTGGATACAGAACTGTCTCAAAAGTAGGAGACGGAGGGTTGTTTTTCGGACTGGAGGCCTGTGACCAGTGGAGTGCCACAAAAATCAGTGCTGGGTCCTCTACTTTTTGTCATTTATATAAATGATTTGGATGTGAACATAAGAGGTACAGTTAGGAAGTTTGCAGATGACACCAAAATTGAAGGTGTAGTTGACAGCGAAGAAAGTTACCTCAGGTTACAATGGGATCTTGATCAAATGGGCCAGTGGGCTGAGGAGTGTTGGATGGAGTTTAATTTAGATAAATGAGAGGTGCTGCATTTTGGGAAAGCAAATCTTAGCAGGACTTATACACTAAATGGTAAGGCCCAAGGGAGTGTTGCTGAACAAAGAGACCTTGGAGTGCAGGTACGTAGCTCCTTGAAAGTGGAGTCGCAGGTAGATAGAATAGTGAAGAAGACGTTTGGTATACTTTCCTTCATTGGTCAGAGTATTGAGTACAGGAGTTGGGGCCATGTTGCGGCTGTACAGGACATTGGTTAGGCCACTTTTGGAATATTACGTGCAGTTCTGGTCTCCTTCCTATCGGAAGGATGTTGTGAAACTTGAAAGGGTTCAGAAAAGATTTACAAGGATATTGCCAGGGTTGGAGGATTTGAGCCATAGGGAGAGGTTGAATCGTCTTGGGCATTTTTTTCTGGAGAGTCAGAGGCTGAAGGGTGACCTTGTAGATGTTATAAAATCATGAGTGCCATGGATACAATAAATAGACAAAGTCTCTTCCCTGAGATGGGGGAGTCCAGAACTAGAGGGCATACATTTAGGGTGAGAGGGGAAAGATATAAAAGGGACCTTCGGGTCAATTTTTCACACAGAGGGTGGTACATGTATGGAATGAGCTGCCAGAGGAAGTGGTGGAGGCTAGTATGATTGCAACATTTAAAAGGCATCTGGATGGGTATATGAATAGGAAGGGTTTGGAGGGATATGGGCTTGGTACTGGCAGGTGGGCCGAGATTGGGTCGGGATATCTGGTTGGCATGAACGAGTTGGACCGAAGGGTCCGTTTCCGTGCTTTATATCTCTATGACTCTAACTAATCAAAGCACATAAATATTAAGCAGGGTTACTGGCCATTTTGAAGGACAAAATGAGAAAAGGATCACAGGAAAGAAGGCTTGTGACAAACGTATGGCAGTATCTTGAAAGGATGAGCAAAGAAGAAAAAAACTTTATTGGAACATACAGTAAAACTTTGTTCAAAAAAACACTTCAATAGAGAACTTGCTGCTTTTCTCAGAAAATCAATTTATTTGGGTGGCGTCCAAAATGGTCTGGATTTTGCCCGTCATGGTAGGATAATTGTCTCAATTGTGAGGATGTATGCTAAGCATTTATGTCTTTACTCTTCTCAAATACTGATTAAGATAGTGTAAATTTCCAGCATTTCATAACTTGTTTCAGATTTCTAACAATTTTTTTTGTGTCTGGTTAGTTGTGAATTGGGCATTATTAGAGGTTATTTAACCTTCTCAATGTTTTTTGTTACCCTTGCTTTAAGAAAAGTCTTTGTTTTTTAAGCTTTAAACTGACAACGTGACCAGGAGCAAGTATTGGCACGAGTGAATCTGGTGACAATTAGGAATGGCAAATCGGGGAGGCACAGCGCGACCCAATGGACCAGCTGCTGCTAACAAAATTTGCCAGTTCAAGCTTGTTCTACTTGGAGAGTCTGCTGTTGGCAAATCTAGTTTAGTTCTCCGTTTTGTGAAGGGACAGTTCCATGAATATCAAGAAAGTACTATTGGTGGTAAGTTTTACTTTAGTGGGCATTTAGTTAAAGGCCTTGGTGTAATTGTATTGAATTAACATTTTTTCAGTGCTAATCAGTGTATTGTGTACTGTACATCGATTTTTTTTTTCCCCTTCACAAATTAACATCTCCACGCTGTTTTCAGAAAGAAGAATGAGAAAGAAAGTAGATCTTTGAATGTATTTTAAACTTATTACCAGCATGGTGGTAATAAATGATTTCTCGTTTGAACAGTTTCCAAGCCAAGATCATCAGAGGAATAATCACACTGGTTCACTTTCTCTTTGTCCCTCCTCTTTTTTTAATGTAGGCGATATGGAGTAGAATTGAGCAAGCTATATGACCATATTAAAGGGACATAGAGTCATAGAGATGTACAGCATGGAAACAGACCCTTTGGTCCAACCCGTCCATGCCGACCGGACTTCCAAACCCAATCTAGTCCCACCTGCCAGCACCTGGCCCATATACCCATCCAAATGCCTTTTAAATTTTGCAATTGTACCAGCCTCCACCACTTGCTCTGGCAGCTCAATGCATACGCATACCACACCCTGTATAAAAACGTTGTCCCTTAGGTCTCTTTTATATCTTTCCCCTTTCGCCCTAAACCTATGCCCTCTAGTTTTGGACTCCTCGAGCCCAGGGAAAAGTTTTTGTCTATTTATCCTATCCATGTCCCTCATAATTTTGTAAACCTCTGTAAGGTCTCGCCTCAGCCTCTTGAAGCTCCAGGGAAAAAAGCCCCTGCCTAATCAGCCTCTCCTTATAGCTCAAATCCTCCAACCCTGGCAACATCCTTGAAAATATTTTCTGAACTCTTTCAAGATTCACAACATTCTGATAGGAAGGAGACCAGAATTGCACGCAATATTCCAACAGTGGCCTAACCAATGTCCTGTACAGCCACAATATGACCTCTCAACTCCTGTACTCCATACTCTGACCAATAAAGGAAAGCATGCTAAACGCCGCCTCCACTATCGTTTCTACCTGCAACTTCACTTCCAAGGAGCTATGAATCTGCACTCCAAGGTCTCTTTGTTAAGTAACACTCCCTAGGACCTTACCATTAAATGTATAAGTCCTGCTAAGATTGCTTAAGATATTTGAAGTATACTTGCCTTCTCCTGGAGGCACTGCAGCATTAACATTAATGACTGCAAAGAACTTATTGCCATGTGTCCAAAGTTGCAACCACCTGTCTGTCTCGCTGCATCACTCATTGAAATGATGAGGCACAGCAGTGGCAGGAAAACAAAGAAAAAGAAGTAAATCCTGCACTCTAGATCCTACTGCCTCATAGGCTGTTGTGCCGTACACGCCCAAGGATGTACAAGTTAAGACTATGCCTCTTCAGTCACGTGAAGATCCATGGCAGAATCTCTTGACCCTTAACAAACAACATTCTCTGGTTGAAGGACAGCCAACAACTATGATTAAAATAGGCTGGTGGAGATGCTGTGTGGGGGTGTGTGTATACATATATGAAAAGGATTAAAAGGTTTGTTTTTTTTTAAAAATAAACAAAACTGACGATCATCTAATAGTGGTTTTCAATGTAGTTTGAAGCCATCAGTATGAAATGGTCACCAAAAAAAAATAGTGTAGAGAATCCAGAAGACCAACGTCTTTACCCAAAGAATAATGAGAATATGAAACTTGCAAACAAGGAGTGGTTAAGCTATTAATATACATGCATTTTAAAGGAAGCTGGACAGGTCTTTGAGGGAGGAGAGAATTAATAGTCAGTGGTAAGTTTAGATGAGGAAGATAAGTAGTATGTGAAATATAAGTACCACTGTAGACTTGTTGAACCAGATGGCCTATTTCTGTTCTGAGTGCTCACAAGTATTGATATAATTGTGGGAAGTGGTTTTAAAAACACCATGCATGTACCTGGATGCTGTGAAACGGCAAACGTTTAGTTATAATTGCAATCTGTCAATGATTATTGATAACACATGTGGGACATTGGCACCAATAATGGGGCTGTAGGCAGGACTTTAAACTAAATGGGGAGGGGTGGGTGGAGGGAGTGGAGTGGAAGAGGTTATCAGGAGAGGTTATTAAACTGTCAGCACAGACACAAATAGGACCATGTGTTTGGAAAGGGTTAGCAATCAAACTTCAAGCTCACTGGACAAACTAATGACAGAGAAGAGTGGTTAATACAGGACTGAAGGTGTTCTATCTGAATGTACAAAGTATAAGGAATAAGGTAAATAAGCTTGTGGCGCAGATCAAAATTGGCAGATATGACGTGCGCATTGTGGAGACGTGGCTGCAAGGGGATCAGGATTGGGAGCTGAATATTCAAGGATATGCATCCGATTGAAATATTAGGCAGATAGGGCGAGGTTGCCTTCTTATTAAGAAATGAAATCAATCATAAGAAACAAAATGGGTTAGATAGTGTAGAATCTGTGTGGGTAGAATTGAGGAACTGTGAAGGTTCAACAAAAATCCATAGTTGGAGTTATGTACAGGCCTCCAAACAGTATTCAGGAGCTGAGATGCGAGGTACACCAGGAGATAGAAAAGATGTATAGGAAAGGCAAACTTACAATACTCATGAGGGATTTCAGTATGCAGGTAGACTGGGAAAATCAAGTTGCTAGTGGATTGCAAGAAAATGAATTTGTGGAATGTCTGCGAGATGGCTGTTTGGAACAGCTTGTGGTGGAGTCCACTAGGGAACAGGCAATACTGATTTAGTCTTGTGCAATGAGACAGACTTGATAAGAGAGCTTAAGGTTTAGGAACCCTTATGAGGCAGTGAACATAATATGATTGAATTTACTCTGCAGATTGAAAGGGAGAAGATAGAATCCGAGATAACGGTATAAAGGCAACTACAGAGGCATGAGGGAGGAGCTGAGTAGAATTGACTAGGAGAGAGTCTAGCAAGAAAGACAGTGGAACAATATTGGCAGGAGTTTCTGGTTGTAATTCAGGAGACACAGCAGAGATTCATCCTGAGGAAAAAGAAGCAGGGTAAAGGGAGGATGAGGCAACCATGACTGACTAGGGAAGTCAGGGAAAGCATAAAAGAAAAAGAAAAAGCATATAATGTGGCAGAAGGTGGTGGGAAACCAGAGGTTGGGAAGCTTAAAAAGACCAACAGAGGGCAACCAAAAAAAGGAGGGAGAAGGTTAAATATGAGGGTAAGCTAGCCAGTAATACAAAGGAAGACTGTAAGAGTTTCTTTATGTAAAGGGCAAAAGAGGACATTGAGCTGCTGGAAATTGATGCTGGAGAGATAGTGGGAAAGAATGAAATAGCTGAGGAACTGAATAATTACTTCGCATCAGTCTTCACAGTGGAAGACATGGGTAATATCCTAAACATTGAAGAGAGTGAGGGGTCAGAGCTGAGTATGGTGCCTATTATCAAGGAGAAGGTGCTAGAAAAACTGAATGGCCTGAAGGTGGATAGATCACCTTGACCAGATGTACTACACCCCAGAGTTCTAAGAGAGATAGTGGAGGTGTTCATGGTGATCTTTCAGAAATCGCTAAAATCAGGGAGGTTCCCTGATTTTACTAACATGACAGCCCTTTTAAAAAGGGAGTAAGGCAAAAGATGGAAATGTACAGACCAATTAGCCTAACCTTGATCGTGGGTATGATTTTGGAATCCATTGTGAAGGATGAGATTTCTGAAAACTTGGAAATATATGGTAAATAGGGCAAAGTCAGCATGGTTTCATCAAGTGGAAGTCATGCCTGACAAATCGCTAGAATGGGGTATCTGGTCGGCATGGACAGGTTGGACCGAAGGGTCTGTTTCCATGCTGTTCATCTCTATGACTAAGTAATGAGCAGTTTAGAAAAAGGAGAGCCAATGGATGTTATCTATCTGGACTTCAAGAAGACCTTTGACAAGGTGCCGCACAGGAAGCTACTGAGTAAGATAAGGGCCCGTGGTGTTAGAGGCAAGGTGCTAGCATGCATAGAAGCTTGGCTGTCTGGCAGAAAGCAGATAGTGTGGATAAAAAAGTCTTCTTCAGAATGGAAGCCAAGTGGGGTTAGGGCAACAATTTTTCGCTTCATACGTTAACAATCTAGTTGAAAGAACTGAGGGCATTCTGGCTAAGTTTGCAGACGATACAAGATAGGTAGAGGGACAGGTAGCATTGAGGAGGCAGGGAGGCTGCAGAAGGTTTTGGATAGGTTAGGAGAGTGGGCAAACAAGTGTCAGATGGAGTACAATGTGGGAAAGTGTGAGCTCATGCACTTTGGTAAGAAGAATAGAAGCATGGACTATTTTCTACATGGGAAGAAAGTTCAGAATTCTGAGATGCAAAGGAACTTGGGAGTTTTCTTCCAGGGTTCTGTCAAGGTAAATTTGCAGGTTGAGTCAGTAGTTCAGAAGACAAATGCAGTAATGGCACTTATTTTGAGAGGACTTGAATATAAAAGCCGGGATGTACTTTTGAGGCTCTGAGGCTCTGGTCAGACCACATTTGAAATATTGTGCACAGTTTTGGGCCCCATATATAAGGAAGTATGTGCTGGTCCTGGAACGTGTTCAGAGGAGGTTTACAAGAATTGTCCCAAGAGTGAAAAGCTTGACATATGAGGAACTTTTGAGGACTCTGGATTTGATGGAGTTTATGAGGGCGAGGGGGGGAATCTAATTGCAAGTTAGAGTACTGAACAGCCTGGACAGAGTGGTAGGAGAGACTAGGACCCGAGGACAAGGCCTTAGAGTAAAGGGAAGACCTTTAAGGACAGAGATAAGGAGAAACGTCAGCCAGGGAGTGGTGAATCTATGGAATTCATTGTCACAGAAGGCTGTGGAGGCCACATCATTGAGTATATTTAAGACTGAGATAGATAGGTTCTTGATTATCAAGGGGATCAAAGGTTATGGGGAGAAAGCGAGAGAATGGAGTTGAGAAGCTTATCAGCCATAATTGAATGCAGACTCAATGGGCTGAATGGCCTGATTTCTGCTCCCATGAGTCTTATTGATAAAATTCCAGTTTTCTTTGACTCACTCACTGTCAGCAATGCCATGCAATTGATGTTATCTTCATTTTAAAAGTTACAAGTCTTTATTTTCATCTGAAGACTTTACCTCAGTCTAAACATTTAGAAATTAATATCTTCCGCGACTGAGTAGAATATTTTACTAGCAGCTTTTGAATCTTTGTAAATGATTGCTAAGGTCTGCTTTATAATGGTTACAATGCTAACCAAATAAAGCAATTGTTTTCTGCTGATGCCACTGAAGAGGTAAAAGTAATTAAATACATTTTGCATACCCAGTTAATGTGCTACACTAACTATTTTGTAATGTACTATAAGTTTTTTGAGTTCTTAGTTTTTAGGATTAGTATTTTTTGGGGGGATGGTGAACGTTGGGTAAACAGGGTAGTGCAACTTTGGTATTCTTTGACTAATATTTTAAAATGTTACCTACGTAATATGTGTCCTTATCAGAAACTCCTGTAATATACCGAGATCATGCGTCTGATAGCTACCCACCATGGTCCAAATATCTAGGTGCTAAACTCTAAGTAGGACAAAAGATTTGTAGTATTTGTTTGTTTGAACATGCATTTTGTAGTTTATTTAAATGTTTATGGTTCTGCTAGCTATCTGTTTATAGACTACCACTTAAACTGCAAAGGGATAAGCACAATTATTTCAATTTTATTTTTGTTTAAAATTTAAAAAAAAAACATCTCAGTACAGTATCTGAGATTTGTAATGTATAATTTTAGATATGTTGTGTAACTAAAAACTGTTGCATAAAGCTGTTCTAGTACAGCTCAACCACTTGCATCTACCCAATATGTCCTGTGCACAAAAAACAATGGAAATGGAATCTGCTCAGTTATCACCCTATCACTCTTCTCTCAGTCAAAGTGTGATTTTTAACTCAAAGTGTTAGAAGGATACGTTGACAGTGCTATCAAGCAGCATCTGCCAAGAAATAAGCTGCTTAACTGATCATTCTGGGTTACATCAGAGCAGCCCTTGGACCAAACATGGACCAAAGAGCTGACCTCCCAGAGGGCAGTATTTCACAGAGCACAACATTGAGTTTTAATGTTTTAAACCTGCCACCCTTTAGCCTCAAACTATGATCTCTCGTTCTAAATTGCCCCACAAGGGGAAATATTGGTGTTTCATCAGATTAATCAGTCTTCCTCAGCATCTTATATATCTTACTTAGATCTCCTGCCATTCTTCTAATATGTGGGTCCAAACTGCCCAAAATCTCTTCATAAGATGAACCTTTCATCTCTGAAGTTAATCAAATGAACCTTCTCTGAATTATTTGCATGTTCACTTAAAAATATTCAAACTTTTAGCTACATAAAAATGTTGACCCGCTAACACATTATTTTGTTTTAGCTGCTTTCCTAACTCAGACTGTATGCTTGGATGACACGACTGTGAAGTTTGAAATATGGGATACAGCAGGGCAAGAAAGATATCACAGCTTGGCCCCAATGTACTATCGAGGAGCACAGGCTGCCATAGTGGTATATGATATTACAAATGATGTAAGTAGAATTATACAATAACTTTATACAGCTACATTATTAATTCTATAAGTATTACAAAGTTGAATTGTTTCCAGTAAATGTACAAAATTTAAACAATTTCATTTCACCTGAAGGCACCAGTGTGCGCAGTGCATTTTGATTAACTAATACAGCTTTCTGTCGGTTGGATGAAGATATTAAAATGTTAATGATTCTTCATCTGTAATAAGGACCAAATTTAGGAAAAGGTTTTTGTTGAACTGTCTGTTAGCACTATCTATTAGGAGAGATTTTTAATTCATGGACGTAGCAGGTTTGGTTTTGATTTGAAAGGATTTTCCATTTAAGTCATTTGAGAATTTCTTTTCTTGACAGCTATGACCCTTTTGAACTGTCTTACCAGAAAGCAGTTGAGGCAAAATCATTGAATATTTTTAATGCAGAGTTAGTTGGATTTTTGTCCAATAAAATAATCAAAAACTAATAGAGAAGGTGGAGTTGAAACCACAATGTGAACTGCAATGATCTTGTTGAATAGTAGCAGAACAGGCTTGAGGAGCTGAATAGTCACCTGCTCCTTGTTTAGGCATACGTCCACTATTCCTGACTTTTCTTCTCCTTTTACTTTTATTTAAATTTTAATCTTATGATTTCAGTTCATTTTGTTAGTTTCATTTCCTCTTTCTATTCATACTCCATCACTGGTTTATTCAAGATTGTATTAGCGGAATTAATGTTTGAATATTAAGATATATTTTTTTGCTGAGGTAACTAAATGTGTTGGAAATCTTTGCAGTTGGCTGTCAACCTTAAATTATTAAAGTTAGCAGATGCCTAATGATTTAAATAGGTTATTCTATAAAAATGTGCAGATGTGAGAAATATGCTTCCTACATCCCCAAAGCTTCATGAGTCTTGATGGATGTTTGCTTTGAATCTTGAGGTATTGAGAATCTAACTTGACAATTTTACTGTTTGTCTAATCTGGTATTTTTGAGCATCCACGTAAGCAATTTTTGGTGTTTCGGAAATATTGCAAGTATAAATGTGCATTCGCATGTTCGAAACAACTTTCCTGTATCTGAATTGCTTATTTGTTCATGGAATGTGAGCATTACTGGTTACGCCAGCATTTATTCCCCTGTCCTTGAGAAGGTGTTGGTAAGCTGCCACCTTGAACTGTTGCAGTCCATGCAGTATGGGTCTACACGCAGTGATGTTAGAGTGTTCCAGGATTTTGACCAGCCCCAATGAAGAAATGTGATATATTTCCAAGTCAAGATGATGTATGACTTGGAGGGGAACTTGCAGGTAGGTCATAGTATTCTCATGTATTCTTCTAGAGGCAGAGGTCGCAGATTTGGAATGTTGCACTTTGCCTTGGATTGTTGAAGCTTTTTCTCTTCTGACTGAGGTTTATTTTGGATTCCTATCTGATTCATTTGATTTAGCAGTTGTATGGCATATGCAGATAATAACTTTGAACATTGTGTAGAAAAGCTCCACATGATTAAAGTCATTGGATAATTGTGATGAGCTTATTTCTTCCATCCAGACATTCAATGTTACCTTTTGCGTCCAATAGACCATCTGCAAATGCATTTATTTTAAATATTTTGGATAACATTCCTGATAGCAGTCCTAATTTTTTTTTCTTTTGCCAATTCTAAATTGTGATCCCTGGTTCTATGTTTGCAATGTAGTACAAAGTAATTTTGAATTGTGTTTTTTGTAAAGCATTTGTTTCTTTCATCTTTCAAGGTTGAAATGACCACATTTTCCTAGCCTTCCTTACTTAGGTCTCTTAACATTAAGAGTTGGCATCATGGTTTTTTTCTTGGGCTGGACCTTCTGTGTCTCCCTTGTCTTTTGATGACTAGAGCTACTTACACTACTGAAGGTGTGTTCTGGCCATCTGAGTTTTGATTTTGATTTCTGACTTATGCTGTACTATCAAATTACCAACACATCGTTTTATCATTGATCTACAGACTTTGATGTATTTGAATTCCAAGTCTGCTAAGACTCCTTAATTTCTCTTTCACGCTTCTATTTCATCACTGTCGTGGCATGCATACCATGTGCATTTTCCCCTATGTTACAATCTTGGGATTCATAAGAGGTAGAGAGTGCAGAAGCAGTTCAGTAATGCTGAACATGTATATCATTTTGGTTAGGCCACTAAAAGCACATTAAGTCCATTTCTGGTAGGGTCCTCCACAGGGTTTGGAGTTGATTTTTCAAGCATGATTCCAGAGATGAGGACTTGCATCGATAAAGTAAGGTTGGAGAAACTGATTTTTTTTAAAGATCATTTTAGTCCATGAGTGATGATGGCCTGAAACTTGGAGCCTAGGAGAGTGATGGAACATTCCAAAAGGAAGCTTAACTTGCAATCTACAGGAATAGAGAGGGAATAGCATTTATTAGATTCCTCTATAATGTGGAGGTGTTTGGATGTGTTGGGCTGGAGTGGGCAAGGTCAGAAATCACACAGCATCAGGTTATAGTCCAACAGGTTTATTTGACATCACAAGCTTTCGGAGCGATGTTGCTTCATCGGGTGATTCTTCACCTGATGAAGGAGCATCACTCTGAAAGCTTATCTGCTACCTCCTTCTACATTGCTCCACATGAGAGAACTTCCTCTCTGTCTTTATTAATCCCTTTAGCAACTTGCGTACCTCAATTAGATCTCCTCTGACCAGAGAATACAGGCCTAAACTGTTCAATCTTTTTACGCAAAACAAACTCTCCATCTCTGGAATTGATCTAGTGAACCTCCTCTGAACTGCCCCCAAAACAACTACATTCCTCAAGGGGGCCAAAATAGTACACTAAGCACCAATGCTGTCTCACTTTGCAGCAACATTTCCCTACTTTTATACTTTCTTTAACAATAAATGCCAAAATTCCATTTGTCATCTTTATTACCTGCTGTCAAATCTTTTATCTGTAGAATTATTGTTTAGCTCATTCAGTCTGAGAGTTCACTTCACTTCTATCAGATGCAAACACTAGACTGATCCATTTATTCTTAGAAAATAGGTAATTGAATCAGTTTGCCTCTGCCTCATAATTAAGGTTTACATTAAATTTAAAATTAATCTGTATTTCAGACATTTAGCTACATGTTGCTCGGTCATCAACAACATCTTTTTTAAAAAAAGAGAGAATTTGGTACATAGCTCAAATTGTATAGTTTTAATGCTTTTACAGAATATGGAATGCCTAAAATTTGAAATTTAGTCTGTTACTACCAATGCTATTCTTTAGAGCTACCCTGTTGACCATCTGTCAGTCTCCAAAATTGATGATCATTGTGACGATTCTGTAACACATCATAATCAAATAAGATTCTTTGATATCTGTTCCGTGAAGAGCAATTGTTCAGATTTCCTTTTAGACTTTTATGGCTGAATTGGACCTACCAGAAAATGCAGGTGGACAGTTGTATATAACAAACTGGCACAATTTGTCTTGAATTACATATAATTCATTGACTGCTGTACCCACCACCCTTCACAAGTGGATTGTCCCAACATCTTGGAGAAATCACTGTATTAGATCGTCTCTTTGTGGCGCTTAATTTGTGAAATCTCTCAAATGAAACTCGGTAAAATATATTTACTGGCTGTTACTAAGCACTGAGACACAAGGTTCCTGGAAAAGTTGGACTTTCAGCTGACATTTGGCTGCACAGTAGGATTTATTTTTACTTTGTTGATTCAAAGCTCAGGAGTTTAAAATATTTGATTCTGGCGTAGATTGTCGTATTTGACATTTGGAGCTTTGTGAGCTATATTATGCATTTGTGTTATCTGACAGGCACACCACTGTCTAGCAAAGTTGAAGCATGGCATTCCTTTTCTGAAATGGGTCCTGTCAAATAATCCTAGGGATTTTTTGATACAACTGCCTTATTTTGTTTCTGACAATGTTTCACAGCGCAGTGTCATAGAGTGAGAGATATACAGCACGGAAGCAGACTCTTGGTCCAACTTGTCCATGCTGACCAAGTATCCTAAATTAATCTAGATCCATTTGCCAGCATTTAGCCTATATCCCTCTAAACCCTTACAATTCATATACCCATCCAGATACCTTTTTACAATAATGTAATCGTACCAGCCTCCACCGTTTCCTCTGGCAGCTCATTCCATACACATACCACTCTTTGTATGCAAACATTGCCCCTTAGGCACTTTTTAAATCTTTCCACCCTCACCTTAAATCTATGCTGTTTAGTTTTCAACTCCCCCACTTGGCAGAAAAGACCTTGTCTATTTACCCTATCCATGCCCATCATTTTATAAACCTTAAAGATCACGATCAGCCTCTGACACACTAGGGAAAATAGCCCTAGTTTATTCAGCCTCTCAGTAGAGCTCAAAACCTCCAACCCTGGCAACATCCTTGTAAGTCTTTTCTGAACCCTTTAGAGTTTTGCAACATCCTTCCTGTAGCAGGGAGACCAGAATTGCATGCAGTATTCCAATAGTGGCCTTAACAATGTCCTGTACAGCTGCAGCATGACCTCCCAACTCCTGTACTCCATGCATTGTCCAATAAAGGAAGCATACCAAACATCTTCACTATCCTATCTACCTGTGACTCCACTTTGAAGGAGCTATGAACCTGCACTCCAAGATCTCTTATTCAACAACTCTCCCCAAGACCTTATCATTAAGTATATAAGTCCTGCCCTGATTTGCCTTTCCAAAATGCAGCACCTCACATTTATCTTGATTAAACTCCATCTGCTAGTGAAGTGTGTTTTATAGCTGGCCACCTCTGAGCGTATTTTTGAAAGGTATTTTATGTTCATTATTTCCCATGTCAATTTCTTTGCAGGACACTTTTGTACGTGCCAAGAATTGGGTTAAGGAACTTCAGAGGCAAGCAAGTCCTAACATTGTAATAGCTTTAGCAGGAAACAAGGCTGATCTTGCTAACAAGAGAGCAGTAGAGTTCCAGGTTTGTATATGAAAGAAATTGAACAGTCTCTGCAAAAAGCTGCAAAAAATGTTTTCAAAACCTTTTGAATTTGCTTTGGAGAGTATAAGTAAAATACTAAGCAAAATACACCTATCACACTTGTGACGAACTGCTAATCTCATTGATCCTATGAAATGTAAAGTGGAAGCATTTAGCAACCTCTTCAAAAATCCTATTCCTTGCCAGAATATTTATTTATAAGTTTGAGTCTACCATTGGCCAGGACAAGGCATCTGGCTCAATTAGGAGAAAGTGAGGACTGCAGATGCTGGAGATCAGAGCTGAAAAATGTATTGCTGGAAAAGCGCAGCGGGTCAGGCACCATCCAAGGAGCAGGAGAAGAAGGGCTTATGCCCAAAACATCGATTCTCCTGCTCCTTGGATGCTGCCTGACCTGCTGCGCTTTTCCGCAACACATTTTTCAAATCTGGTTCAATTACCCTAGTTGTTCTTGTAAGCAATCTAACTATTTTAGCTTAATGGAAATTGATTCTCATTGCCCAACAGCTACTTGTGATCTAAACCAGATACAGAACAACCTTGGTTATCCAAACAAGATCTTAAGGTCCCGTAAAAACATTATATCAAAGAGGTGACACTGACACTGGTGGTATGAAGCACAAGACTGAGTCGATACCATTAAGTTGATGCATCTTTGTCAAATGTTTTTGCTGGCAAAAACAAAGAAACACCAGCATCTTAAACAATTGCAACTGGGTGTTTTCTTCGAAAACTAATAACCAACCTCCACCTCAATGAATTTTATTCAGTGATTTTATTTGTAAATATCATGATATTTTTAGCAATATCCCGTTTTTACATATTTTATCGATTGAATGAAATAAAAACTCTGTAAACATGCTTTTCATGTAATTATGTTCAATATGGCTTTGTTTACGATCAGATCCCAAACAAAATACTCCCCACCCGTCTCAGACAGATAGTCGAGATTGTTCTGTAATTACTTTATCTCTCTCAAAATGAGCTAATATACTTTTTAAAATTCTTTTTGGAATGTGGGCAGCCTGGGCTAAGTAGTCATTTATTGCCCACCCCTAAGCACCTTGAGCAGGTGATGTGCTGTTGTTTTGCATTGCTGCAGTCCTTGGAAGGTAGGTGCACCCAAGGTCCTGTTAGAATGGGAGTTCAGGATTTTGACCCAATGACAATGAAATAAGGCAATTCACTTCCAAGTCAGGATGATATGTGGCTTGGAGGGAAACTTGGATATGATGCTGCTCCAAAATATCTGCTTCTCTTGACCTTCTCAGTGATAGAGATTACGGGTTTGGAAAGTGCCAAGTTTCTGCATTTTGTTTAGTGTATGTTACACATGGCTGCCACTGTGTCAGTGGTGAAGGGAGTGAATGTTTAAGGTGGTGGATGGGGTGTCTGTTCAGCAAGATGCTTTGTCCTCGATGGTGTCAAGCTTGTATTGTTGGAGCTGCAGCATCCAGGCAAGTGGTGAGAATTCCATTGCCCTGCTGATTTTGAAAATGTTGGACAGGCATTTGGGGGTTACTTCCCACTGTCTAGCCTCTGACCTGCTCTTGGTAGGCACAATATTTATATGATTGGTGCAATTATGTTTCTGGGAGAAAGTGAGGATTGCAGGTGCTGGAAATCAGAGTCAAAAAGTGTAGAATGTCCTGATGAAGAGCTTATACTCGAAGCATCGACTGTCCTGCTCCTGGGATGCTGCCTGACTGTGTGTTTTTCCAGCGCCACACTTCTTGACAGTTATGTTTCTGTCTGATAAAAATGACTCGATTCAACAATGAAAATGCTATTGATGGTTGGATTCGCTTGTTGAAGATTGTTTGCTATTCTTGTGACAAATAATATTCATGTCACATTTCAGTCTAATCTTGACACTGTTTGGATCCTGCTGCATTTGTCCACGAGGCTTGATAATTAATTATTTGGCTCTTTCATATCAAACATGAAACTAGCTGATCTTTTTCTGTCCTGATGAGCCATTTTGCAACTAGTCAACAAGATGCCAATACTAGATTAGAGTGGTGGTGGAAAAGCACAGCAGGTCAGACAGCATCTGAGAAGCAGGAAAATTGACGTTACTGATGAATTTCTGATGAAAGGCTTTTGCCCGAAACGTTGATTTTCCTGCTCCTCGGATGCTGTCTGACCTGCTATGCTTTTCCAGCACCACTTTAATCTAGACTCTGATTTCCAGCATCTGCAGTCTTCACTTTCGCCAAGATGCCAATACTCCCCACCCATTGGCTACCACATAATTTTCTTGGAAATTTCTCTAATGCCCTTCAAGAAGTGATGAAGTATTTGAGATGATTATCTTTGCCTTTGAACAGTCAGGGCTTTTCATGACTTTAACCAAGGGAATGTTTCCCCAATTCTGAATAACCTGAGTTTTACTTGGTCCTACATTCAAGTCATTCTTTCATAATTTCAGCCAGTCGACAACCTGTTTGTGGAAGTAAGACTTTTGTGTGCATGTTTGGACTGAGTCTGGAATAAGGTCTAAAGTTGAGTGATCTTTATGGAAGTTTATTTTTCTGTTCATGGGATTTGAGTGTCACTGGCTCGGCCAGAATGTATTGCCCAGAGGACAGTTAAGAGCTGTAGTTCTGGAGTCATGTATCCCTAAACGACATTAATGAACAAGTGGGTTTTTGTAACATTCAGCAGTGGATTTATGGTCACCAATAGCGTTAGGTCTTTGTAATTCAGATTTCAATTTAATTCAGATTTTGCCTTCACTCTGGTGGGGTTTGAACCCTTGTCCCCAGAACATTAACCTGGTGTTCTTGATTACTAACCCAGTGACATTGCCACTGTCTCCCCTGAAAGTCATTCTAAACATCAATGATCAGGTTATTGGGAAGTGCTTAATAGCACTGTTGTTCTTTCCACCTTTTTTTTTTATTGTTGGGGTAGGTTAATTGGCAAGTTAGCTGTGTTGCATTTGCCCTGTTTTGTGATTAGAAAATACTTCAATAGTTTTCTAAATTGGGAAATACTTATTTTGGCTGTGTTCATTTAGTCCATTGGCACTAATTTTCCAGGAGTGTTCCTCACCTTATTGGATCAGATTATAGACCCTCTAATAGTCAGAGGGAATATGAGAAATAAATTTGTACGGAGATCTCAGTTAACTGTAAGAATAATAGGGTGGGGATTTTAACTTTCCAAATATAGACTGGGACAATTATACTGTTAAGGGTTTACATGGAGAGAATTTTAAGTGTGTACAAGACAATTTTCTGATTCAGTATGTGCAATGTACCTATGACAGAAAATGCAAAACTTTACCTACACTTGGGAAATAAGGTCGGGCAGGTGACTGAGGTGTCAGTGGAGGAGCACTTTGGGGACAGCGACCATAATTCTGTTAGTTTTAAAGTAGTGATGGAGAAAGATGGACCAGATCTAAAAGTTGAAGTTCTAAATTGGAGGAAGGCCAATTTTGACGGTATTAGGCAAGAACTTTCAAAAGCTGATTGGGGGCAGATGTTCGCAGGTAAAGGAACGGCTGGAAAATGGGAAGCCTTAAGAAATGAGATAACAAGAGTCCAGAGATGGTATATTCCTGTTTGGGTGAAAGGAAAGGCTGGTAGGTCTAGGGAATGCTGGATGACTAAAGAAATTGAGGGTTTGGTTAAGAAAAAGAAGGAAGCACAATGGGACACTGGTTAGCACTGGATCAATGGTGCTGGAAAAGCACAGCAATTCAGGCAGCATCGAGGAGCTTCAGCAAAATCGACGTTTCGGGCAAAAGCCCTTCATCAGGAATAAAGGCAGAAAGCCTGAAGCGTGGAGAGATAAGCTAGGGGAGGGTGGGGAGAGAGTAGCATAGAGTACAATGGGTGAGTGGGGGAGGAGATGAAGGTGATAGGTCAGGGAGGAGAGGGTGGAGTGGATAGGTGGAAAAGGAGCTAGGCAGGTCGGACAAGTCCGGACAAATCAAGGGGACTGGAAGTTTGAAACTAGGATGAGGTGGGTTTGTGCGGGGGAAATAGTGTCTGTCAAACTTAAGATTGAGTTTTTTGAAGAAGCAACAAAGAGAAATTGAGGGCAGAGCAGGAGACATGATCAATATGGACTTCAGTGAGGCGTTTCACAAGGTTCCCCATGAAGAGTGGTTAGCAAGGTTAGATCTCACTGAATACAGGGCGAAGTAGCCATTTGGATACAGAATTGGCACAAAGGTAGAAGACAGAGCGTGGTGGTGGAAGGTTGTTTTTCAGACTGGAGGCCTGAAGGATTGGTGGAGTGCCACAAGGATCGGTGCTGGGTCCACTACTTTTCATTATTTATATAAATGATTAGGATGTGAGCATAAGAGGTACAGTTAGTAAGTTTGCAGATGACACCAAAATTGGAGGCGTAGTGGGCAGTGAAGAGGGTTACCTCAGTTTACAACAGGATCTTGATCAGATGGGCCAATGGGCTGAGAAGTGGCAGATGGAGTTTAATTCAGGTAAATGCGAGGTGCTGCATTTTGGGAAAGCAAATCTTAGGACGTATATGCTTAATGGTAAGGTCCTAGGGAGTGTTGCTGAACAAAGAGACCTTGGAATGCAGGTTCATAGCTCCTTGAAAGTGGAGTCGCAGGTAGATTGGCGAGGTAAGGTAGTATTTGGTATGCTTTCCTTTATTGGTCAGTATTGAGTACAGCAGTTGGGAGGTCATGTTGCAGCTGTACAGGACATTGGTTAGAGATGTTGTGAAACTTGAAAAGGTTTAGAAAAGATTTATTAGCATGTTGCCAGGTTTGGAGGATTTGAGCTATCTGGAGAGATGGAATAGGCTGAGGCTGTTTTCCCTGGAGCATTGGAGGCTGAGGGGTGACCTTATAGAGGTTTATAAAATCATGAGGGGCATGGATAGGATAGACAAAGTCTCTTCCATGGGGTGGGGGAGTCCAGAACTAGAGGGCATAGGTTTAGGGTGCGATGGAAAAGATATAAAAGAGACCTAAGAGCAACATTTTCATGCAGAGTGTGATACGTGTATGGAATGAGCTGCCAAAGGAAGTAGTGGGGGCTAGTACAATTGGAACATTTAAAAGGCATCTGGATGGATATATGAAGAGGTAGGGTTTGGAGGGATATGGGCCAAGTGCTGGCAGGTGGGACGAGGTTGGGTGGGATATCTGGCTGGTATGGACTGTTGGACCGAAGGGTCAGTTTCCATGCTGTATATCTTTGTCTCGCTAGCACATGCACCAATAAATCTCAAAATGAGCTGTTGCCTGGTAAAGAGGGAGAGAATACAAGGAAGCAGAAGCTGACTTTAGAAGGGTTAAATCAAAGCTTTGGTTAAGAGAATAGTTCTCATGAATTATATAAATGTTGAAAAACTTAAATGAATTCCTGTTTGACATTGCTGAATCTATTACGTATTCCTAATGTTCAACAGAGTGGCATTCTCCAAAGTGTATTTTACAGACCACACTACACAAAGAAATATTTGTTCCGTGACACAAAAACTGGATATGTTCCAATTGTGTCTTTTTGTAAAGGATTAAATAGTTGCTGTTGTCCTGTCCAGAAGCTCTAAGGGAACTACTTTCTAATTAATTGATTTGTTTATAGGAAGCACAGTCCTATGCAGACGACAACAGCTTACTATTCATGGAGACATCTGCAAAGACTTCAATGAATGTGAACGAAATATTTTTGGCAATAGGTAAGCTTGTTCATATCGGAAGGAACTTAATATAATTTGCAACCTGTTGCAATAAAATGCCATTAAAAATGGATTCTGCATTCAAGCAATTGGAATAAGAGCTGCTAATATTTCAGGAATACGTAAACTGTCATTTCATTCATTTTTTTATATAACTTGTCACTAATTCAGAAATAGTTAAATGTAAAATACTACAGTTAAGAGTAAATCTGTGGTCCTTTGTTGGCCAGACTACGTAAAATAACAGATTTCCTTTCCAGAAGGGCATGAATGAACCAAACAGTCAGCATGGCTATGTGGTTACCATTAGGCTAACTTCTATTAAATTTGGATTTCACCAGCTGCCACCAGAAAATGTTGGATACAATTAGCAGATCAGGATTCATCCAGAGAGAAAAATTAAAGGCCTGGATTTCCAGAAGCCTGATGGTCATAACTCCACGGTAGATGTGGATTGCGCATGGGGACCTTGCAGAGGTCCTATTGTATCCACTCATGAAGGAATTGCCTGAGAAATTAAAGATTCCTGTGGCCATTCCTCTGCGCTTGGAGCACTCTAAAAGCCTCCATTAAATAAGTGCAATCAGAATGTTGCAATGAAATGAATTAAATAATTATTCAGGATTAGTCAGGCCTCCTGAATCCTTACTAGGCACCCTACTGCAACGTACTTGGCATTTTACAGTAGCTGTCAAAGTGGCTGTCTCGACCTTTAAATATCAGGATCTGGCAACTGATTGCCATGCAGCACCCACCACTAACAACCACCTCCCCACCCCCAACTCCAACCACCAGCTTTATAGTTCTGTCAAGAACAGACAACAGACTGTCAGAATGGAAGTACAACTCCACATTTCTGATGGAGCCCTGATCAAATCTACTCCCGGAAATGCAGAGCTCCCATATTTTGTAAAAACATGGGATAGTGTGGCAATCTGAAAGATTGCACTTCTTGGAAAATCTGGCCCAAAACTAATGCAGATGTGAAAATCTTCAGCTACCATCCAAATGAGGACTGAGGTTATGATCTGAAATTGCACTCTTGTGGATTCTGGAATACTGAACTTAAACAATGAGGCTTTGTTTGACAAATTACGAAATACTTTGGAACAGAAAGAGATCAGTGAGAGATTCTGGTAGACAATGAAAATGTGACAGACTCTTCTGTGCTTCAGATGTTTATTAGTCCATCACCAAAACACCTAAATTAGGACTAACTGAGAAAGAATGAAAAGTCAGTATTTCTGACTGGGTAGAAACGTGCTGCAAAAACAAAAGATTCTTTTGCACAGAAAAGCTGATACATACTCAGGTGTGAAAAACAATAGAAAGTGAACTGTCAGACATTAACCTTTTAATCTTATTGTTGCAGCAAAGAAATTGCCTAAGAATGAGCCACAGAGTACAGGACTAAACGGCGGAAGAAGCAGAGGAGTAGATCTTCATGAACCCACTCAACAGACTAAGAGCCAGTGCTGTAGTAACTAGGCTTGTTTCTAATGTAATTCCATTTCCAAGTATCCACCTCACTACTGCTTTGTAATGGAAGAACTGGTGATAACAAATGATCCTCAACAATTTCAAAATTTAAAGGGGAAAGCATATAGTTACATTTCTAATACAAGATTTCTGTCTTAAGAACTTAAAAATGTAATGTGTTCTTCTCTTCAGTTGGTAGATGCATGCATCGCTCAATATAAGCATAAACTTTGCCTTCTGTAGGGATGAACTAATGAAAAATGAAATCTTAAAACCTGCTTAAATTGGTTCAATTTAATGTAAGCTATTGAAATTTGTACCATTTAACTATCCAATTATTAACTAAGAGGTGACCTTTTGGTTAATCCTTAAGTGTTTACATTGGATGTACAGTACATAAAACCAATATCTAACTATTTATTGGAAATAACTTTATAATGTAAAATTTCCTTCAATCTGATCAGCAAATTATAATGGAATTGAACTTTATTTTAGCAGGTTGTTGTGTAAAAGCTATCCACTCTTGCACTAATATTTCTTGTGTATATTCCCTATCATTACTTTGCAATTTTACTGAGATCCATTTCTTGTAAATAAGGTATTAAGACTTGGTCTGCATTTACATAAATTTATCAGTCTGCTCTGCTAGGAATGCTGTACTGAAAAATCATTTAAATACAGAACTAATTGAAGTAGATCAGATTTGTTCTAGAAGGGTTATGAAAAACTTTATAATTATGATATAAATATGACATAGAGCACTCTACAATTGTATGTACTGTAAGTAATGACCATGTATTCCTTCAGTAATTTTTTCCAGCCAGCTCCCAAATGTGTGCTTTTTTTGGTTACAGGGTGTTTCTTTTTCCATTGTAATGCACAGTTTTTTGTAGTTACAGTTTGCAGTACTGTGGACATATCTTCTAAAAGGTGAATTATCTGAAATCAATAGCACAATATGTAAAGCATTTTGTCATTGCATCTAGCAAAAGGAGCAAGGGTAATGGCTTTGCATTTAACAATCGGTTAACTAATGAATTTTATTTTAAATGCGATAATCAAGACCATAGTCATAATCTGATGTAAACTCTTCCTCCTTTGGCTCAATCCATGTGAATGCAGTGTTTCAGAACTAAAATTAACATTTAAAGGTTTTTGTATTTATTCACCTATTAGAAATTGGACTGTCTCTAATCAATTTGTTAAAATATACATGTAAATAAATATATTCAAAATGTTGGTGTTAAATCATTTTGAGAAATGTATGACATGGGATGTTAAAGATGTGAAATCTGTCAATATCCAATATTCGTTTTCAGAGGTGATTATAACCTGAAAACAAAAGTTAATTCAGTTAGAACTGAGATTACTTCAGCTTAAAAATCTTGAAAAATAATGTTTCAATCTTTTTTAAATGGTTTGAAGTAAACTGAATTGCTATCTTTTAGGCATTCCTTAGATACTATAGGAACTTGTCAGTTTTTGATTACGGTGCAAGGATTTATTTATTGGTGTTGATATCTGGACCCATTCCTATTCTATATATAAACACCTACAATCAGCTTGATAGCTGTTATTTTTTATCAGATGCTGCAACATTTCCAGCAATAGAAATAAAGATGTTTGCTCCAGTACAGTTTCAACACTTTAATCTACCTGGCAATGTGGAAAATTACCTAGATAGGTTCTGTCTTTTTAAAATAAAAAGTCAAATCTGGCTCAGCCAATTACTGCCCCTGAAATCTTATTTTTCAGCAGCTGTGGGTGTCACTGTCAAGGCCAGCATTTGGGCCTACCTATAATTACTATAGTCCCTTTCATAGGACAATTGAGTCTGTGTATCTGGAGTAACATGTAGGCATATCCAGGCAAATATGACTCATTTTCCTTCCTTAAAGGACATTAGTGAACCAGATGGGTATTATGACCATCGCTAATAGTCATATGATTGTAATTTGACTAGTGTTTTTTTTCATTCCAGATTCTATTCAATTCAAATTTCACCAACTCCCACATCCCTAGAATATTTGCCAGGATCTTTGGAGTACTAGTCCAGTGATATTACTGCTATTCCATTATATCTGCTGTCAATATTGAGAAAGGTAATGGAAGAAATAAACAAAAGTGCTATCGAGTGGCACTTGCTGATCAATAATCAATGATAACTGCTGCCCAGTATTGCAGGTAAATCACCACATTCCCTTTAATTCAGTATTTACGTTTCTCACAAGTATCAAGTATTGAAACAATGATTTAAACTTCATTGCATGTAGCAACCAAAATAACACCCCTCAAGTAAGCAAGTTCAGCCTCACCACTTAACCTGGCTATGATGCAATTAATGGTGGAATTTAGCTACTATTCCAATGAACAGTATTTGTTCCTGGAAGTGTCCAGGGATTGATCCTTGTGCCATGTTCTTCAAAGTTCTGCTAATGATGGGTCTAGTATTGGATTCTTGTACAGATTTTCATCCTTTAGTTCTATGATGTTATGTGTTAAATTAACTACGTTTCTTTAGATTATTTCATCCAAAATATTGCAAAACTGCATTTTCGCGACTTATCAGAAATAACATAACGAGGAACGGGAGTAGGCTATCCACCCTTCGAGCCTGTTCCGCCACTCAATAAGATCATGGCTAATCTTTTCATGGACTCCGCTCCACTTACCCACATTTTCACCATATCCCTTAGTTTCTTATTGAAAACTAAAGGAATTATCTACTTTAGCTTTAAAAGCGAGTACTGAAGTAGCATCAACTACTTCCCCGAGCAAGGAATTCCAAAGATTAACACCCTTCTGGGTGAAGAGGTACCTTCTTAGTTCAGTTCTAAACCTGCTTCCTCTAATCTTGAGGCCGTGTGTCTTGTCCTACTTTCACCTACCAGTGGAGCCATCCTATCTCTATTTTATCGATTCCCTTCATAATTGTATATGTTTCTGTAAGATGGCCCCTCATTCTTCTGAATTCAAGTGAATGCAATCCCAATCTACTCAGCCTCTCCTCATTAACCAATCCCCTCCCCTCTGGAATCAACCTCGTGAACCTCCTCTGCACACAGTACTCCAGGTGTGCCCTCACTAGCACCTTGTACAGCTGTAACATTACCTCTCTGCTTTTAAACTCAATCCCTTTAGCAATGAAGGACAAAATTTAATTTGCCTTTCTAATTACTTGTACCTGCAGACTAACCTTTTGTGATTCATGCACAAGGATACCCAGGTCCCATTGCACAGCAGCATGCTGCAACTTTTTCCCATGCAAGTAATAAATTATTTTGCTGTTATTCCTACCAAAATGTAAGACTTCGCATTTATTAACGTTGTATTCCAATTGTCTTTGCCCACTCATTTAATGTATCTACATTCCGCTGCAAAATTTCAGTCTTTGCACATTTTGCTCTGTCACTCATCTTGGTGTCATCGGCAAATTTTGACACCATACACGTGGTCCCCAACTCCAAATCATCTATATAAATTGAGAGTAATTGTCCCAACACCGATCCCTGAGGCACACCACTAGTCACTGCCAGCCAGAATAGCACTTATCCCCACTCTTTGCTTCCTGCCAGTCAACCAATTCTCTATTCACGCTAATACTCGACCCTGAGCACCATCCATCCTTATGCAACAGCATCGTGTGCAGCACCTTGTCAAAAGCCTTTTGGAAATCTAGGTACACCACATCCACTAGGTCCACCTTGCTTGAAGTGTCATCTTAGAATTCAAAAAGATTTGTGAAGCATGACTTGCTCTTCATGAACCCATGCTGTATCTGTACAATGGGGCAATTTCTTTTGAGATGCCCTGCTATTTCTTCCTTGATAATAGACTCTAGCATCTTCCCCACTGCAGTGGTTAAGCTCATTGGTCTATAATTTCCCATCTTTTTGTTTACTTTTTTTAAATGGTGGCATCACATTTGCTATTTTCCAATCTGCTGGGACTACCCCAGAGTCCAGCGAATCTTGGAAAATTACTGGCAGTCCACCTGCTATTTCTCCAATCTCTTAGTACCCTGGTATGCGTTCCATCAAGGCCAGGAGACTTGCCTATCCTTAACTCCGTTAGCTTACCCAACACTAGCTCTTCTGTAATAATTGTTTCCAGGTCCTCACCTACCTTCGTCTCTCCATCACTTGCGTTTTATTAGTGTCCTCCACTGTGAAAACCGATGCAAAGAACCTGTTCGATGTGTCAGCTAGTTCATCACATCCCATAACTGCCTCTTCTCATCCTCTAAAGGACGAACTTTTACTTTAACCACTCTTCTTCGTTTTATATATTTGTAGAGATTTTTGCTATCTGACTTTATATTCTGTGCTACTTTTTTCTCATACTCTATCTTACTTTTCTTTATAACTCTTTTTGTGGCTTTCTGTTGACCTTCAAAGTTTTCCCAAACTTCTAGATTCCTACTGGTTTTTGGCCACATTGTATGCCTTTTCTTTCACTTTGATAGCCTGCCTTATTACCCGTCTTACAGTCCTTCCTTCTCACCGGAATATACTTTTGCTCAGCACTTTGAAAAATGTTTTTGAAGGTCCTCCACTACTCGTCAACTGTGGCGCCATTAAGTCTCTGTTTCCAATCTACTTTAGCCAGGTCCTCCCTCATTCTATCATAGTCTCCCTTATTCAAGCACAGGACCCTGATATTGGATTTTATCTTCACATTATCCAGCTGTATTTTAAATTCAACCATACTGTGATCACTCCT
This sequence comes from Chiloscyllium plagiosum, assembly GCF_004010195.1. Classification (NCBI taxonomy): domain Eukaryota; kingdom Metazoa; phylum Chordata; class Chondrichthyes; order Orectolobiformes; family Hemiscylliidae; genus Chiloscyllium; species Chiloscyllium plagiosum. Next base: position 65,549,706 of record NC_057714.1, read on the forward strand.
TCCAAGAGGATTCCTGACTGAGGGATTCTTGTTCTTTGTGACATTTGACCTTCACTGTCTGAAGACATAGCTTTTCTGTGATTAATTGCTTCAATTCTTCTGCAGGGTAATCAATTGTCCTTGTGACATTATGCTGCTTGATAATTGGCAGATGCCAAAATAGTTTTGTTCCTGCAGCCTTGACTCCTTTCCTAGGCATGGCTGATTGGGACAAAAGGCAGGAAGAAATTTAAATCACCATCATTAGTGTAATAAATGCTAGGAAAGTTAATGGGGCCAAAGGCTAATAAGTGCCCAGTTAGTACAATGTAAGTCAGAAGGCAAATGCAAGAATTTTTGATGAAGATCGCAGCAGAACATTTACAAAATCGCATTAGAAACTGAAAAAATCAATACGATTTTGTCGCAGTAGTGTTCCCAAATTTGTTAAAATTATTTGAGGATATAATAAGTTGGGTGTAGAAGAGGGACTAGTAGATGTGTGTTGATTTCTAAGAGACACTCATTAGGATACCGATTATGTGGATGAATGTCAATCTGGATAGAGTATTGACCAATAGAGAATGAAGCTCAGATTAATAGATAATATTCAGGTTAGCAAATTATAACAAGTGGAATCCCAAAGAGTTGATGCTGGGACCTCAATTATTTAAATTTATATTAATGATTTGGGTGAAGGGACTAACCATGTTGTAGCCAATCTTGATAGAGATGGGCAGGACAGCAGGTTTTAAGGAGAAACCAGACTATCCACAGTGACATAAATTGAGTTGTGAAGTAGTTTAAAAATATTTAGGAATTAGGTTTTATCGTCTTGTACTCTAGTATAGGGGTGCATGAATACAGTGACAAGTGTAAAAAGTCACCATTTCTGATGCCATCTTAGGTATAAAAACTTACCTTTAATTTTCCAATTTATATCTGAATGTTCAGAATTCTAGTTTTCTAAAGCTGGGGTTCCACGCCAGGCTTCCTTGAGAAGTCCAGGAGCCTGTCAAGTCCACGAAGACTCAACTCTCCACTACCCATGCTCTCTGAGGGATGGAGGTACGCAGAGAGAAAAAAGTGAGGAAACAGTGCGGATGAGTTCTGGCCTAGGAGCCGACTGCACTGCCACACATTTAAAGTGGAATTTTCACCTTCCATGAAGAATGCAAGCAATGGTATATATGTTGGGAAAATATGGAAAGAATGAATGAAATCACAAATTCTGTCTCAAGAAAATAAAATTCCCAATTTTCACCTGAAGTTTTAAACTCTGAATTCAGAATGTCACTATTAAACAGCAGCTTCTGTAATTCCATTCATTATTAGCCTACTCACTTCACTTGTGTCACTTTGCAATTCTCCTTTTGACAGAAACTAGATATGCCAATTCCTGACATATCAGGTGAGTTACCTGATGGCAGCAGCTTGTTACTTCTCTAGGCTGTCAATCTTCACAGCATTCCTGTGTACTCCATTAGACACTCTCCTCCACTCTTCATCCGAGCAAGTTGGCATCTGTGAACCACCAACCCAACCATATTGGGGCGGCATGGTGTTTCAGTGGTTAGCACTGCTGCCTCTCAACGCTAGGAACCCGGGTTCGATTCCTCCCTCTGGCGACTGTGTGGAGTTTGTACATTCTCCCTGTGTCTGTGTGGGTTTCCTCCCGCAATCCAAAGATGTGCAGTTCAGGTGGGTTGGCCTTGCTAAATTGCCAATAGTGATAGGTGCATCATTCAGGGGTAAATGTAGGGGAATGAGTCTGGGTGGGTTACTCTTTGGAGGGTTGGTGTGGACTTGTTGGGCTGAAGGGCCTGTTTCTATGCTGTAGGGAATCTAATCTAATATCATGCCTGTTCTCAGACTAAATTAAGGGATGGGAATGGGGTACTGAGATTGCATGATCAGCCATGATCGTGTTGAATGGTGGTGTAGACTTGAAGGGCAAAATGGCTAACTCGTGCACCTACTATTTCTGTTAGATTTCACTCTGGACATGGAGACCTGCCTTTTGCCAGTGTGCTTTGCATGTAGATACACACATGCATCTACACAGGGTGTATTTTATGGCTGATAGCTTACTTTACAAACAATCACTGATTATTTGGAGGTTGTCAGCCTCTGTGGCTTGTATTGCCTTTTAGTGCAGAAGGAAAGGCAGACAGCTTGTCATGGTTCAGTACACTGACTTTCAAGGAGGATGGACATATTACTATGGCATTGGGCTACAATAATGTCAGACCTTCAACATGTACTAGCAGCTTATGCAGGAAACACACAATATGCTTCTCTCTGCACAGCCATGTCTGAAACACAAATTGCAGGAATTTTTGGTTGGATCAAGGCCAACTACAGTCAGTTAAGGGGCTTGTCCAATTCTGGTCAAGGAGGTTGGCTACCGTTCATTACAAACATAGTCCAGTCAGGGTCCTGGGATCTGTGTTTTTGCAGTCCGCATTTGGGTCACAGTTGATCTTGCAGGACAGGAATTATAGGTACGTCGGTTGGCTACTGTGAACATACCAGTTGATGATGCGTGAACAGGAGAGGTAATATGGAGTGAATGAGTAGGAAGAGCAGAGGACAGGAGGGTGTACCCGTTTGGAAGGATGAGGCAACTGAGAGTCTGAGTGGACACACTGCATGCAATAGTGAGTGTTGTAGTCTATAAACCTTGATAAGAAGTTTGTGTAGTGACAGTTATGGTGAGTGGTATCTTTACATGTGTGTGAGTAAGCAGAGAGAAAATGTAATACTTGCCCTTGTGAAACATCATTAATCTTTAGCTTGCACTGCTATACATTGCATTCCCCAAAACAGTGATACAGCCGCTGCCCCAGTCTGAGCTGTCTGGTTCTGATGTTAAAAATCACACAACACCAGGTTATAGTCCGACAGGTTTATTTGGACTCACCAGCTTTCGAAACACTGCTTCTTCATCACGTGCTTCTTCATCACAACCACCCGATGCTAGTGATTCCAAATAAATCAGTTGGACTATAACCTGGAATTCTGTGATTTCTAACTTTGTCCACTCCAGTCCAACACTGGCACCTCCAAATCATGGTTCTGGTGTGACATCCTTTGCCAGTCAGCAGGACATAGCATTGCCCTCTCCACCACTAACATGCGAGGTCTATGTCAAACCAAGGGGTTAACGTCCTTTCTAGACCACGTTCTCAGTGATAATGTTGGAGCAGTACACTGAAAAACCTTTAGGCAGCTGGGCTTTAAGTATGGCACCAGCAGCATGAATAACAAGGTGCGAGCAGCAGCGGAGACTTCCACCTTTTCTGCTAAGGGATTCCATGGGAGGAGCGTCCTAGAGACTGGATGCATAATTACAGGGTGAAAGATAGCATCAGAAAAGTTACTTTGAGCCACAGTGGACCACAGTCAATAACTTTGACTTGGGGGAAAAATCACTGCCTGAAAGTGGGAAAATTCAGTCCTTTGATTCTAAGGTAGAAGTACATGGGTTTCTAATTTGAATTCCTTGAAGCTAGATTGTTGCTTTTTTAAAAAGTTAGAGTCACTTATCTTGGAAATGGTAAATGACTGAATAAGAACGATAATTGAAGTGTTTATGGAGTTCAGCTTTCACAACCTGCAGGCAGAGAGATATTAACATTCTTAAGCAGATTCAGTTCAGAAGGAAAAGATTCTTAATTGAAGTGAAGTTTAGTTTTAGCAGTCTCTAGGCCATCAGAGATTTTTAGGACTCAAATAGTCAGGGTTAGAAAGGGCATTGAGTTTGTCTCAAAGTTCAGCAAAAAATATCAGTGAGTTGGCCTGCATCTGTATACCTCTGAGAGATGGAGAAAATCACATCTAGTGAATATGGAGGAAATCACTAAAAGGAAATGCTTGAATACTCACTGTTAAGTAAGAACTGTTAAAATAAAGCTGAGTGATACTTCACTTGGGGTTGAGTATATGTAAAGGATATTGTGAGGGAACAGTATTGAATCCTTATTTTTGTTGTTTATCTTAATATTTTCAAAATGTTCTTGAAGCTTTTTTTCCTAATCTTTTTTGCAATAAAGTTTTGTTATTTTGCTAAAAGTACATTGGCAACCTCTCATGAATATGTTCAGTGACTGGCCACCATGGGAACCAAATTGCAAAAAGAAATTATGATTTATTAAGCCAGATTACAATTTGGAACCAGCTGAGATCATAACTGTTTCTACAAAATGCCTAACATGGTTTGCTTTGGCTACTCAAAGATAGTAAGCAAGTCGGGTTTAAACAGCATGCATGATGTGCAATAAATATAATGTAATTTTCATACTTTACCAGCAGTGTCAAAATTTGAATTGCATGCAATTTATTTTGCATTTACATAGAACATTACAGTGCAGTACAGGCCCTTCGGCCTCGATGTTGCACTGACCTGTGAGACCAATCTAAAGCTCATCTAACCTACACTGTTCCATTATCATCCATATGTTTATCCAATTACCAGATTAGATTAGATTCCCTACAGCATGGAAACAGGTCCGTCGCCCAACAAGTCCACAGCGACCCTCCAAAGAGCAACCCTCCCAGACCCATTCCCCTACATTTACCCCTGACTAATCCACCTAACACTGTGGGCAATTTAGCATGGTCAATTCACCTGACCTGCACATCTTTGGACGGAAACCGGAGCACCCGGAGGAAACCCACACAGACACGGGGAGAATGTGCAAACTCCACACAGACACTTGCCCGAGGCAGGAATCGAACCCGGGTACCGGGCGCTGTGAGACAGCAGTGCTAACCACTAAGCTACCGTGCTGACCATTTAAATGCCCTTAATGTTGATGAGTTCACCACTGTTGCAGGCAGGGTGTTCTCTGAGTAAAGAACTTACCTCTGACATCTGTTCTATATATATCACCCCTCAATTTAAAGCTATGTCCCCTCATGCTAGCCATCACCATCTGAGGAAAAAGACTTCACTGTCCAACCTAGCTAATCCTCTGATCATCTTGTATGCCTCTATTAAGTTACCTCTTAACCACCTTCTCTCTAACGAAAACAGCCTCATGTCCCTCAGCCTTGCCTCATGAGACCTTCCCTCCATACCAGGCAACATCTTGGTAAATCTCCTCTGCACCCATTCCAATGCTTCCACATTCAATCTATAATGTGGTGACCAGAACTGTACACAATACTCCAAGTGCGGCTTCACCAGAGTTTTGTGCAGCTGCAACATAACCTCAAGGCTCCAAAATTCAATCTCTCTACCAATAAAAGTTAACACATCTTACGCCTTTCTAACAACCCTATCAACCTGGGTGGCAACTTTCAGGGATCTATACACATGAACACTGAGATCTCTGTGCTCATCCACACTACCAAGAATCTTACCATTAGCCCAGAACTCTGTATTCCTGTTACTCCTTCCAAAGTGAATCACCTCACACTTTCCTGTATTAAACTCCACTTGTCACCTCTCAGCCCAGCTCTGCAGTTTATATATGTCCCTCTGTCCCTACAACATCCTTCTGTACTGTCCATAACTCCACCAATGTTAGTGTTATCCGCAAATTTACTAGCCAATCCTTCTACGTCCTCATCCAGGTCATTTATAAAAATGACAAACAGGCATGGCCCCAAAACAAATTCTTACAATACACCACTAGTAACTGAACTCCAGGATGAAAATTTCCCATCAACTACCACCCTCTGTCTTCTTACAGCTAGCCAATGTCTGATCCAAATCGCTAATTCACTCTCAATCCCATGTCTCTATATTTTCTGCGAAAGCCTACCATGGGGAACCTTATCAAATGCTTTACTGAAATCCATATACACCACATCAACTGTTTTGCCTTCATCCACCTGTTGGTCACCTTCTCAAAGAACTCAATAAGGTTTGTGATGTACGGTCTACCCTTCACAAAACCATGTTGAATATCCCTAATCATATTATTCCTTTCTAGATGATTATAAATCCCATCTCTTATAATCCTTTCCAAAACTTGGCCCACAATATAAATAAGGCTCATTGGTCTATAACTACCATGATTGTCTCTACTCCCCTTCTTGAACAAGGGGACATTTGTTATCTTCCAGTCTTTTGGCACTATTCCTGTAGAGCTGAAAATGTGTTGCTGGAAAAGCGCAGCAGGTCAGGCAGCATCCAAGGAACAGGAGAATCGACGTTTCGGGCATAAGCCCTTCTTCAGGAATCCTGAAGAGCTTCTGTGCAGAGGAGATGACCTGAGGTGTGCAGTGAGAGAGAGACTCATGGAAATCCTTGTAGAGGGAGGAAGAGAGCTTCTTCAAGGAAGGCATCCTTGTAAGAGGATTTACAGTAGGTTAAAATCTTCGAGGAGAAAGTGAGGACTGCAGATGCTGGAGATCAGAGCTGAAAATGTGTTGCTGGAAAAGCACAGCAGGTCAGGCAGCATCCAAGGAACAGGAGAATCGACGTTTCGGGCATAAGCCCTTCTTCAGGAATCCTGAAGAAGGGCTTATGCCCAAAACGTCAATTCTCCTGTTCCTTGGATGCTGCCTGACCTGCTGCGCTTTTCCAGCAACACATTTTCAGCTCTGATCTCCAGCATCTGCAGTCCTCACTTTCTCCTCGACTATTCCTGTAGACAATGATAACATCAAGATCAAAGCCAAATGTTCTGCAATCTCTTCCCCAGCTTCCCAGAAAATTGTAGGATAAATCCCATCCAGTCCAGGGGCCCTAACTATTTTCACACTTTCCAGATTTGCTAACACTGCCTCCGTTTGAACCTCAATCCTATCTATTCTAATAGCCTGCTCTTATGTTCTCCTCGACAGCATTGTCTTTTTCCCGTGATGAAAAATATTGATTTAGCGCCTCTCCTATCTCTTCAGACTCCACGCACATTGCTGTCCTTGATTGGCCCTAATCTTATCCTAGTCATTGTTTTATTCCTGACAGACCTAAAGAAAGCTTTAGGGTTTTCCTTGATCCTACTTGCCAAAGACTTCCCATGTCCCCTCCTGGCTCTTCTTAGCTCTCTCTTTAAGTCCTTCCCAGCTAACTTGTAACTCTCAAGTGACCTGAGCCTTCACGTCTCATCTTTATATAAGCATCCTTCTTCCTCTTGGCAAGAGATTCAAATTCTTCAGTAAATGTTTCCCTCATTCAACCACTTCCTCCCTGCCTGACAGGTTCATTCTTATCAAGGACATGCAGTAGCTGTTCCTTGAACAAGCTCCATGCTTCAATTGTGCCCATCCCCTGCAGTGTGCTTCCACATCCTATGTTTCCTAAATCTTGCCTAATTGTATCATAATTGCCTTTCTTCCTATGCCTATGTGGACCACGACTGAATATGATTAAATATTAATGTTTAAATCATATATTCAACTGTTTGTAGCACAATAACCTAGATTCACTTAGTTACTAATAATGTTACATTTGGTACTCAAAATTAATTTTGGCAGTGACAAGCAAGAATATGACTGACTTTTTAAAATTATGAAGCATTTCAATAGTATTTTCATTACCCTGCATTATATACCTACCCCTTTCCATCACTAAAGTAAATGTAACCAAATTGTGGTCACTATCACCAAAGTGCTCACTTACCTCCAAATCTAACACCTGGTCTGGTTCATTATCCAGTAACAATTCCAATGTGGCCTTGCCTCATGTTGGCCTATCTATATACGGTGTCAGGAAACCCTCCTGCACACACTGGACAAAAACTGGCCATCTGAAGTACTTGAACTGTAGTATTTCCAGTCAATATTTGGAATGTTAAAGACCTCATAACAACTATCCTGTTACATTTGTTTCTATCCAGAATCATTTTTGCAATCCTTTCCTCTATATCTCCCAACAGGATGGCTTCTCCTTTCCTGATTCTCACCTCAGCTCATACTATCTCAGGAGACATGTCCTCATCAAATGTCCCTTCTGCCACCATAATACTGTCCTTGACTAACAATGCCATACTTCCCCCTCTTTTACCACCTTCCCTGATCTTACTGAAACATCTAAACCCTGGAACCTGCAACAAACATTTCTATCCCTGCTTTATCCATGTCTCCGAAATGACCACAACATCGAAGTCCCAGGTATCAAACCATACTGCAAGTTCATCCACTTCATTTTGGATGCTCCTAGTGTTGAAGTAGACACACTTCAAACCACCTTCCTGCCTGCCAGTACACTCCCGCAAACTTGAAATCTTCTTCATGACCTCATTACTTCAACCTCCTATACACTGGAGCTACAATTCAGGTTCCCATTCCCTTGCTGAATTAGTTTAAACACTCCCGAAAAGCAAATTCCATTACCCCCTCCAGGATATTGATACCCCTCTGGTTCAGGTGTGGACCATTCTGTTTGTAGAGGTCCAACCTATCCCAGAATGAACCCCAATTATCTAAGTATCTGAATCCCTCTCTCCTGTATCATTCCTGTAGCCACATGTTCAATTGCTCTCTCTCCCTATTCCTTGCCTCACTAGCATGTGGCATGGGTAACATACCAGAGATAACAATTTGGTTTTTTTCTAGCTCTAAGCTTCTACCTTACATCCTCATGCCTTTTCCTACCTATGTCATTGGTGCCTATGTGGACCACGACTGAATATGATTAAATATTAATGTTTAAATCATATATTCAATTGTTTGTAGCACAATAACCTAGATTCACTTAGTTAGTACTCAAAATTAATTTTGGCAGTGACAAGCAAGAATATTACTGACTTTTTAAAATTATGAAGCATTTCAATAGTATTTTCCTTGTCATGCCATTGGGGAGTCAAGGATAATGAGTTGTGATTGAAAATTATTACTAAATTAGAGCAATTAAGTAAATTTCTTTTTGCAAAGGTTTATTAGAGTGTGAAATGCTTTGCCACAGGGCAAAGTGCAAGCAGACACCAATCCCTTTAGGTAAAATCTAAAAAATGTAAGAAGCAACTGCTACTAAGAAATAGGAAAGGTGCAAAGAAATGTTGGATTGCAGAAGAAAAATGTATGCACACATAATGAATCAAATATGCACATCCTTTGCTGTGAACTCACGGGATACCAGAAGGTAATAGTCTCAACTTCGTCAACTGACTTTGTTCAAAATAATTTAAGCTAATACTACATACATAATTTTCCACTGTCACACTCTGTCTGCTCTGCTAATAAACTGTTGTAATATATTTTAGGTTGATCATTTCACCCTTTATAATTTTTCAGTCTTTAAAACAATTTGCATTCTGATATACCTGCTTTAAAGCTGTCTAATAAGTTTCAAACTCAGCTGCAGGCCCTTTTATTTTAAAATCCTGCTTTTCTAATCAACCTGTTCAGAGATGTTATTACATAAATTTGGAACAGATGGGACTTGAACCCAGGTCACCCAGCCCAGGATTAGGGACTTTAATTCTGTGCCACAACAGCACATAAGCCCTTTCTGGATAGATAACTAACAGATGGCAATTATCAAATTAATTCCCCTGTAAGGGATCAATCAAGAAAAAGCCAGGTTTGCATTTCCATAGGATCTTTCAAGACCTCAGGAATTCTAAAATGTTTCCCAGCCAAAGAAACGTTTTTGAAGTGTTGTTATATGGAAAGCATCTAATTTGCATAGCAAAATTCCACAAATAGCAATAAAGTTCATTTTTAAAAAAATACTGTTTCAGGGATGAAGAATTGTCAAATTACCAGGTACCATTATCTTGCTCCTCTTAGATCAGTGAAATGAGATTGTTAACATTGTTCTAAGAGGAGAGACAGACTTAGAGTTATGTCTTTTCCAAAAGATTGTATTTCTAAGAAAGTCCATCATACTCTCAGTATGGCTCAGAATGATGGAGTCTAGATTGCACGTTCCATAGAGCAACTATTGCAACTTTCTGACACAGCATGAGTTCTACCACTGAGGCAAGAATGACGCCATAATTAGGTCAATCATTGGAAGTGGTGGATAATGGTACAACATTTAAAAGATATCTGGATGGGTATATGAATAGGAAGGTGTTACAGAAACATGGGCCAAATGCTAGCAATCAGGACTAGGTCAGATTGGGATGTTTGGTGTGCGCAGATGAATTGTACCGAAGGGTCCATTTCCATGCTGTAAAAGAATTGAATGAAGCAAAGCAGATGCAATGGGATAAAGACTTCCATTAATGAATGAATGTTTGGCCAAAGAGGGTAGGAAAGGGCTTAGATACTTAGTACATAAATTATAGCAGATAATTTTCACTTCAGTTGAAGGTCCAGATTGGCTGCCCATCACAAACCATATTTGAACTACTTTCTCATGATTATCAACAGAACTGATAACTAAATAGGACATTCAAAAAGATAAATAATCCCAATAAAATATTCTAAAGATTAATTACTCCATTTAAATAAAACATTTGATCAAATTCTTCAAACTAATTTTGAAGCAGAGTTCTACACATTGAAGTAATTAGTATAGGTTAGCCACTTACTACACAAATTTATATACTTTGCACTTTTTTCATAAGGTAATCCTATTTTCAAGATAATAACTTTCATAGGTTTCATAGTGCAACCAGTCTTCTGATACTTCCTTCGAGCAGCCAATCGTCACATGAAATTAGATTAAGAATCCAAGGGGTTAAAATAAAACATCGACTGTGCCTGGAAGACTGTCAACTTGGTGAAAGATGCTTATTGGTCTGCTTGAAACTTATTAGTCTCCAGAACAAGAAATTGACCCCCAATTGGCATGTTCCAAGGTCCAGGACTACGTGCTGAGGGACCACTAACAATTGGGCAGCTGCTGCAGTGGGGAAAGACCATGGTCTGAGGTCTTCCAGCTGAAGGTAAATGAGGGTCCATTCAGTTAGCGGACCCTCCTTGTGCCTCAAATATATGTAAATATAATCTTGCATGTGTAAGAGATGTCTTTGGTTTGGTTGGATAGAGTCAAACTCCAATATTTGTTTCCTTGATATGCTACTGTACAAAACCAAACTCTGTTTGTGACTGTGTATGTACAAAGGTGTTTTCTTTTGTGTATCAAGTATATTTTTGAATTAAAAACAAAACTCAGTACAACCCCATTTGGAGCACTCTAAGATTTAACATAATCTGGCCATTTGGGAAGATCCCACAAAAAATGGCGGTGCTTGGGGAGCCAATACTTTGATGTTAATTATCGGCTTCACAACTTAAATTTACCTGGAAGTGAAAAGGCAACCTTGTAGTTGATCTCAGGTGGAAGACGCCAAATCCTGGATGTAGAAAACATCTGCTCCTTTAGCATTCATTATGAGCCAGACATAACACAATTGCACATCCAAACTTTCAAAAGGAGGCCTTGAGCCTCCCTCAATGCAACCTTTCTCAGCTTTCTCCACAACATCTACACCTTCGTCACTGCCTAGCCTCTGGTCCTACCCTCATCCCAGCCAGCCCAATTCTCTTCTTCTGGTCTGAATTGTGGCTTCGAGCTGACACTCCTTGTCTCTGTCTGTGACCTCCAATGTTAGCTTCCATGCATCTTGTTAACTATGTTGTCAGTTTTTCTGTTGCCAAACAGAAAGCTACCCAGCAATGTTCAAATAATTCTGTTGTTAATATTATTAGGCCACCATGTTTTCAATTTTGCCAGACACTTCATTGACAATGGGCTTCCTCCAGAGTTTCAGGTTCATATCAGGATCAACATGTGGGCTGTTTATCAGGAAGGCACTGCAGGCTTAATAAGGATTGGACTCAGTAATGCATTTCTCAGTCTGATTTAAAACTTAGCCACAGTCCTGGCTGTTTATTTTTCTCTCGATCTCAGAGACAATGAGGTCTTGTGTTACATTTCTGCTGTTGAGCTAGATGGAATCAGCCCACTTAACGAAGACAAGCATTGAATGTGCTTAATCTTGACTGCTCACCATTGCCCTAAACAGAGCATGTTACACCAGATTGTTAAATCAATTTGTTGGAGAAAAACTGAGACTCGCAGTAAGACTTCCAGAAACAATGTATTTTACAGCAAAGTTTATTTTTTCAGAAAAGTCTATACAAACAGCACACTACAGCAAAAAATCTACAGTCTATAAATGTCTCTACCAACAACAACAAAGCAAATTCATGAAGCAAACTACAGTAACCTTTCCAGATAAAGTGATTTATCCACTAAAATTCAGTGAGTGGAGAATAGTTGCATACAAATCATATTCATAAAATCCACCCTAGTCACTTATAGTAGTGAGTTCTCTAGATACAACTGATGATTCTGAACGATTATATACTTAGCCAGTTGTTTTCTTTGAAATGAACAAGTATATCAGATCTGGCTGTGACCCACTTCAAGTTTAAAGATTAAGTTAAACTTTTCATCAAAGTATTATTCCTGGAATGTGTGAGTTTACGTCATTTCTTCTGTTTTATCAAATGTGATTTAGCACAACCCGGAAACAACAACGTGAGCACTGTTATGTTGTCACAAGCACCTGCTTGTTTAGCAGTTTCAACTAAGCATTTGCTAATGGTATTTGCTAAAGTTTCATACTGAATTTCTTGTCGTTGCCCACCTGTTTCCAGATCTGATTCTTCTCTCTTTAGTTCCAGATTTATAAAATTTTGTTCATATGGTTTTGAAACTTCAAATTCGGATGATGAAGAAGACTGAAATTGCTCAGAAGTCACGGTCACTGATTTTTTAATCTTTGACTCTTTGTTTGTATTCTCTTGTTTATGGTGACCTTTTTGTCTCTCAGGGTGTAAAGGCTTCTCAGCAACATCAGTCTCTGGTCTTCTGTATTGTTTTTTGGGATTCCTGTTGTTCAAATCTTCCTTGTCCAGTAGAGGTTCCTCCGGAAAATTGTCCACCGTTATCCTGTGCTTCCTCTGTTCCCTATGTAAAGTCCGCAGAAATATGTTGCTGTCGCGATCCAACTTGATATCCAACTTGTTTTTCGCAATTGCCATGGATTCCTCCTTTTCTGCAATGTTTTCTAGTAGTTGATGCATGGTCTGCCAAAGATGATCATGTTTCTTCATAACTGAATAATGTCTGAGTACATATTTCATGGTTTTACTGTCCAGATCATTTTCGTTGCGTAATAGTAGCTCCTCAAATAAACGCTCAAGTGACATCAAAGCATCTTTGTGTCCCTGCTGTGAAAACTCCTCAAGCAAATGTACAATAGAGAAATCTTTGTCAGGGTGTAGGTCCCTAACATGTAATGAATGGATTACTGAACGAATTTGTTTAGATTCAGTGTGCAAAGATCTAAAATAAAAAGAAAGCATTTCCAATGAGATTGAAATGACTTCATGTCTACTCAGAACTTTCCAAAATCCACTTGAAGCTAGAATAAGGAACTGGCATGTGGAATCAATAGGCACAGAAACAGTATATGGTATTGGCACAATGGATGTTTTAAGCTTGGGATCTCCATGATATCCAAGCCCTCGTGTTGATTGAATGAATCCTTCCACAAGTCCATGTTGTTCATTTTTACTGATTGTTCCACCACTTCGATGAATACGTTTACGTTCTTTACGGTTGGAGGTGCTGTGGTTTTCAGTTAAACGATATCCTTTTCCATTTTTGCACAAGACAGCATGCACATCACCTGCAGAAAATTGCACTTAATAAATAAACCAATATTGTTTAAACTATATGTCCTGAACATAGAAATACCTAACTACGTTTTAACACTTATTTAAAAAAACACAAAGAACTGCAGATGCCAGAAATCAAACAAAAACAAAAATTGTTGGAAAAACTCAGCAAACCTGACAGCATCTGTGGAGAGAAAGCAGAGTGAATGTTTCAGGTTCAGTGACCCTTTGTTCTGAAGAAGGGTCACTGGACGCAAATCGTTAACCCTGCTTTCTCTCCATAGATGTTGCAGACCTGTTGAGTCTTTCCAACAATTTCTGTATACGGTAATACTTTGTGGATGGGTGCAGACAATACTTTTGAATTAACTCTTGAAAGCTTTAAAAATGCCGAAGATGACCATTAAATATAGTCCTGTACAAAAACTGTCACGTTTCATGTTCAATTCTGATCAGTTACTTAAGCAATAATTTTTATAAAATCAAAATGACTGTGAGCAACAACCACAACAATAATTAGGAATTTAGATACATTGCCCCGCAATGGTTAAATTATGCACAAATTAAGTGTGAGCAAAAGGTTGCTTGAGCCACCTAATTAACTGTAATAAATTAATTAAGATTTGATATGACCTGAGGGTAAAGGTAAAGAATGTTTGCATGGAACATGACAGTTGGAATTACTTGTCTTTAAATGGATGGATCAGAAAATAAAAACAACTAAATTCCTCTGAGACTAAGATGACACTGAGAATGGGAACTGCAAAGTTAATGCCAGATACATGTCCATTCAGCTGTTGGACTTGAGTTTTAATCCAGCCTTTCAGAGCTTCCATTTCAGCTTTTATTAATATGGAAACTCATGAGTCTTTTAAGGCAAGGATCTTAACCTTCTTGAAGATGTACCAGCACTTGATCTGACTCTCATGTTTCATCTCAGGTACTGGCATTATTCAGACTTCAGAAGCTAGATTTAATCAAAGTTATGTGGAGACAAACTAGAAACTTGTGTAGTTCTCCTTAGAGACAATTAGAGAGACAGTTCATAAAGATTTTCAAAATGATGCAGCGTTTTGAATAAATAAGAAGTTCAGTGTCAGAAGCATAAGTAACAACGATGCAAATTGAAAGTAAGGCAGCACTTATGGCCAACGCCACCACTAGGTGGAGCAGAGGATCCACGTGCACAAAAAAAGCAATCCTTCGTGATTACCTGAAAACATTTGTAACATTTTCTGGGGGGCACGGTGGCACAGCGCCGGAGACCCGGGTTCAATTCCCGCCTCAGGGGTTTGCACGTTCTCCCCGTGTCTGCGTGGGTTTCCTCCGGGTGCTCCGGTTTCCTCCCACAGTCTCTATTGTGCAGGTCAGGTGAATTGGCCATGCTAAATTGCCGATAGTGTTAGGTAAGGGGTAAATGTAGGGGTATGGGTGGGTTGCGCTTCGGCAGGTCGGTGTGGACTTGTTGGGCCGAAGGGCCTGTTTCCACACTGTAATGTAATCTAATCTAATTTTCTTACCAGTTCCAGAAAAAGTTTAATACATGTAGGAGTTAAACATGAAAAACTCCATCATTGCTGGCAGGAAAAGGATATATCAAAAAGGAGACATGAAGATAACATGCAATCTATGACTTTATGATTCTAAATGGTACTAGCAAAATTGATGCTCAGTGTAGATATTTTTTAAGAAGTATAAACAGTAGTTTCACATTGAAAGATGTTGCAACATCACAGTTGGGTGTGTGAGTCAAACATTATTTCAGAAGTACAGGAACCAACCATTGGATAAGAATGGCAAAGATCCCTATTACACGAATACTATTAAAAACCAGGACTGGGCAAACACAGAAACTAGGAGCAGGAGTAGGTCATTCAAGTCTGCTCCACCAGTCAAAATGTTCATGGCTGATCATCTAACTTATTACTGTAATCTTGCTTTCTCCCCATACCCTTCAATCCTTTTAGTCCAAGAACAAAGAAGATTGATGAGGGCAAAGCAGTAGATGTGATCTATATGGACTTCAGTAGAGCGTTCGACAAGGTTCCCCATGGGAGACTGATTAGCAGGGTTAGATCTCATGGAATACAGGGAGAACGAGCCATTTGGATACAGAACTGACTCAAAGGTAGAAGATAGAGGGTGGTGATGGAGGGTTGTTTTTCAGACTTTAGGCCTGTGACCAGTGGAGTGCCACAAGGATCAGTGCTGGGTCCTCTACTTTTTGTCATTTACATAAATGATTTGGATGTGAGCATAAGAGGTACAGTTAGTAAGTTTGCAGATGACACCAAAATTGGAGGTGTAGTGGACAGCGAAAAGGGTTACCTCAGATTACAACAGGATC
>NC_057714.1:65565598-65572939 GCF_004010195.1 Chiloscyllium plagiosum
TTGGAATATTGCATGCAATTCTGGTCTCCTTCCTATCAGAAAGATGTTGTGAAACTTGAAAGGGTTCAGAAAAGATTTACAAGGATGTTGCCAGGGTTGGAGCATTTGAGCTACAGGGAGAGGCTGAACAGGCTGGAGCTGTTTTCCCTACAGCGTTGGAGGCTGAGGGGTGACCTTTTAGAGGTTTACAAAATTATGAGGGGCATAGATAGGATAAATAGGCAAAGTCTTTTCCCTGGGATTTGGGAGTCCAGAACTAGAGGGCATAGGTTTAGGGTGAGAGGGGAAAGATATAAAAGAAACCTAAGGGGCAACTTTTTCGCGCAGAGGGTGGTACGTGTATGGAATGAGCTGCCAGAGGATGTGGTGGAGGCTGGTACAATTGCAACATTTAAGAGGCATTTGGATGGGAAGGGTTTGGAAGGATATGGACCGGGTGCTGGCAGGTGGGACTAGATTGGGTTGGGATATCTGGTCGGCGTGGGCAGGTTGGACCGAAGGGTCTGTTTCTGTGCTGTACATCTCCATGACTCTATATCTAACTGCCCCTTGAAAACATTCAATGTTTTGGCCTCAACCATTTTCAGTGACAGAGAATTCTACAGGGTCATCACTCTCTGGGTGAAAGAAGGTCTCCTAATCTCATTCCTAAATAGTCTATCCTGTATCCTTATATTGTGACCCATGGTTCGGGACTCTGCAGTCACTGGGAGCATCCTTCTTGCATTTATCCTGTCAAGTGTTGTTAGAATTTTGTCGGTTTCTATGAGACAGAACCATTCCGTGACAACTGCTCACCCCCCAACCCCCATTTTTCTACATTCCAGTGAATACAGTCCCAACCAACCCTGTCTTCCATTATATGTTGGTTCTACTATCCCAAGAATCAGTCTGGTAAATCTATGTCCCACTTCCTTCATAACCAGGGGGTCAGTTAGCTCAGTTGATTAGATGGCTGATTTGCAAAGCGGAGTAATGCCAGCAGCATATGTTCAATTCCTCAACTGACTGAGGTTATTATGAAGCACTCCCCAACTCAACCATTCTACTCACGTAAGACATGGTGACCCTCAGGTTAAACCACCAACAGTCATCTCTCTCTAAAGTGACAGCAGCCCTATGGTCTGACAGGACAATGGTAATTTTACCTTTTCTTCTCATAGCTGGAACATCCTTCCACAGATAAGGAGATTAAAATTGGACATGATGCTCCGATGCACAACCCTGAACAACTGCATCAAAATCTACTTCTCACAATGAAGACAATGATATCTTATTTGCCTTCTTCATCACACGCTACACCCACAAGCTTACTTTCAGTGACTGGTGTACATGAACACCCAGGTCTCATTGCACCTCCTTCTTTCCCAATCTGTAGCCATCAGCTAATCTATGTTTCTGTTTCTGCTGCCCAAGTGGATAACCTCTCAATTCATTTTATATCCCATGCATCTGTCCACTTACACAAGTTGCCCAAATGAAAATGAAGTATTTCTGCATTCTTTTCTCAGCCCACCGTGCCACCCAGCTTTGTGTTGCTTGCAAACTTGGAGGTATTAGATTTAGTTCTCTCCTCTAAACCATTTATATATTTTTTTTCTCAAAAATATTTGCACCCAGTGCAGTGTCTATCAATCATTTTGTTGACATTGTATGGACCAGTATGGTCTGATCAACACTCTACCGAGGTTTAAAATAATTTCTCTTCTTTTGAATTCTGACCCTCTGAAAATGAATTACAATGTTTTTGTTTACTTTTATTTAATAACATAAACAAACAACAAAAGTGCCATACTGAATAAAATAATTCCTTGTTTAAACACAGCAATCTTTCTTGAATGATAAAACCCATGAACGAACAGCAAGAAATCAAACTCCAGGCTAAAACGATAAAGCAGAAACTAACCATTAAGTACAGCATAATTTTCTTTATTCTTTCATGGGATGTGCGTCACTGGCAAAGCCAGCATTTGTTGCCTATCTCTAATTGCCTTTGAGCTGACTTGCCCACTAGGCAATTTCAGAGAGCAGTTCCGAGTCAAACACTGCTCTAGATCTGCAATCACATTTGGTCAGACCAATTAAGAACAGCAGATGTCCTTTCCTAAAAGTCATTAACCAACCAGATGAGTTTTTTTATGACAATTGACAATATTTTCATGATCACCATTATGAGACTAACTTTCAATTCGAGTTTATTAATTGAATTTAAATTCCACCAATCCCATTTATGCGATTTGAAGTTCTGGTGAGGGTAGTGTCTTCCTGTCTTGATGTTGTGCTATGCTAGTTCATGATGAAGTGGATGAATGACATAGACATTCAAAGATTGAAGTTTACAGATTTTTAAATGTTTCTAATATATGTTCCTTCTGCCATCTCATTTACCTTATCTAAGGTGGTTGAAGATGGAGAATTAAGCACTGCCTGCCTGTTTTTTTTAATACTCACAGAATCATAGAATTCCTACACTTCAGACAGAAGCCACCACCCATTATCTAACATTTCCCATGGCTAACCCTGCTAGCCGGCATATCCCAACAGTTTAGCATGGCCAATCCACACACACACACACCAACAGTTTAGCATGGCCAATCCACACACACACACACACAGACAGACAAAGACCCACATGCACACATATTTTGTGGGGTGAATTTGTACTTGCAGGGTTACATTGTATTTTGCTCAAAAACTGCATACATTCATGTAGAACTCTGAGCTCAAACCCTGCATGAATTCATGAAAAAACTCCATTATCTCACTTTTTAGATTAGAATCAATCTAAACATCATGGCGTAGACAGAGAACACAGGGGGCTAACACCTTCAACATATTGTCTAGCTATCACCATTGTTAACAGCTAACCTGAGAATGCAACTTTTTTTAAAAAGTTTTGTGATTTACACATGGAAGAAGTGAAACTATCATGGCATTCTAACAGATGAAAGGCTTAACAGACAATCAATTTTTCAATGTATAATTTCAGTTACATAATACTGTAAATTTTTGCTATAAATTCTGTGTGTTAGGATTGAGCCCTCCACTACCACCTGATGAAGGAGCGACGCTTCGAAAGCTGGTGTGCTTCCAATTAAACCTGTTGGACTATAACCTGGTGTTGTGTGATTTTTAACTCAGAACAATGAGTTAGCCATTGAGGAACAAGGAAACTTTCTTTACTCAAAACATTATTCTGAATCTTTGGAAATCTCAGCCTTGAGGCTCTTGCATGCTCTACATCCGAGTGTATTCACGATAGAGGTCAATAGACTTCTGGATTTTAAGGGCAATTGAGGGACATGGGGATTCTGTGAAAATGTGGAGCTGAAACAGAACATCACTGACAATCGAGCATGAAAATCAGTGATGTAATCCTACTCCTATTTTTCATGTTCTAGGAACAATAGCGCAAGGTGACTGTTGTTGGAATTATGTCTCACTTCGTGTCCTGAACCTGTGTGGTCAACTTTTGCTGTTTTGACATTGCATTAAGTGGGTGAACTATGTGAAGCCAGGATATTGCAATGTTCTCCTTTTCAGGAGATGGTAAGATGGCTGGCCCCTTTCTACAGCATCTTCAAGTCCCATCTGCTCCAGATGTGTGTAACAACATCTCTGAATAGACTAGTTAAAAAATACCTGTTTTATATCAACCATGCTCCAAGGAGTCACAGCAAAATAGAACCCTTAGTCTTTTCATTTTAAATATCACTGTATTAGTGTGAGTACTGAAGACACAAATTATTTAACCTTGAAACAGAAACCATGACCACATGTATCACAAATCATCCTCATCAACTACAACTTCCAAAGCCACTAGTATCTCCAGTCAGCATGTTACCTGCATTAGCAATATGCAACATTCCAATTTCATACACATCGTCTTCCAAGAGGCTTTCAGTGCTGGTGCTAATGGGGTAGGTTTCTAGAAGGCAGGTGACAGCTGTACAACCACTCCAACGGACCTTCGAACTTTCATTTCGACCTAGCCCCAGAATTCTGTCCATTTTCCAAAAGGCTTTAGCAAAAGCTAAATGCATTGATTCATACTGGGACGTTTTGTTGGCTTGGCTGTTGACAGGGAAAATGACATATGACTCCTCGGTGGGGCTGTGCGGGAAAAGTGCACTATAGCTCAAGAGAGACTCATGCTCTTCGTCGGACAGAACATAAGGATGGCCAGCTTTTCTCAGCTCCTCAATAATCAGGAATGGCAGATCTTTGGAAGTGACCTGTGCTGCAGTCGTACCATGAAAGCCATCAAAGATTCCAATGAAGCATACATCGCTTTGACCACCATAACAATCCATGAAAACATAGACATCTTCCATCTCAGCTTTCCAAAGGACATTCCTATCCTGCCAGATCCCAAATGATTTTACACAGGGTTCGTTGGGCAGTGTTACATGCAGCGGGAATTCTTCATGGCACACAATGGGACTTTCGACTAGGAATGGCCAAGTTAACAAACGACTTGACTTCACTATCTCGTATGCAAAGTTGATCTTCTGCAGTTCTAAGGCGCTGAATTTCTTAGCTCGCATCCTCTTAGCAATGAGGCTCCGCCGGCGGATCCGGAGAGAAAGGAGGCTGACAGGCTGGCTGCCTGCACGGTACTGCAGCATGGCCAGTGTGCGATGCAGGATCTTGTGGTGGCGAGCTGTCGTTGCATTAAGTTTCTTCTTACATGTAAAGCACGGCACTGTCAGGACATTACATTGAGACACATCCAGCACATTTGCGGTTCCCAGGATTGTGTTTTCTGTTGATTTCGAAAGCATTTTCGTTTCCTGTATGAAGTATAAGCAGATATTGGCAGATAAGTGCAAAAATAAAGTGAGTTGCTGCAATGGCATCACGCTGTTGTCATATATAGTCATTAGCACTAACTGAAATGAAATGCAAAACATTACATAAAATAGAACCATGACATGAAAAATAAACTTTATATTTTGATTAGTAATAAATAATGTAAAACATGCACCATCAACACAATTGGCATGTAATCACAAAACATAATTCTAGAAACCTATCTGTAGAACAACAAGCACTAATGTTTCGGACACGGTTTTAGAAAGAAAAATGGGAGCCAAATCCTAAACATTTAAAAATATCGATAACCTAATCAAACCAGTACCAAGAAAAATATAACATGTTTATCTATGTTTTAGAATAGCAATTTACTTTAAATTGTTCTAAGCAGAAGAAATAGGAACAGGATTGGACCATTCAGCTCTTGAAATCTGAGCAACAGTAACCATTTCGTCCCAGTTCCACTTTCGCATCCAATTCCCTCTATTTTCTGCATGTCCAAAAATCTATCAATCTCAGCCTGAAATATACTCAGATTGAGTGCTCAGAACCCTCTGAGGTACAAATTTCCAATGATTCACAACTTATGGAAGTTTCCCTCACCTCAGTCCTAAATAATGAGACTTATTTTTGAGTCTATTTTCTCTAGACCTGGATACTGCAGTCAAGGGAATCAGCCTCTCAGCATCTATCCTGTTGCGCGTGTGAGAAATTGTGTATACTTCAACGAGATCAGTCTTCGCTTACCAACGTTTCTACAACTTGAGGAAATTCAGTTTTGAGTTGTTTGGTTGCTTTCTTTTTAAATGGAAGAGATTGCAGGGGATCAGAGAATGAGGGCAACCTGCACACATTGTTACATAAAGAAGTCACATGTCTTTGATAAAGTTATTCTCTAAAGTTAGTCAGCAGTCAAGGACAATTTGGTGTGATTGTGAATCAT
This sequence comes from Chiloscyllium plagiosum, assembly GCF_004010195.1. Lineage (NCBI taxonomy): Eukaryota > Metazoa > Chordata > Chondrichthyes > Orectolobiformes > Hemiscylliidae > Chiloscyllium > Chiloscyllium plagiosum. The sequence goes on from NC_057714.1 coordinate 65,571,357, forward strand.
TCAGATAATGGAGGAGTCTTGACCCTTCAACTTATCTGTATCACTCAGGACAAAGACTGCAGAGAGGATAGGCTAAATGACTATTGTGCTGTGACAGAGGTGGGGGAAATGCGGTTGTAGTAGGGCATAGTATAAAGGAAAAGCTACTGATTCCTGTAGCCAAGACTGAGAGTTCCAAAGATTCTGGTGTCTGCCCTATGTCAGAAATAAAAATGTTTTCTATGGCTGGAAAAGAATTTAGAGTAGAAAATACAGCTGTTATTGCTTATTGGGAGGTGGTGGTATTGCAGTAATACCACTGAACTAATAAAACCTCAGGCTAATGCTCTGAAGAAATAGGCTCAAATCTCACCATGGCAGAAATAAAATTAATGAATTTCCTTTGAAAAAGCTAATCCAATGTAACCATGAACTCCAGTTGATTCTAGAGGAAAATAAACATCTGGCTCACGAATGCCCTTTGAGGAAGAAATTTGCTAACCTTTCTAATCTGACTCCAGATGATTAGAGCAATGTGCTTGATTCTTAAATGTTCTCTGAAGCCACTCAGTATTATCTAATGTTAAATGTTCCTAGTAAGCCACTCAGTAATATCTAATAACCAATGCCCATTCTTTGTGGAGACAAAGTTCTACTTTCACTTCGAGGTTACCCTTCATCAATTTCTGACAGAGCTAGTAATAGAAAACCAGCCATCAATGAGACACTGTTAATTATCAGTAGCAACAGAACTGTATTCAACCACAATTTATAACCTAAATGCTCAGCATATCCCCCATTTTACCATTACCATCAAGCAAGATCATCCCCGGTTCAATGAAGATTGCAGGACGGCATGCTAGGAGCAGTATCCGGCACAGCTAAAAATTAGGTGTCATTCTGACCGGTGAGCCTGACCTCGGGGATGGGCAAGTTGTTGGAGGGAATCCTGAGGGACAGGATGTACATGTATTTGGAAAGGCAAGGACTGATTAGGGATAGTCAACATGATTTTGTGCGTGGGAAATCATGTCTCACAAACTTGATTGAGTTTTTTGAAGAAGTAACAAAGAGGATTGTTGAGGACAGAGCAGTAGATGTGATCTATATGGACTTCAGTAAGGCGTTCAACAATGTTCCCATGGGAGACTCATTAGCAAGGTTAGATCTCATGGAATACAGAGAAAACTAGCCATTTGAATACAGAACTGGCTCAAAGGTAGAAGACAGAGGGTGGTGGTGGAGGGTTGTTTTTCAGACTGGAGGCCTGTGACCAGGGATTGGTGCTGGGTCCTCTACTTTTTGTCATTTACATAAATGATTTGGATGCAAGTATAAGAGGTACAGTTAGTAAGTTTGCAGAGGACACCAAAATTGGAGGTGTAGTGGACAGTGAAGAGGGTTACCTCAGATTACAACAGGATCTGGACCAGATGGGCCAATGGGCTGAGAAGTGGCAGATGGAGTTTAATTCAGATAAATGCGAGGTGCTGCATTTTGGGAAAGCAAATCTTAGCAGGACTTATACACTTAATGGTAAGATCCTAGGGAGTGTTGCTGAACAAAGAGATCTTGGAGTGCAGGTTCATAGCTCCTTGAAAGTG
>NC_057714.1:65574912-65578367 GCF_004010195.1 Chiloscyllium plagiosum
TTCATAGCTCCTTGAAAGTGGAGTCGCAGATAGATAGGATAGTGAAGAAGGCATTTGGTATGTTTTCCTTTATTGGTCAGAGTATTGAGTGCAGGAGTTGGGAGGTCATGTTGCAGCTATACAGGACATTGGTTAGGCCACTGTTGGAATATTGCGTGCAATTCTGGTCTCCTTCCTATCGAAAAGATGTTGTGAAACTTGAAAGGTTTCAGAAAAGATTTACAAAGATGTTGCCAGGGTTGGAGGATTTGAGCTACAGGGAGAGGCTGAACAGGCTGGGGCTGTTTTCTCTGGAGTGTCGGAGGCTGAGGGGTGACCTTATAGAGGTTTACAAAATTATGAGGGGCATGGATAAGATAAATAGACATAGTCTTTTCCCTGGGGTCAGGGAGTCCAGAACTAGAGGGCATAGGTTTAGGGTGAGAGGGGAAAGATATACAAAAGACCTAAGGGGCAACATTTTCACAGAGGGTGGTACGTGTATGAAATGAGCTGCCAGAGGGTATGGTGGAGGCTGGTTCCAATGCAACATTTAAGAGGCATTTGGATGGGTATATGAATAGGAAGGGTTTGGAAGGATATGGTCCGGGTGCTGGCAGGTGGGACTAGATTGGATTGGGATATCTGGTCGGCATGGATAGGTTGGACCAAAGGGTCTGTTTCCATGCTGTACATTTCTATGACTCTATGGATGGATAATAGTACCAATAAGGTGTGAGAGCTTGCTATCCTTAACACTTGAAAGATGGGTAATAAGTTTTTGTTAAAATACTGGATAAAAGCAAAATGAAACTGTGGAGCAGGTTTGAGATAGTGTGAGTCAATGGTGCTGGAAAGGTTCAGATTGCTCATCTGATAGTTCTCATGATGAGACAATGTATTGTCATTCAGAATGTTGTGAAAAGAGCAACGAGGGAAACGTAAGAGACAATTTATAATCAAGGGTGGATTCAAAACATGGAAGATAGGATTTCAGTTGGAATCCAGTTAAGAGTAAATTGAAGCCAGAGTCAGTTGTTAAGAATGGAAATGTGATTGTGGATTTTTTTTTGTTTCCTGATCATACAAACAAGAGAAATAAAAAGCAAGGAGAAACAGAGTAGAAGAAACCAACTAGAATTCTGTCAGAATGAATTTTTTCAAGGTAGGTTTTCTGCAGAAGTAGAAGCTAATTAGATTGCAAAGTGTAAGAGTCTGGATGTTGGAAAATTGAAATAAAAACTGAAAATGCTGGAAATACTTAGTAGGTCAGGTAGCATTTTGTATGGAATAGCTGAGTTTATGTAGCGAGTAAAGAACATTTAATCAGAACCAGAAAACTTCGAAATGCTACAAGTTTTGAGCAAGGTGTAAATAGGTCAAAGAAAGAAAGGAGATTTGACCCCATTTTGTCCCCATTCTGGGACTTGTTTGATGGACGATATCGAGGGAACTTTACTTTCAATTTGCAAGAGTGTGCATCACTTCGAATCTAACTGCTGCTGTACCAGTGATGGGACGGATTCAAGGAGACAGTGTACCGGTTGTGTTCAAAGAGAGAGCTTTACTCTGTACCTAACCCCATGCTGTGTTTGGCAGGGACAGTGTTGCAGGAGAGCTTCACTTTCACTGGAAAGTAGTAGAGAGAGAGAGAGAGCTTTGCGTTCATTTTAAAACAGCTTTTGGGGGAGGGGGAGGGGAGACCATCAGCTGAGTTTCAGCTGACTTTGATTTTATGTCAGATCTCCAGCCATTCACAATGTTTTGATGTTGGTTAACGGAAGACACTGACCGACAGAGGAATTCGCCGAAGCGGCTCTGTTATGCACTAATCTTTCCCTGAAACGAGTGAACTACGGCGTTCAGATTTCACATGTTCTGGCCGGGGAGACGAACTAACTTGTTGTGGCTGCGTTAGAAGGCGAGGGCTAGAGGGAGCGAGGAAGACTGGAGGCTTCTAGCAGACAGCTAGCAGTTCCATCGGCATCTTCGGAGTTACCTTATTCCGCCTAGACACCGCGGCAAGTGTCGAGTGCTCGTTTTTATTTCTCCAAAAGGCTTCAGCAACAGCCACATAAATGACGGCGCAGTGCCTTCGCTGAGTGTGTATCGACGGTGAGGATGGGGCGGGGAGGCTTTCGGAAAGTGCAGGTGGAAGATGGCGGTTGGGACGCGGGAGGGACATTGGGGTCGAACGCGGGAGGGACAATGGGATGGAGCGCGGGAGAGACAATGGGGTGGAGCGCGGGAGAGACAATGGGGTGGAGCGCGGGAGGGACAATGGGGTGGAGCGCGGGAGGACAATGGGGTGGAACGCGGGAGGACAATGGGGTGCAGGGCGCGCCCATTGTTTGCCCGGGAATCTGAACCTGCTCGAGCTTCCGCGTACTGCTCCGGCTGAGTTAACGACGCAGAGGGGGATACAAACAGCTCTCCATCCGCAATATCCAAGAGTAATGCATATTGGTGTCCTGTCAAGATGCCCCTCAAAGGTTTGATGTCGTCCTGTTCCAACGTCGGTCAGTGTTTCTCAACTCGGCTACCTCTCACGTGCACATGACAACTCCCGGTGTGAGCTTTTCAGCGCCCGCATCAGTGCGGGATCTTCTGCAGCGGGCTTTCTGTCTCTCGGATTGCAGTATTTTGGAAAGGACGCTCAGTCGGCGGAGCTGCACGGATCCGGGCCACGCCGCCGTGCTCACAAAGTCCCAACACATGCTGACCATCTGGCCGGGGTTGCAAGCGCGTTTAGGACTGAGCGGAACAAGGTGCAGAGATTTGGGGCAGCAAACTGCACAAAAATAAAATATAGAAGCGAGCTGCTGTAATTTTGCAATGGAGCTACTGCCGTGTAACATGAGTGTGGAGACAGCAGAGATCTATAAGGAAACGGCACTTTTCATGTACCTTGCTAATGCAATGTTATAGTAGGAATGTCAGGGGAAAAACACGCACATCTCAGTACATAACTAAATGCCGCAACACCGTTTTGTTTTCAAAAAGTTACGTGAGCACGAGTTTAAAATTATTTCAAATAATTGTAATCGCGCTAAACTAACGCCACGGAAAAGGATATGTATTTACTCAACTTTTCATAGTAACAACTTGTATTCAGTCTGAAAAATCATGTTAAAGAATTGCTTGGTAAAAGCAAATTACTGCCGATGCTGGAATCTGAAACCAAAAGAGAAAATGCTGGAAAATCTCACCAGGTCTGGCAGTATCTGTAAGGAGAGAAAAGAGCTGATGTTTCGAGTCTAACTCGAAACGTCAGCTCTTTTCTCTCAGAGAGTCATAGAGATGTACAGCATAGAGATGTACAGACCCTTCTGTCCAACCGGTCCATGCCGACCAGATATCCCAACCTAATCTAGTCCCACCTGCCAGCACTGTCGGACTTTGGCGCAATCTACCAACTTACTTTCTTCTATGTGTGAGGCAAGTCCTGCGTGTTCTTTAAATGAAGCAATAGGAGA
>NC_057714.1:65584709-65606316 GCF_004010195.1 Chiloscyllium plagiosum
TCAAACGCCTTACTGAAGTCCATATAGATCACATCTACCACTCTGCCCTCATCAATCTTCTTTGTAACTTCTCCAAAAAACTCAGTCAAGTTTGTGAGACATGATTTCCCACGCACAAAGCCATGTTGACTATCCCTAATCAGTCCTTGCCTTTCCAAATACATGTACATCCTGTCCTTCAGGATTCCCTCCAACAACTTGCCCATCATTGAGGTCAGGCTCACTGGTCTATAGTTCCCTGGCTTGTCTTTATTGCCCTTCTTAAACAGTGGCATCACGTTTGCCAACCTCGCGTCTTCGGGCACCTCACCTGTGACTATCGATGATACAAATATCTCAGCAAGAGACCCAGCAATCACTTCTCAGATGCTGCCAGACCTGCTGAGATTTTCCAGCATTTTCTCTTTTGGTTTCAGATTCCAGCATCCGCAGTAATTTGCTTTTATTAAATTAAGAACGGAATTTACTATGATCAGAAATTTTGCACTGGAGCCTAAGGATGATAGACAATGAAATCTCAAGGTAGTGATTACACTTTGCGATTCTAATGGGACATTCCCAATTTGTGATTTAAATAAAAACTACCTGCCTGATTTTCTTTATTAGTTCATGGTATGTGTGCTTTGCTGACTGGTTAGCAGTTATTGTCCATTCTCAATTAGTCATAGTCATAGAGCTGTACAGCATGGAAATAGCCCCTTAGGTCCAACTCATCCAAGCCGACCAGATATCCTAAATTAATCAAGATTTGGAGATGCCGATGTTGGACTGGGGTGTACCAAGTTAAAAATCACACAACACCAGGTTATAGTCCAACAGGTTTATTTGGAAGCACTAGCTTTTGGAGCGCTGCTCCTTCATCAGGTGTTGTTAATCAAGTCCTGTTTGCCAGCATTTGGCCTATATCCTGCTAAACCCTTCCCATACAAATACCCATCCAGATGCATTTTAAATGTTGTAATTGTACCACCCTCCACCGCTGTCTCTGGCAGCTCATTCCATACATGCACCATCTTAGTTCCCCTTAGGTCTGTTTTAAATATTTCCCTCTCACCTTAAACTGATGCCCTGTAGTTTTGGATTCCCCCACCCTGGGGAAAAGACCTTGGCTGTTCACCTCTCCATGTCCCTCATGATTTTTTAAACCTCTAAAATATTACCCCTCAGCCTCTGCGCTCCAGGAAAAATAGCCCTGGTCTATTCAGCCTTACCCTATAGTTCAAACCCTCCAACCCTGACAACATCCTTGTAAATCTTTTCTGAACCCTTTCAAGTTTCACAACATCTTTCCTACAGCAGGAAGATGAGAATTGCATGTGGTATTCCAAAAGTGGCCTAATCAATGACTCGTACAGCTGCAACATGACCTCCCACCGCCTATACTCAGTGCACTGACCAATAAAGACAAACATATCAAATGCCTTCTTCACTATCCTATCTACCTATGACTCCACTTTGAAGGAACTGTGAACCTGCACTCCAAGGTCTCTTTATTCAGCAACACTCCCCAGGACCTTACCATTAATGAATATGTCCTTTCCAAAATGCAGCACCTCACGTTTATCTAAATTAAACTCCCATCTGCCACTCCTCAGCCCATCTGGTGAAAGTCCCTTCTTCGCTGTCCATTACACCTCCAATTTGGTGTCATCTGCAAACTTATTAACTATACCTCCTATGTTCACATCCAAATCATTTATATAAATGATGAAAAGCAGTGGACCCAATACTGCTCCTTGTGGCTAACACTCTTGGTCACCTGCAGAAACTTATTATTCAACACTACAATCGCAGCAGTTGTATGATCTTTTGATCTCTCTGCCTTTGATCTCTCTGCCTCTTAATTCTGTGTATGTGTGCTCTTTTCACTCACCACCTAACGAGGGGCTATGCTCCTAAAACTTGTGATTCCAAATAAACCTGTTGGACTATAACCTGGTGTTGTGTGACTTCTGACTTTGTCCATCCAGTCCAATATCAGTACCTCCACATTGTGAACATTAGTGAGTAGGTTATTGCTAAATGCTGCTTGAGGGCATTGTGGGTGATCCTTTCCGTGTGTGTGTGTGTGTGTGAGGAGGGTGGGGGGAGGGAGGAGTGAAGGAGAGGTGTTTGAGGTTTGTGGGAAGCAAACTGGCGGAATTGATTGTTCTTCAAATTGAGTTATTGAAAAATGACATTTTTGTACTCTTAACAACGTTAGGTCAGGGAGATATGTATATATTCCATGCATAATGTCAGGATGCATATTGAAGTGTCTTGATAATAACCATTGCTATAGATATAAAATGAATACATTGCATCGAATTACTGCAGTATACCAATCCTAGCACATCACGCAAAATTAAATTTTAGCTTCAATGATGTTATATTTTAGTCAGTCTCCAAAATATTTATGCTTAATGATATGGTGAAGCACATAGTTCACAGTTCATTTACAAATATTGTTAATTTATATTTTACAAAAATAACTTGACATTTTTGTGATTTTGAAACTTACATGACTTTTAAATTGTCATTGAGGGCAAAAGCTGGTGTTTCTGAATTGTGTAATTAATGAATGCTGAATAGCCTTGATAATGTCTATAACTCTGCTGTTATGAAGAAGGATGCACTATATTTAACTTAATTGTGTCTTGTTCATCTCTATTTTCTTGCAGCGTTCTTAAAACATTGGTACAAGCTTCCTGCCCCTTCTAAAACATTCCTCCCACCATCTTCTCTTGAGCTGTGCAGGTCACAGTTTCTTTTCTCTTCCCCAGTCAGTTTATGAAGTTTCTTTTCTCTCTGTCTCTGTCTCTGTCTCTCTCTCTCTCTTTCATTCTTTCTCTCTCTGTCTGTCTTGTCTTCCCCCCCGCCTCACAGTTCTGTGTAACTGTAGTAGGAGTGTGAACAAACCAAAGCTCTGGAACACCACAAATCCAGACAAATCTGCCATTGTCGATAAAGGGCACTACATATGTGAAACAAGACCATCTCAGACTGTATTCTCTTGTCGTTATCATCTAATTTTGGAGAAGGAACTACAAATGCAGTATTAGGTAGGGCCTGGAATTTCTGTAGATAACTTCCACGGAACACATTCTTATCCTAATCTGTGCCAGAGAATAGGATAGATGTCTGCACTTAAAATGGCAACCTGAATCCTTTACTAACATGAGCAACTGAAAGCTGCTTGCCTAGGCCAATTCCTGAGAATCATTCAAGAACTAAAGAGAAAGCAGTTTAAAATGCCACTTTGAAAAGGAGCCACCTACCGTAGAGTCATGGAGATGTACAGCATGGAAACAGACCCTTCGGTCCAACCCAAAGAAAATGTAATTGAGCCTCTTGAGGTCTGATTGTCTCTTTCTCAGGGCTTCAGTATTACCTGGTTTAGCTCTTCGTTCAGGCTATGTATGGAGAAGTTTTTCATTTATTTGTGGGGTATGGGCATCACTAGCTGGGCCAGCATTTATTGCCTGTCCCTAGTTGACTTTGAGAAGGTACTGTTAAGCTGCCTTCTTGAATTGCTGCAGTCCATGTGCTATGGTAAACCCACAATGTTGTTAGGAATGGAGTTCCAGGATTTTGACCCAGTGACACTGAAGGAATGGTGAAATATTTCCAAGTCAGATGGTGAGTGGCTTGGAGGGGAATTTGCAGATGGTGGTGGTGTTCTCACATATCTGCTGTTGTTGTCCTTCTAAATGGAAGTGGTTGTGTACTTGGAAGTTGCTGCTTTTGGATCTTTGGTGAATTTTTGCAGTTCATCTTGGAGATAGTAACGCTGATGTTGGTGGTGGAGGGGATGGATTTTATGATATCAATCAAATGGGCTGCTTCTTGGAGTTAGACTCATTTGAGCAAGTGGGAGTATTTCATCACACTCCTGATTTGTGCCTTGTAGATGGTGGACAGGCTTTGTCAAATCAGGAGATGAGCTATTCGCTTGGCTCTGGACTGCTCTTGTAGCCACTATAGTATATGGCGAGTCCAGTTGAAATTCTGGTCAACGGTATCTCCCAGGATTTGGATAGTGAGGGATTCAGTGATAGTAACATTATTGAATGACAAGGGGTGGTGGATGAATTTTCTCTTACTGGAGATAGTCATTGCCTGGCATTTGTGTGGCACAAATATTACTTGCCACTTTTAAGCCCACGCCTGTTACATTTGGACAAGGACTGCCTCAATATCTGCGGAGTCACAAATGATGCTGAAAAATGTGCAATCATCAGCAAACATCCCCACCTCTGATCTGATAATGGAGGGTAGGTCATTAATGAAGCAGCTGAAGATGGTTGGGCTTAGGATACTACCCTGAGGAACTCCTGCAGAGATGTCTTGGAGTTGAGATGACTGACCTCCAATAACCACAACCTTCTTCCTGTGAACACAAGATACAACTCAGAGATAACCACAGCCCTCCGGAATCTTCCTTCCCTCTAACTCCATCCTCTGTCCGAACCCCACCTCCAATCATGTATTTATTATTCCTCCTGACCTTCCGCTGTCCAATGCTGAATGTTTTGTACTCAGCAAAGGTCTCTGTTTTATCCTCTGTGTCCCCACCTTATTGAATTTTGGGCATGACATGAAAGATCAGTTCTGAAGAAAGGTTATTGAACCTGAAACATTAACTCTGCTTTCTCTCCACAGATGCTACCAGATCTGCTGACCTTTTCCAGCAATGGGGAGAAAGTGTGGTCTGCAGATGCTGGAGATCAGACCTGAAAATGTGTTGCTGGAAAAGCGCAGTAGGTCAGGCAGCATCCTTTTCCAGCAATGTCTGTTTTCGCTTCTTCCTGTGTGGCCAGGTGTAACTCCAGTCAGCATAGACTTTTCCCCCAATTCCCATTGATTTTGGTTTTGCGAGGGCACTTTGATGTCTTGGGTTGTCACTCACACCTCACCTCGAAAATTCAACTCTTTTTTTTCATTTTCAAACCAAGGCTGTAATGAAGTCAGGAGCTGAGTGGCCCTGGCAGAACCCAAACCGGGCACCACTGTGCAGGTTATTGCTGAGCATGTGCTGCTTGATAGCATTGTTAATGACACTTTCAATCACTTTCCTGATGGTGAGAGTAGACTGATGGGGTGGTAATTGGCCAGGTTGGATTTGTGCAACTTTTTGTGTACAGAATATACCTGAGAAATTTTTCATATTGATGAGTAGATGCCAGTGTTGTAGCTTAGTGACATGCAGGAATTCTGCCTTACTGCTATATCAGAAATGGGAAAAGTATCCAACTATGGCCCCACATCTGGAATTTTAAAAATTGAATTAAATGGATTGAATCCTTGTAGGTTACAAGTTCCTGTCAATCTGTAATCTCCCATCTTCTTTCCCAGTGAACACTGAATTTTTTGTGCCTTTGAGTTCAGGAATTGCAGGGCCATAGTTTCTGTTTTGCATTGCCAAACATTCAAAACAAAATCTTGCAACTTTCTCATTTATGCAAATTACTTTCACAGTATTATTTTTCCAGTATTTGTAAATTCACTTTATTGTTGCTCAATTTCTTCACAACAAATCATTTTCTATATGGAAGAAAGTTGAAGCAGAACTGGATAAATTGGAGTAAAGTGGTATACAGTAACTGAAAATGCAGATGATATAAAACATGGTTATTTCTTCTAGTAATCATCCCACGTTCCAGGAATCCAAATGATTCTTAAATGAGATTATCACAGAAGTAAACTGAGTATAGACATAGCGATAGTCCTGTTCAATGTCAATGCAAATTCTTGGAAGTTATAAAGTTTATTAAATTAGGAGAAGCATATATAAGGTTGACAGTCAGAATCTTTTTCCCAGAATTGAAATGTCTAATGCTAAAGAGCATGCATTTAAGGTAAGAGGGAAAAAGTTTAAAGGAGATTTGAGGGGCAATTTCTTTAAACAGAGAGTGGTAGTAGTCTGGAATGCTCTGCTGGGTAGTTGTGAAGGCAGATATGATAGGGACATTTAAGGAGCTTTTAGATAAGCACATGATAAGCAAGGAATGAGGGATATGGACCATGGGCAGGCAGAACAGATTAGTTTAATTTGGCATCACGTTTGCACAATGTCATGGGCCAAAGGGCGTCTTCCTGTGTTGCACTGTTCTATGTTCTATTCAATGATCAAAAAATCATTGAAGACACAAGATCTGGCGTTATGATTGGGGTGTGTGGTGTGAATGATAACATTTGTTACGCTTAGAGATGACAAAACACTTGCAGCAAGAGAAGAAGAACCATTACAAGAACTTAGAGACTGCTAACAGGAGACAGTAACATTGGAATGAAAATGAACATTGGCAAACAAAAGAAGTACATATTTCAAAATAACCAAGAATTTTTTATGTACAGTATTCGTAGAATAACTGAAAGGATTCAAGTATTTAGGAACATGATATCTGCAGATGGCAAATGCAACAAAGAAATCAGAACAAGGGTATCACTGGAAAAGGCTATATTTTATTAGGAGAGACAATTGGTAACTGGAAAACAACATATTACTCAAAAAAAACTTTTGAGAGTTTTATTTGGAATGTTGCTTTTATCAATGCAAAACATAGACTTTATGGAAGGAGGAGACGCTACTTGACAAATAGCTTTAAAGTTGTGGTTTAGAGAAGAAAGGAAATGATCCATTGCATAGAAAAAGCAAATGCTAAGTTTGTCTGTAGAATGAATCAACAAAGAAGTTATAGAATGTAATTAGGAAAAGGCAGGGTAAAACATATTTTAGGAAGAAACAGACTTGTACGAGGTATTATAGAGGGAAAATATCACAGGAGAAAAGAGTAAGGGGAGAGAATATCAATGCTAGATGGCTGAAAAGTAAAAGATTATTGTCAAATGAAACAATTGTGACAAAATAGAGTGATACAGAAAGATTATTATGAGCCAAGGGTATGCCTTGGTTATGGCACTGCCCACCCACATTCACCTATTATACTCTTTGCTACCTTATCCCCAGCCCCAGCCCCCCCCCCCCCCCCCCCCCCCCTATCCCCCAAACCCCACATTTACCATGGTAAAAACAAGGACTGCAGATGCTGGAAGATGCTGCCTGACCTGCTGTGCTTTTCCAGCACCATTCTGATCTAAACTCTGGGTTCCAGCATCTGCAGTCCTCACTTTTGCCTGACTTATACATGTGCACTATGGTGAATTGTGAATTAAATTCATACTATGGTGAACTAGTGACGGAAAATTCTGAAAACTGCTGATTGCTGCAGAGCTCCAACCGGTTCACTCAATTGAATAAAATAGATGTTAGGTATTGACATAGGGACTACATGGGAGTCTTGAACTGAAGAATATATGAGGCCTGCTCACCTGTACCATTATCTGGCCACTACTGCTAGAGATGGCTTTCCAATGCATGTGAGGACCATCAGAATGCCTCAAAATGAAGGCATCCTCTGTAAGCTTAAAAACGTTTAGAAATAAGTGCGACTACAGTTACTGGGTCATCATTGTGGAGGTGCAGGTGCTAGATATGATGGCATGTAGTCATGGTTGTAGATCCCTCTTTGTGAGATTAATATGAGAAATTGCTGATATTCTTGCCTCCTAATCTATCTCCATCCCACTAATAATCCAGCCACTAAAGTAGAACTCCCGTCTGGTTTAATTTACATGTGCCTTCATAGTTGATTTTCATTGCTGAGCACATTACTCAGCAATAAAAGCTACTTATTGAGATAACTCGGACAGGGCACAAAATGTAGCTTTATCAATGTCATTTTCAATTTTTAAAAAATATATATTTATATATTGCTGCTCCATATTATTTGACTAGAGAAAACATACATTCGGAAACAATTCCATTGGAAATCGGAAACTAAATAACATTTAGTGATAGTGAAAAACAAACCAGGCAGTTGGTACCGTCCTGATATTATAGAAATTAAGGATTAAAAATGATCCAGGCATTCAGTTGAACTGCTGGGGTACATTTTGAATTCCATTTTGCATTATGTCCAGTTGTTCCGTAGTCTCACAAAACTTCCAGTTTGATTTTTTTTGCTGGAAAAATTTTACATGTCTAACCGTTAACTCTGTTTCTCTACCCACAACGCTGCAAAACCTCCTGAGTTTTCCCAGCACTTCCTGTTTTCTAGAAGTCAAATCTGCAGCTTACACCGTCCTTTGCTTTTGTGTTATTGTTCGTTTAATCCTGATGCAGTACTGAACGATGCCAATTGAACGCAGTAGTTTAACGTGTTTGGTATAAACAGCCTTAAGAAAGCGCCTTATACTGAACTAATACAAGCAAAACAAAATAAAACCCTTTCCAGTAAAGTTATATTCACTCCTGGCAATTTTACCAGTTTTACGCAGGTTGATCGCTTGGAGGTGTGTGTGTGAAGAAATGTTTAATTGCATTGCTTGTTAACTCATCCTTTGATTGTCATCGCATTGGTGTTTCCAGTATGCAGCCATAAATTTTCTTTCGACATGTTGCTTTTTTTCTCATTTGAAGTGAATTGAACAAAAAACAATCAGCCAACAACTGTGTCAGTTTGTGCTCTGCACCGCCCCTGGCGGGGTGCTGCTCAACGCTCTGGACTACAGAGTGTACAGGGAGGCAGGGCAATGAGTGAGCTGCCACCACCATCACCACCGCTGTGGTCACCATTCCAGCCCGGATCACTTCCTTAAAAAACAGCACAACAGTGCTGTGCACGTACAGAGCTGCTGGGAGCCATGGCGGAGAGCGGCGGCGGTGGCGGAGGCGGAGGTGGAGGTGGAGGGGGAGGGCTCGGCGGGTTGCAGCAGGGATCGCCGGCGGTGTGTGTCGCCTCCTCGGACTCGGTGCCTCCTGTGCCGGTGTCGCTGGCTTTGCCGGTTGTCAGCTGCGCCGCGGTTGCAGAGAGCGGCCGATCCGCCGCCGCCGCCGCCGCCGCGGGGAGTCAGCAGCAACAACAGCAGCAGCAGCGGGAGAGGATTGCGCTGAGGAAAGCGCAGCTCCGCAACTACCCCCGGACAAAGAAACTGGAAAAACTCGGCGTTTATTCCGCCTGCAAGGTACTGAGGGCAACCTGCTGATCTGAGCTGGGGGGGTGGGGGGAACGCGGGGCCGGGAATCCCCAGCAAACAAACTAAAGTGCCTTTCAAACAGGCTCCTCTCCGATGTAGTGACATGTCAGAATTAATTTTGTTTTGACTGTATTCGTGTCAGGTCGGCTTGTTTTGCAATAGGGGGCGGGTTTGTTTCGGTATCTGGCACTTGTGTGTTGTAAACAATGTTAGGATCGCTACATGCTGTGTCACTTTCTAAAATTCAATGACAGGTTTTATGGCTGTAATGTGACATTCCTGTAATTTCCTCACATGCTGATGTGCGAAGTCTTGCTGTTAGATTGATAATATTTACAGTACACATTGAGTTTTTTCTTAAAGTTGTGTTTGACTTTTAGTACCAATGAACTGCCAATGGTATAGTTGCAACATTGCAAATTTCTCCCCAAAAGACAAATGGAACTAAACATTGAACTCTGGTCAAATAACTTAATGTGATCCTTCCTTTGGTTCAGGAACCCAATTGAAGTGATGCAAACTTCAGGCTAAATGCTCATCTGAACGATTGTGGCATGTAGCCAAGCCCAACTGAGTCGCTGCACGTACAGCACTAGGTCCAATTACAGGCGAGGCTAGTGCACGTTACAGCTTGCCTGCATATATTCTTTAAAAAGTACCAAAGGAGCAACAGTCCTGAGAGTGAGGTCCCAGGTTCACCTGTGGAATGCTGGAGACGTTAGTTCAGGGGATGGAAAGGACAATTGTCATGTTTCCACAAAGATCCTAAAAGTCAAAAGTTAGGGACGGGCAAAAAATTCTGGCCGGTTTTAAAAACTGATAGGAATGGGTAACCTTGGCATGTTGTACTGAGAACAAGTATCCAGAGCCATGTTCAGAACAGGGATGGGCACTTTGCTGTTATAGCATATTCCCACATTGATTTTGTGCCTACAGCTTGTATGGCAAACAATGTTCTTCAACCAAAGTAGGACTGACAAATTAAACTGCATTTATTTCAATGCAAGAGGCCTAACAGGGAAGGTGGGTGAACACAGGACATGGTTAGGAACATGGGATTGGGATATCATAGCGATTACAGAAACGCGGCTCAGGGATGGACAGGACTGGCAGCTTAATGATCCAGGATACAAATGCTACAGGAGGGATGGAAAGTGGGGGGCAAGAGAGGAGGGGGAGTGGTGTTTTTGATCAGGGATACTATTATGGCTTTATCTAGGGTGGATATTCCTAGGAATACATCCAGGGAAGTTATTTGGGTGGAACTGAGAAATAAGAAAGGGACGATCACCTTATTGAGATTGTATGGTAGACCCCTCAATAGTCAGCGGGAAACTGAGAAACAAATTTGTAAGGCGATGTCAGTTATTTGTAAGTCGATGTCAGTTATTTGTAAGAATAATGGGGTGTTTATGGATCTTCTCGAAACTCACTAATAGGGTGATTATGGTAGGGGAATTTAACTTTCTGAGCATAGACTGGGACTGCCCCACTGTTTAGGGTTTAGATGGGGAGGAATTTGTTAAGTGTGTACAAGAACATTTTCTGATTCAGTCTATGGATGTACCTACTGTAGAAGGTGCAAATCTTCACCTGCTCTTGGGAAATAAAGTGGAGCAAGTGACTGAGGTGTCAGTAGGGGAGCACTTTGGGGCCAGCGACCATAATTCTATTAGTTTTAAAATAGTGATGGAAAAGGATAGACCGAATCTAAGAGTTAAAATTCAAAATTTGAATGAGGCCAGTCTTGATGGTATTATGCAAGAACTTTCAGAGGTTTTTAGGGGCAGATGTTCGCAGGTAAAGGGACAGCTGGAAAATGGGAAGCCTTCAAAAATGAGGTAACGAGAGTCCAGAAACATTATGTTCCTGTTAGGGTGAAAGGCAAGACTGATTGGTGCAGGGAATGCTGGATTATTAGCGAAATTGAGGTTTTGGTCAAGAAAAAGAAGGAAGCTGATGACAAGCATAGATAGCAGAGATCAAGTGAATTCTTCAAGTATAAAACAGTAGGAATATATTTAAGAGGGAAATAGGGAAGGCAAAAAAGGGACATGAGATAATAAGATTATGGAGAATGCTAAGGGATTTTGTAAATACAGGGTGACCCCCATATCTGCAGGTCCGGTTACTGCAGTTTTAGTTACCCACGGTTTACCGCGGCCTTAACATATAAAAGGAAATGTTCCAGACCAGCGACCAGGAGGCTGCCGAGAAGTTATGTTTCCCATTTAAATGAATAGGTTCGCACCTATCCATGGTTTTGGGCTTCCACAGTAGGACTTGGAATGTATTGCCCGCTGGTACAGGGAGACTACTGTTCACTAATGACAAATGGGTAACTAGGGAGAGAATAGGGCCCCTCAGGATCAGCAAGACAGCCTGAGTGTGGAACTGCAGGAGATGGAGGTGATACTAAACGAGTATTTTGTGTCAGTGTTTACTATGGAGAAGGACATGGAAAATATAGAATGTGGGAAATAGATGATGACATCTTGAAAGGTATCCAAATTACAAAGGAGGGAGTGCTGGATATCTTAAAACGTATAAGGGTGGATAATCCCCAGGACCTCATCAGGTGTACCCTGGAACTCTGTGGGAAAATGGAGAAGTGATTTCTGGGCCCCTAGCTGAGATATTTGTGTTACCAACAGGTGAGGTGCTGGAAAACTGGAGGTTGGCTAATATGATGCCTCTGTTTAAGAAAGGAAGTAAGAAAAAACCAGCAAACTATACACCAGTGAGCCTGGCATTAGTGGATGTCAAATTGTTGGAGGGAATCCTGAGGGACAGGATTTATATGTATTTGGAAAGGCAAGGACTGATTAAGGATAGTCAGCATGGCTTTGTGGATGAGAAATCATGTCTCACGGACTTGACTGAGGTTTTTGAAGTAACAAAGAGGATTAATGAGGGCAGAGAGGTGGATGTGATCTATATTGACTTCAGTAAGGCATTTGACAAGGTTCCTCATGGTAGACTGGTTTGCAAGGTTAGAGCACATGGAATACAGAGAGAACTAGCCCTTTGGATACAGAACTGGCTCAAAGGTAGAAGACAGAGGGTCATGGTGGAGGATTGCTTTTCAGACTGGAGGCTTGTGACCAGTGGTGTGCCGCAAGGATTGGTGCTAGGTCCGCTGCTTTTCTTCATTTATATAAATGATTGATGTGAACATAGGAGGTAAAGTTAGTAAGTTTGTAGATGACAGCAAAATTGGACGTGTAGTGGACAGTGAAGAAGGTTGCCTCAGATTACAACGGGATCTTGATCAGATGGACCAATGGGCCAAGAAGTGGCAGATGGAGTTTAATTTAGATAAATGTGAGGTGCTGCATTTTGAAAAGGCAAATCAAGACAGGACTTGTACACTTAATGGTAAGGTGCTCGGGAATGTTGCTGCACAAAGAAACTTTGGAGTGTAGGTTCATAGTTCCTTCAAGTGGTGTCACTGGAGGTATGATAGTGAAGAAGATGTTTGGTATGCGTTTCTTTTTATTGGTCATCAGAGCATCGAGTACAGGAGTTGGGAGGTCATGTTGCAGCTGTACAGGATATTAATTAGGCCATTTTTGGAATTCAGGTCTCCCTCCTATAGGTAGGATGTTGTGAAACTTGAAAGGGTTCACAGTTGTCTGTGCTGTTTCCTCCAGATAAACAAGGGGTGGTGCCAACATTGGATAAGAATGTTCAAAGTCACTATCACAGAATTATGCTGGATCAAGACATGCTGCTGATAGATTGTGTGGCCACCCTATCCCAGTGGCTGTCATGCTACAGACTTCTTTGAAGCAGCTACTGCTTGTATGGAATCTCAAATCTGAAACCACAGATGTGTTAGTGATGTTATGATGTTATTTTTGCAAGAACACACCCTTCTTGTTTCCTCATGATGAGGTCAATGTTGCAACCTGGGCAGTCGACTTTGCCAACTTAGCTGGCTTCCCCACGTGCAGCCTGCCATTTTAAGAGCACCATCTCAATATGGCAGACTTCATTATTAGAAAAGAATTTCATTCAGCCAATGTACATTCTTTCTGTTTCATTGGTAGCATGTAGTAGCAGGCATTTGTCATGATGTCTGTTTCCTTGATAATTCTTGGATTTCTGCTTGACTTTAAAAGTGTGGTGCCTCATGAGAAAGACTGGTGAAAGATGAGGGCTACCCTTTGCAAGTATTGTTGATGATTTGGTTATGCCACCCTCTGAGGCCAAAGGTAGACACAGTGTACCCTTTTTTTCAACCAGGGCCATTGTGCCGCAGGTGGTAGGCCAGATAAAGATGAAGTTCCGTTGCTTGGATCAGTTTTGATTGGCCTTAATGCTTGAATGTTGTGCCTTGCACAACCAAAACAGATAGTGAGGCAATATCTTGGATGCTAAGGAGCTTGAAGAATGAAAGCAGTCTTTCAAGGAGGAAACTGAGGACATTGAGTGGGAGGAACATCACCTTCAGCATGATAAAGTTGCACAGCCTCAGACACAACAACCCAGACAGGAACTGTTGTACCTGCTTTCAATAGATCTGAGTTGAGTGAATTTGCCATTCACTAACTGTAAATTCATTATTTCCCAAAAATAAGCAAACCTTCCCATGTTTGACCTTTATGATGGAGGGGAGGTCATTGCTGAAGCAACTGAAGACAGGTGGACCACTACCCTGAAGAGCTCCAGAATACTCTGGAGCTCAGATGACTGACCGTCAACAAACGCCACATTTTCTTCTGTTCAGGTCTAACTCTAACTACTGGAGAATTTTCTCTGATTCCCATTGGTTCTTAAGTTTTCTAGGGCTTCTTGATACCACATCAGTGAAATGCTGCCTTGATGTCAAGGGCAGTTGCTTACACTTCCCTGGTGTTCAGCTGTTTTGTCCATGTTTAAAACAAGCCTGTAATGAGGTCGGGAGTTGAGTTGTCCAGGAGGAACCCAAACAGTGTCAGTGAGCAAGTAATTCCCAAGTGTATGCTGCACTGTTGATGATCTCTTCTGTCCCTCTACTGATGATCAAGAGTAGACTGATGGAATGACAGTTGTTTGGGTTGCATTTGTCTTTTTTCTATGCATAGTAATATCTGGGCAGGTTTCCAGGTTGACAGGTAGATGCCAATGTTATTGCTATACAGGGACATATTCACTAGGGGTGTTCTAGAGCTCAAAGTTTCAATATTATATCTGGACTGTTGTCTATTCCCAAAGCCTTAGCAGTATCCGGTGCCTTCAGTTATTTCTTAGTATCACATGTAGAGAATCAATGTGGTTGAAGATTGCCATCTGTGATGCTGGGGACCTCCAGACGAGGCCAATTTAGATCATTCTCTTGACACTTCTGGCTGAAAATTGTTGCAAATGTTTTAGCCTTGTCTTTTACCTTTTGCAGCCTAAGTTCCCCATCATTAAGGATTGGGGTGTTCTGGATGTCTCTCCCAGTGAATTATTCAGTTGCCCACGACCATTCATCAATTTATGACAGGACTGCAGAACTTGAATCAGCGAATATTAATGATATATGTGAAAGTTATTCACTACAAAGGATGTGCTGTGTTTATCATGTGATTGTCATGTGCTCCTAATCCCATTAGGCTGAAGAATCATGCAAGTGCAATGGCTGGAAAAATCCAAAACCCCCTCCAACCCCTCCAAGAATAAGCCTCCAGCAGACAACTGTCAGTCTTACAGAACTGTGTCGGAGCTGTAACCATACACTCAGTAAGTATATAGAGCTTTCCCCCACTCACTTTCTGGTTCAAGGTGAAAAACGCAGATTACCATTTTAATTCAAAGTTGTTTAATTCAAATAGTCTGAGAATTCAACTTAACACTGCTTCATTCATTAATACCAAGAGAAAGTTTTCGCAATGTTACTCACAAAGGGAAAATTTACTTCACTGTTCAGCTATCTTCATAGACATTTTACCATACTTTTATTCAGTGGGCAAATTACTAGATATTTTCCAATTAACCCTTTCAGAGATACTATTATACACCTCTGAAAGAGATAGGACTTGAAACTGGCCCAGAGGTAGGGACACCATCACAACAGTACCTGGTATTCCCAGGTGGTCTCCCATTCAAGTATGAACAATTTCTGAGACTGCTTATGTTCCAAGATCAAACAAGATTAAGTGTTTTACACTAGTACAGTCATAGGTACTACTTCCCCCAGAAACTGGTCCCTGTAAATTAATTGTTTCTCAAAAGTAAGCAAACCTTCCCACATTTGACCTTATGATTGAGGGAAGGTCATTAGTAAAGCAGCTGAAGATGGTTGAGCCGCTATCCTAAGGAACTCCAGAATATTCCAGAGCTGAGATGAATGACTGTCAACAATCACAACCACTTTCTTTTGTTGAGATCTGACTCCAACTACTGGAGAGTTACTAGGTTGAAATTGTTGCTTCCTCTAATATTGAGTGAAACTCCGTATTTTATTTTTGTTCTTCGCTATATGACATTCTTGTGATAACAGAATACTTAATCTGGGATAGGAGAAGAAAGGCAGATAAATAATCAGTAAAACTCACTCATTGAAGACCGCAAGATCTCAAGTGCCAACAGATGTCTTCATGTCTAATTTTATTTGCAAAATCTGAGACATAATTTAGTTGCAATTCACGTTTGATGTGAAGAATCACAAGGAGCAAGCATACATTTTAAATCAAGAGTGTTAAAATTCGTCTTAGCCTATCAGCATCCTTTACTATTACTAGCATTGAGAAATGATCAGCAAGGACATAAGGAGGGCATCTGTCGGGACAGTTATGAATATCTAGATGAACGATAATGGAGCCCAGGTATCTGCTAAAACTAAGCTGATTCTATGCCCATTGCAACAAAAACTTTCCTCTTTGTCATTAAACAGCACTAACCCTTGAGTTAGTACTGCAGAATATGCAAGAGTGCCCAGTAAGTTCAGAGGTTACATTTGACTTATTGTATCTGCACATACACAAATCCGTGGTAGCTGCTGGTGTCCTGCCACAGATGGCTTCTTACTCTCTACCGATCTTTTTCTGAAAAGGCTTGTGTCCTGTTAGGTCCACTAAAACTAACATTAATGTACAGTGGCATTTGGTAGGCATGGGCAAATAGGCAACATTGGATCCTATTTACTCTGGAATGTAGGACCATATAATTGTAATTAGTAGGCCTCTGTGGGAAAAAAATAAGAATTATCCAGCATACAATTTAGATGAGCATTTGTAGCTCAAGGTGTGCAGTTAAGCAGTCAGTCTGCTGTCACACATCACATTGTGAAGAGGAGTCTTCTGCCTCAGAAACACTATTGTTGACAAGGCTAAGAAAATGTTGTGGTCATCCTACCTGATGGACCTCCTTGCGCAAGTCCTCTCCTCCTCTAAACACCTCAAAATGTTCAGAAAAGCAAATCCGATGCCAGTAAAGATAGCAGTACCTTATTTTGCATTCTGTTTTATTACCTTTACATATTTACGTAAGATATATTTTGTCTGGATAGTACACAAAATACTGTATTTCAATACGTGACAATATTAAATCAATTCAAAAAATATTTAAACCTGATTAAGGCTGATGAAAGCTTAAACACTAGCTGGGAACAAAAAAGAAAACTACAAGAAGGGAAAATAAAAGGTCTAATGGGGTTTATCTTGAAAATATATAGGCCCTCAAAATGCTCGTCTATCTGAAGTTCACCTGAAGTCCTATCCTCCCTCAGTTTCCATCGGCATGCTAGAGATTCAACATTCAGAATTCTCCTAAAGTTTGTCCATATGCTCCCTTTAAAAAGTAATAAACCTTCTATCTGTTTCCAGCACCACATTTGGATAATTATCATAGGCCTGCCAAGTTAGAGTTTGTGTACAAGCTGATAAATTAGCAACAGAAGTAAGGTACTTGCTCCTCAAGCCTGCTATATCATCCAATAAGGTCATATCCAATCTGATTACTCCATACTCATACCTACCTCAATGAATTTGCGTCCCCTTCCTTAACAAGAATTTAACTCTTTTAAAAATATTCAAGGCCTCTGCTTTCACCAGCTTTTGAGTGTTACAAAGAATCCAAAGGTTCTCTATCCTGTCAGATTTTTGCTCCTGCTACCAACAAAAATCCGGGTGGCAATGGAATGACAAATACCTGCTGTTGATTTCATAACTTAATTCATACTGTTTTCTAGCCTGTTTCGATCACTCACCAACTGTTTCTTTTTTAGCACTTTTGTTGAGGGGAAAATCCTATTATTGCTGATTCTTCGCATTTGTTTGCACCTTGCCAATTATATTTGTAAGCCTACTTGACTTACATTGGTGGAGTCATTTGGCAGGAAACTCAAGAGTTTCAGTGTGTCATGTGTTTGCAAATCTATGTTTCAAAGTTGTGTGACCAGGAAATTATTGTGAGCTGCTTCATATTCCTTATTGGGTGGGTTGGCCTTGTGACTTTTCTTAATGGTGTTGTGTGGGATTTTTGAACCCAATGCTGCAATTTCTTTGTTTACCCAAAGGGAAGTGAAATCCTGTTAAAATGGAAATGAGGAACCAAAAACAAATGTTGTTCTGTTGTGTTTATCAGCTGATCATGTTTCCAATTTGGAAAATGTATCCGAAGAAGAAATGAACAGGCTGCTTGGAATAGTACTAGATGTGGAGTACTTATTTACCTGTGTCCACAAAGAAGAAGATGCAGACACAAAGCAAGTTTATTTTTACCTGTTCAAAGTAAGTATAAGGGTAGATATTTTCCAATAGTCCTAATCTTTTTAAATATTTGACAATTTAAAAGGTACCACATTCTAATGAAACCTTTACTCAGATAACCGTTATTGATTTTAAAAATGTTTCAGTACAAATTGTCAAATAGTCTCCACTAAATAGAACTCTTAGAGGTGCTTGAGGGCAAGCAACATGCCCACCAACAATATGTATTTGGTACTGGTCTTTGTGACATGTATTTAATTTCTCCTTCAGTTATTGCCAGCTCTGCCCTAGCTTCATGGAACCAAATATTCACAAATTAAACTTGAAATCAATTGCAATACACTGTAATTAGTCACAGTATTAGTAGAAAATACATGGTTATCTGCAGAATGGTTAAATGTATTTATGACCTGTCACCCATAACTCTAACTTAAAGTCAGAGTGCATGGGTTAGGCTTTCCACTTCGGATGCAGTCATCAAATCAGATGTAAATTGCATTCAAAATTGCACCAACTTTTGAATTGATTTCATTTGTGATCACCAAATGTAAAATTTTCTGTGACTGGTGCAATCAGATAGCATTTCAGAACATTATTTTTCTTGCCTTTTAAAAAAGAAATCCTTGGTACTTGGTGTCAGATGTTTGCTCTAAAGAAAGGCGGTGAAGGTTGGGAAACTTCTCAACTTGCTAAACCCAGGTTTGAAGAAAATGCCCCTTCAGACCTGATGTTTGCTCTGTGGTGCAGGTACAGGATTGAGTTGAGCCCACTTCCCTTCAGATGCAGTTTGGAAAGGTTTCTGGGTGCCAAGACAGGTTGCTAAAAAGGCCCATGTTGTTCTCTGGAATTTGATCACAGTTTTTTGTTCAGTGTTAGGCCTTCTAATCTTACCTCTCACAACATATCACCAACCCCCCAACACCAGTTGTCCTTCAAAATTTCTTTGGTGCGTACACCTCTGAGTACGCAGCAACTTGTGCACTTGGAAGTCAAGGTGTTCCTATACCAATATGACCCATGTGCACAGGACCTCAGAATAGCTGTGCAGCTTAGAAGTAACCTTTCCCATCACTCCCCATACCTCATCCATGTCAGCTCTTGCCTCCATCCAACCCATGGCACTTATCACTTTCATGCCAACTTAATGCCAAAATGACCTTTCCCATCCACTTCTTGCCCTTTCACCATCTCTGTCAACATACATAGTATCCATTATCTGCAGGCTTCAAGAGCAACATGGAGATGATAATAAATAAATAACTAAATATTAAAGCTTTTGTACATCATGAAAAAAAACTCCCCATGTATGAAAGGCTGGTCAAAACTTTGAAAAGAAATCCCTCAAGTACCCAATCCCTTATAAAACATACAGATTTGTATCCATAACCCACGTCAAAGATAACTATTAATTTACTGACCTCTTTGACTCTGGCGTTGTGACAAACTTTGTGGGTCAGGCTAAATTTCAGGATGAAAAATCATGGAAATCATCAGTAGCTATTCGTTAAACCAATGGACAGAACACAATGGAAGATCAGTGAGCAGGTATAGTTAGCTCCTTGACAGAATTGTCAGTGATCCCAGCTGTCACTTTGCTGATCATTGAAAGTGGACTGATGGAGTATTAATTGTCCTGCGTTTTGTATCCAGGACACACCGGATCAACTTTCCATGTTACTGGGTAAATGCTAGTGTTGTAACTGGAGCTCAAGTCTTCAGAATTATTGCTGGGATAATGTCAGTTCCTGTAGCATTTGCGATATCCAGTGTCTTTAGCTGTTCCTTGATTTCATGTGGAGTGAGTTGAATTGTCTGAAAACTAGAATCTGTGATGCCAGGGATCATAGGAGGAAGCTGAAATGCACTGTTAGCTTGACACTTCTGGCTGAAGTGGCAGCATATGCTTCAGCCTTGCCCATTGCACTCATGCTGGGCTCCTTAGCCTTGAGAATGGGGCTATTCGTTAAGCTTTCTCTTCTTGTCTACCACCATTTGTCATTGAATGTGGCAAGGCTGGAGAGCTTAGCTCTGATTCATTGGTTATTGGATCCCTTAATTTAATCCACGCAGTGCTGCTTACACTGCTTATCATACATATAGTTTGACCAGGATGGCACCTCATTTTTAGGTATGCATGTTGCTACTCCTGGCTCCTCCATACTTTATTCATCCATTATTGGTCCCCTTGCTTGGTGGTAATAGTAGAGTGGAAATATGGTGAGCGATGAGTTTGCACATTATGGGTTGAATATATATATGCTGCTGATGGCTCACAGCACCTCATGGGTGTCACGTTTTGAGTTGTTTAAACTATTTGAAAACTATCCCATTCAGCATGGTGCCACACAATGGAAGTGTCCTTTCTCTTTTTGGTTCCCCCATTGCTTACGAAAGGCCCAATCTGTTATCTATGTCCTTTATGTCTCAGTCGTGGTGTTAATGAATCACTGTTGATGATGGAGATTGAAATCTCCTACTCAGAGCACATTTTGTGTCCTTTCCAACCTCAATACGTCTTCCATTGGAGGAGAATTAATTCAACAGTTGATGGGTACGTGATATGTCGTAATCAACATGAGGTTTGATGTGTTGGGTGAAACGTGCCATGAGTCAATGTTAAAGACTCCCAGGGCGGGGGGATCCAAGATGGTGGCGACCCAGTAAGACTGAGTCTATAGTGCTCCTCCCAAGACTTGGGCACAGTGGGTCACCTACCCCCTACCAAGCTCACCAAATCATTTATAAATCATTTATAATAGTTTAGTAACTGAATTAGTGGTGTAATATTATATTTAAGCAACTCTATCCTAAGTTAAAATGACTAAAGGGAAGGGAGCCCGCAGCTCTCAGCAAGCAGCAACCCCTCCCCCACACTCTCCAGCTGCAGCAGAGGCGTCCACAGCCGCCCCGGGGAACTTACCAACAGTAACAAGCCTTGCAGAAATGCTTTCCAAGCTTGACTCGAAGATCGATGCCTTTATCGTCGAATCCAGAAATCGTTGGGAGTCGCTCTCGGCCGCGCTGAAGAAGCACGACCGTGAAATTGATGAAATTCAACGCCGAGTCGGAGGGGCGGAGCTAAAGGCCGCGACCTCGGAGACAACCGCTCAATCGGCCGTGGATCAGGTCCAGACTCTCGAGCAGCGAGTCCGGACCTTGGAAAATCATATTGACGACCTCGATAATCGAGGCCGCCGAAAAAATATTCGTTTGCTGGGCCTTCCCGAACAGGAAGAGGAAGGCCAGCTTACAGCATTCCTGGAGCAGTGGCTGCCACAACTTTTAAATCTGCAAGCTGGAACAGGCCAGGTAAGGGTGGAATGGGCCTACCGGGTAGCAATACGCGGGCCCGGCTCGAACCAGCGCCCACACCCGGTCCTGTCCCAGCTGCAGAGCTGCAGGGAGAGGCAGATACTCCTAGAAGCCTCTAGAAATCTCGGAAAAGACCCCCAAGCTATGATCTACAAAGGATCCAAGATCATGCTATTTCAGGACTTTTCCCCGGCTCTGGTTCGAAAGAGGAAGGCACTCGACGAGGCGAAGAAGCGTTTAAGGGACTTAAATGTACAGTACTCCTTACGCTACCCAACG
The DNA here is from genome assembly GCF_004010195.1 of Chiloscyllium plagiosum. Taxonomy (NCBI): domain Eukaryota; kingdom Metazoa; phylum Chordata; class Chondrichthyes; order Orectolobiformes; family Hemiscylliidae; genus Chiloscyllium; species Chiloscyllium plagiosum. Next base: position 65,605,997 of record NC_057714.1, read on the forward strand.
ATGTTACGCTTTAACCATGAAGGTTCTGTATATAACTTTGGATCACCAGAAAAGGCTAAGGAATTCTTGGACTCTCTTAGATAAACTGTAGGACATAATGGATGTTGGTCGTCCTTCCCCCCTCCCCGTTTTGGTTTATATCCCCTCCCTTTTTTTTCCTTACCTTATTGCTTAATATTATTATGGGGGGTGGGGAGAGGGATTTGATTTTCTCCCCCCCCCCCCCCCGGAGTTGTTTTCTGTTATTATTTTATGTATATATGAGGGGTGTATGTATAGTGTGTGTGTGTATGTATGTATATATATATATATGTATGTGT
>NC_057714.1:65610241-65695455 GCF_004010195.1 Chiloscyllium plagiosum
CCCTTCTTGTATTACATAAATACAGATATTTCGGCTATCCTAACAAGGGCTTTTATTTAATTGAGATTACAAACCTGGCTGGTCCGCGGCCCCTCTGGGGAGGAATCCCGCACGAATACGGGTTTTATTACATCTGATGCTAACACATTCCGAGCATGTAAGAGACTTAAATATACACCCTGGTTAGTTGTAGGTTAGATTAGTAGATAGTTGAGTTTTGTCTGTTTGTTTTTTTTTTGTTGTTTTTTTTTCGGTTTTTTTTTTGTTGTTTTGTTTTTTTTTCAAATTTTGGCTATTGTATATTTGAGCTAATTGTATATCAATGTTTATATCTGAGAATTTTGTTTATTTTTGTAAACTTGTAAAAATGTTAAATTTCTAATAAAAATATCTATAAAAAAAAAGACTCCCAGGGCAACTCCTTCCTCACTGCATATTGTTGTGCCATTATCTCTGGGTTGTCTGACCCATCCAGGGATGGTGATGGTGGTGTCTGCAAGGTATGATTCTGTGAAAATGACAGTTGCTTGACTGATTTGTGGGACAACTACCCCAATATTGACACAAACACCAGATATTAATAAGGACAATTTTGCAGTGTTGATTGGGCCTTGTGTACCATTGTTATTTACAGTGCTGAGATAAATACCTCCCAGATTGCCTTGATCCGCTTCCATTCACCTACCATCACAATAGATCCATGGCAGATGCTATCTCTCTGGCCCTACACTCAACCCAAGAATATCTGGATAACAAGGACATTTAAACCTTCAACACTATAATTCCAACAAAACTCCTCCCCAAACTCTAAGACCTAGGACTCTGCTCCACCCTTTGCAACTGCATCCTTAAATTCTTGACCCACAATCCACAATCAGTAAAGAGAGGTGACAACAATTCCTTCACAATAATCCTCAACACCGGTGCTATGCAAGACTGCGTACCCAACTCCTTACTATAACTCCTTTATATATTCATGATAATGTGTGGCCAAATTCAGGTCTAACTCCATTTACAGATTTGCTAATGATACCACCATAATGGATCGGATCTCAAACAACGACGAGGCAGAGTACAGGAAAGCTTAGTGGTAATGACAACAATCTCTCCCTCAATGTCAGCAAAATGATTAGATTCCCTACAGTGTGGAAACATGCCCTTCGGCCCAACAAGTCCACACCGACCCTCTGAAGAGTAGCCCACCCAGATCTATTTACCCCTGATTAATGCACCTAAACTATGGGCAATTTAGCATGGCCAGTTCACCTAACCTACACATCTTTTGGATTGTGGGAAGAAACCAGAGCACCCTGAGGAAACCCACACAGACACAGGGAGAATGTGCAAACTCCACACAGACAGCTGCCCGAGGCTGGAATCAAACCCGAGTCCCAGGTGCTGTGAGGCAGCAGTGCTAACCACTGAGCCACCGAACTGGTGATTGACTTCAGGAAGAGAAGTGGTGGACACACCCTTGTCTGTATCACTAGTGCTGAGGTGGAGGTGATCGAGTTCCTAGGAGTAAATATCACCAACAATCCATCCTGGTCCATTCATGTCAACAGAAAAAAAAGCACACCAACGCTTCTATTTCCTCAAAAGGATAAGGAAATTCAGCATGTCCATAAGGACTCTTACCAATTTTTATAGATGCACTATAGAAAGCATCCTATCTGGATGCATACAGCTGGGATTGCAACTTCTCTGCCCAAGACTGCAAGAAAGTACAGAGAGTTGTGAATGCAACCCAGTCCATCATGAGACCAACCTTCCTTCCATTGACTCCAACTTGACTCAGCAAAGCAGCCAACGTAACCAAAGAGCCTTCCCACCCGGTTATACTTTCTTCCACTCTCTTCTGTCAGGCAGAAGATACAAAAGTTTGAAAACGTTACTTTCCTGCTGTTATCAGACTTATGAACGAACCTCTCATATATTAGAGTTGATCTTTCTCTGTACCTTCTTTATAGCTGTAATACTATATTCTGCATTCTGTTCTATTAAGCTGATGTATATATGTAAGTATGATTTGTCTGGATAGTATGCAAACGCATATTGCTCACTGTATGTACATACATGTAACAATAATAAATGCCAGGTGGTCTGTCCAGTTTCATTTTTTTTATCAGACTTAGGTGACTTGCTAGGTCACTTAAGAGTCCTTCCTTAAAGGTACCAGATGGGTTGTTACAACAGTGGTTTCATAATCACCATTTTTCAGCTTTTAATTCCAGATTGATTAATTGAATTCAAATTTCACCATCTGCCATGGTTAGAATCTACCTGTGCCCCCAGAGCAAACTGCTAGTTAATTGACAATGCTACAATGTTGCCGCCTCCCCATATGGCATATGAATAGCAAGTAGCCATGTTATCTCTACTGTGTTGTTTTGGGTTTTTCTTAATCTGTACTTTCCATTTGTATATTTATAAAAAGATTTTAATTTCACTACAATTTTTCGGGATGTAGTTATGAAAATTCAGATTGCTCCTATGTGATAAAACTTGTTGGTTATATTTAATATTTGTCTGTAAGGTATGATTCTCTGAAAATGAATCCTTTAAAATAGCAGCAAACCTTTTATTAACCAGCCCCTAGGGGACCGGGAGTGTGCTGGTTAATCAAATATTCCGGTTGATCAAGAGGTCCACATAACCAATGTAAAATATGCACTCAGAACTAGAAATGTAATGCAGAGGGTATACACATCATTGTTATACTTTACTTACAGCATAAATCACTTAAATAATAATGCAACTTTGTCTTAAATAAAACTCACCAGCAGAGAGCCTTCTCACTTGCATCCTCAACTGACTGCTCAGACATCACAAACGTCCAATATTTTACATATAAGATTTGCTTGTTTATCAAGATTTTGGGTTCATAAGGTATCAGTTAAAATAAAGTTTGCTGAACTTCCTTGAAATATTTATTTACTTTTAGAATTGTCTTGTCTCTTATGGCATCCTTTTTTACTCCTGATGTTTTTAACCTGCAGAGCTGGCCTATGTGCACATGACTATTACCATACAGTATGCAAATGCATTATTGTCCTCTGGAACACTGCATACTATCCCAATTGATGAACAAAACTGTACTAAAATTTAAATGCGTCTCTATGTTGCCTGTGAGTTGGTGCGGCTTGAATGAGCCAAGAGGATGTGATTGAGGTAGAAGTAACTGAGAGATAGAAATATGGAATTTGAAGTGGGGACAGGTAAGTATGCTTAGATAGGAACAGGGAGCAAAGACTGGTTCAAAGGTAGCATGGATAATGTTTACTTTTTTTCAACTAGTTTACATTGTAAATCTATATAAAATGTTCCATATGTTCAATAAGTTGTTTATTTTTCAAAAGTTGACTATGACTAATTCTCCTGCTCCTTGGAAGCTGCCTGACCTGCTGCGCTTTTCCAGCAACACATTTTTCAGCTATGAATAATTAAGTTTGAATTGACATGTAAACAACCAAAAATGAAGTTGATGCACTTTTGCCATAACATTAGAATTATATGTAGCATGTAATAACATTTCATTGGGAGAAAGTGAGGACTGCAGATGCTGGAGATCAGAGCTGAAAATGTGTTGCTGTAAGAGCGCAGCAGGTCAGGCAGCATCCAAGGAGCAGGAGAATCGACGTTTCAGGCATGAGCCCTTCTTCAGGAAAAATAACATTTCATTCCCTATATAAGATAGGGTGGCTAGTTTAAAAACATTTCTATTTCAGTTGCTACAAGCTGGATTTATAGCCAAACATGTTGTTAGTTTCACGTCATGCCTGCTTTCTGCTGTATGGCCTGAGATCAAACCTAAGGATCTTCCTGTTTCAATATGACTATAAATAGTGTAGTTATCAACTGAGCGATTAGATATACCTAGAACTGCCCAGTTTTTGTAACTAGATGGAATTTGCAATTGTATAAGGTTCTGTGTTTAACATTGTTTGATATTTGCATCCAGTTAAAGTTCTGTCGTGTTTTTCAATTTATTTCCTTCCCATTCTTGCTGCACCCTGGCCTTTGATAACATTTTCCCAGAACATCTAACATTTGCTCTGACACTAAAGTACCCTCCTAAAGGGATATGATTTGGAGATGCTGGTGTTGGATTGCGGTATACAAAGTTAAAAATCACACAACACCAGGTTATAGTCCAACAGGTTTAATTGGAAGCACACTAGCTTTTGGAGTGGCGCTCCGAAAGCTAGTGTGCTTCCAGTTAAACCTGTTGGACTATAAACTGGTGTTGTGTGATTTTTAACCTAAAGGGATAAGCTGTCTTCATACCAATTCATACTTCTTTTTCCTCTCTAGATTCATTTTATTTTTAATTACATTTACAGCTTTTGAGAAAATGTATTTTACAAATGGGGAATCCTGTGGTGGAAGGACCGTTAGGAAGTCCACCTTTTGAGAAACCCAGCATTGAACAGGTAAAGTGAATAAATTTATCTCCAATCTTACATTGAGCTTTACAAATCCACTGATATTGATTCTGCATGGTTGAAGTGCAAAGCCAACATTCTTGTGCTATCCACAGCAGAGGCCCTGCAGCAATGGGCATTGTTAAAAGTTTAGTTCTAAAACAACAATTTACACAAAGAATTGTGGGATGGGAGAGACCATTTGTGTTGAGACTTTAAAATGTAATCTAAGAGTCTGTTGGATGTTTCTTTTGAACTTTTTGTTCTTTAAATGTGTTACCTTAAATTCTTCTGATGTTACCATTTGCTCCTCAATATTTAATTCATGCCTTACTCCTCAGCTGTATAAGCATGGGGGAGATAATGGCATTGTGATAATGTCACTGTACTAGTAGTCTAAAGGTAAAAGCTGATATTCTGGTCACAAATCCCAGCATAACACCTGGTCGAATTTAAAGTCAATTAATAAATCTGTAATACAAAACTCCTTTCACAAGTGATGATCATGAAACTATCACTGCTTGTGTGGTCTAAAAACTCATTCAATGCTGTTTAGAGAAGGAAGTCTGTTTACTCAGTATGGCCAGGTACGCTAGACCCACAGTAATGTTTGACATTTAATTGCCCTCTGAAACAGCTCAGCAAGCCATTCATTTCAAGGACATGATGAGGATAATGTGTTGGACTGGGGTGGACAAAGTTAACAATCACACAACACCAGGTTATAGTCCAACAGGTTTATTTGGAAGAACAAGCTTTCGGTGCACTGCTCCTTCATCAGCTGGTTGTGGAGTATAAAATCATAACATGCAGAATTTATAGCAAAAGCTTACAGTGCCATGAAACTGGAATGATATATTGAACAAACCTGGATTGTTGTTAAGTCTTTCTTCTTTTTGAATGAGTTGCAGGTTTTCATTAATATGTAAATCCCAGAACTACTTCTAAGTCACCGTCTTGTGATAACTTAAGGTTTTATAACAAAAGGTGACATCTCAGCTCAGACAATGCATTAAAGGTGTGAGGTCAGAGTCTGTCTGTATCACAATCTTGAGTCAGATTGGTTCTATTTCCAAAGTAGAATTTACAAAATATTACATGTATTGACTGTCTGCAGATTATGCATTTCAAGGATGATTAAGGAAGGACAACAAACCCTGGCTTTGGCAGTAATACCTACAATCAATTTTACAATTTTATAAAAGAGATGATAATAAACATGTTAACATTGTCACATGTCTTTTGGAAGCTGTGAGAAATAAAATTCCTGAGCACAATGTTTCATCTGTCTCTGGGGCCAGCAGGACAAGTAAGGAAGGTAATCATGGTACAGAGTAGATCAGAGTCGAAAAGTGGCAATGGAGTACAAAAATACAAAAATATGTCAGACCAGGAGTAGACTATTCATCCCTTGTTCTGTCATTTACTCTGATAAAGGATGAGTTGGAGTCCAATTATATTGACATGCTGTGACTCCATTGCACACAATACCCTTGCCTAACAAAATCTATTTTTTCCATTTTGAAAATTTCAATTGATCTACAGTATTTTGGTAGACAGTCTCAGATCGCGGCTGTACTGATGCTTATTGATCAGCTCCCTATTTGTTTCAGGTGCTTAGTCCCTGTGATTACATTTGGGAATAAGCGAATATATTTGTAAAGATGTTCTTCGGGAGATTATGTAGTGAAGAATTCACATTAGAATGTAAAAGATAAGTGGCCCTAAAATGTACACATAATTGACTTGTTTTATAAACGTAGGTTCATATTGTGTGTCTCAAACTGTCTGAGCAGAAGTACGTACCTAGGAAGTTTAGTTTCTAAATTACATTAGTCTTCATTTTTGCTATATAAAAACTGAAAGAACTGCAGATGTTGTAAATCAAAAATGAAACCAGAAATTGCTGGAAAAGCTCAGGTCTGGTAGTATCTGTGAAGGGAAATCAGAGTTGACATTTTAGGTTCAGTGACCCTTCCTCAGAACCAGATTGGAAACACTAACTCAGATTTCTCTTCTCAGATGTTGCCAGACCCACTGAGCTTTTCCAGCAATTTCTGTTTTTATTTCACTTTCTCTAACCTCCTTGCCCCTTGTACTTGGGGTGTCGCGGTGGCTCAGTGGTTAGCACTACCATCTCACAGCGCTAGGGACCCAGGTTCAATTCCCACCTCAGGCGACTGTCTGTGTGGAGTTTGCACATTGTCCTCGTGTCTGCGTGGGTTTCCTCCCACAATCCAAAGCTGTGCAGGTCAGGTGAATTGATTGTGCTAAATTGCCCACAGTGTCAGGTGCATTAGTCAGAGGTAAATGTAGGGTAGGCGAATGGGTCTGGGTGGATTACCCTTTGGAGGGTCAGTGTGGACTTGTTGGGCCAAATGGCCTGTTTCCATACTGTAGGGGTTCTAATCTAATATGAGGTGGAGATTTGAAACTAAAAATTCAGATGAGAAATACATTTTAATAATATAGATAAATGAAATTTCTAGAGTTTTGTATTGCTATAGTTAGGAATCAGAAATTATTTATTGCAGAACTTTCTCTTGAGTCTTGCAATTATATTGATACTAACATATAAGCGTTAGAGTACTTGTCTGAAACATTTCCTCTGCTGTTTTAGCAGAGGAATTAACCCATTTATTTTAAGCTGATTAATTCCTTCTCTAATGAGGAGGAGAGCTGATTTTCAGATGGATATGTTAATGTTTGTATAGTCATATTCCACAAGCAATGAGGTATTTAGTTTCTACAAGGTTTGGGGAAGGACTGGATTTTCCACATTGTTTACATTCTTCTTTCTGAATATAAAATAGTGAAGCTGTCCTTTTTTTTTTGGATTAGATTCTCTACAGTATGGGAACAGGCCATTTGGCCCAACAATTCCACATCGACCCTCCAAACAGTAACCCAGCCAGACCCATTCCCCGACCCTATATTTACCCCTGACTATTGCACCTAACACTATGGGCAATTTAGTATGGCTAATTCACCTTTATTGTCCTTTCTTTGAGATCAATTCCAGCACACAAACATTATGCTGTTCCCTAATTATGAACTGGCTTGAGTTGACATGTCAGTTAAAGGTGTAGTATTTATTTCTACATGTTCTTGCATGCTATATGGAGCTGTATGGGTTTATTTTTAATATGCACTTTACATTTGCTTTTCTTTCTAATTTAGGGAGTTAATAACTTTGTGCAGTACAAGTTTAGTCACCTTCCATCAAAAGAAAGGCAAACTATTTGTGAACTGTCCAAAATGTTTCTGAATCGAATCAACTACTGGCAGCTGGAAACTCCCTCACAACGGAGGCTTCGTTCACCAAATGATGATGGTGCTGGATACAAAGTTAATTATACAAGGTATTAGACAGGCCATTCACTGAGCATAAAACACCTGACTGAAGTGAGACTTGATGTCAACAATGCTCCAACTTTTAATTCCTTTAAACCTTTTGTGACCTTTTGGTACAGCATTTGTATTGTATCATAAACGTTTTTTTGAGTAAGATTTAGCAAGTGGGATAGTTTAGTGATGAGTCTGAGACTGTGGGTGAGGTCAAGGATTGCAGAAAGCCATGAGGGAATGAATGTATCTCATTACAAGATGCATTTAAATTCAGTTCACTGAAGTTCCATAAGTTTAAGGGGGAAAACAGAATTAACGTTTTTCATTCAATGATCTATCGTCAGCACGAAGGGACATTGGATTCAAAACGTTAACCCTGTTTTTTCCCTCTACAGATGTTAGAGTTCCTCCAACACTTTGTTTTAGTTTCAGATTTACAGCACCTGCAGTTTTTTGTTTTTGTTATCTACCAGTTTAATGGCATGCAGGAAGTGGAATTACTTGGACTAGACAAATTGAGAATGCTGTAATGTTAGAACTTATTGTTGTTGGGGATTGGAGATACCACAGCTTTTTGATAGGCATAAAGGCTGGGTTATGGACTAGGCCAAGTTTAGTATACATGAGCAGATAACTATGCATCTGACCAACAGAGATTCCAAATTTTAGTTCATCTGTTCTTTGAAAACTAAAGGTAATAGGATGAAACATTTCCATGCATTGAAATTTCTCACTGGATTATTTACAAACATGCATTAACTAGATCATAATGAATGACCACTAAGGATTACCACTCCCCCAATATAAAGTTACTATAGAGCGGGAATATCACGGTCATCATAATTAAAGAAATAATACTGTGGATGCTGGAAATTGCATTAGAAAAAGAAAATGCATCTGTGGAGGTTAAAAAAAGAGTCAAAATTTCAAGACCAGTAGGACTCTTCTTCAGTTAACTTTGTAACTCTATCCACAGATGCTCCCAGACCTGCTGAGTTTCTCCAGCACTTTCACTTTTCATTTTAGGTTCATCAATTGGACTAAGACATGTTTCTTAATTGGGAATCATGTTGCTTTCATTCCAACAGAGTTCTTTGTCATAGAGTCATAGAGATGTACAGCACAGAAACAAGCCCTTCAGTCCAACTCATCCATACCATCCAGATATCCTAAATTAATCTAGTTCCATTTGCCAGCATTTGGCCCATATCCCTCTGAACCCTTCCTATTCATAACATATGTACACTATATGTCATGATACCTTTTATAAGTTGTAATTGTATCAGCCTCCATCACTTGCTTTGGTAGTTCATTACATACATGCACCACCCTCTGCATAGGTCCCTTTTAAATCTTTTCCCCCCCTCACCTTAAATTTATGCACTCTCATTTTGGTCTCCCCTACCCTTAGGAAAGACCTTGACTATTCAATCTATCCATGCCCCTCATGATTTTATGAACCTCTATAAGGTCTTCCCTAACCTCTGACGCTTTAGAGAAAATAGCCCCAGCCTATTCAGCCTCTCCCTATAGCTCAAATCCTCTAACCCACCTTAACTGAAGATGAAGGAAGCTTGCAAGGATACCTACTGTTATGACCAGTCCCTTGGCAAGTTTTCCCAATTAAGGATTTTTCCATAAGGGATTACTCAAACTAATAAGCTCCTGGATGAAGTTTTCCTTTCTTTGTTCATTCATTCCCTTGCTTAATTCACAATAAGGTTAATTTAGAAAGGATCCCTTCCCATGTGGATGTTTTTCACCCAGACAAAATTGATTTATGTTTTAAAAGGAGACAATTTAATCCGGGTTTCTTGATTTAAAAACAGCCGAGTTTATTAGTTACGAAACATGAGAGGAAATTATAATGTACATAAGAACTAGGAGCAAGAGTAGCCCGTCAGGCCGTTAGAGCCTGCTCCGCCATTCAGTAAGATCATGGCTGATCTTGTCACGCACTCAGATCCACTGACGTGTGCTCTCACTGTATCCCTTAATTCCTTTATTGTTCAAAAAAAATCTACTTTAGCTTTAAAAATGTTTATTGAAGTAGTGTCAACTACTTTACTGGACAAGGAATTCCATAGATTAACAACCCTGAGTGAAGAAGTTCCTTCTCAATTCAGTCCTGAATCTGCTTCCTCTAATTTTGAGGCTATGCCCTCTTGTCCTACTTCACCTGCCAATGGAAACATCTTCTCTACTTCTATCTTATCTATTCCCTTCATAATTGTATATGTTTCAATAAGATCCCCCCTCAATCTTCTGAATTCTCATTAATATAATCCCAATCTACTCTGTGTCTCCTCAGAAGCCAATCCCCTCAACTCTGGAATTAATCTGGTGAACCTTCTGTGCACTGCCTCCAGTGCCAGTACATCCTTTCTCAAGTAAGGAGACCAAAACTGCACAGTATTCCAGATGTGGTCTCACCAGCATCTTGTACAGCTGCAACATAACCACCCTGCTTATAAACTCAACCCCTTTAGTAATAGATTAGATTACTTACAGTGTGGAAACAGGCCCTTCGGCCCAACAAGTCCACACCGACCCGCCGAAGCGCAACCCACCCATACCCCTACATTTACCCCTTACCTAACACTACGGGCAATTTAGCATGGCCAATTTACCTGACCTGCACATCTTTGGAATGTGGGAGGAAACCGGAGCATCCGGAGGAAACCCACGCAGGCACAGGGAGAACGTGCAAACTCCACACAGTCAGTCGCCTGAGGCAGGAATTGAACCCGGGTCTCTGGCGCTGTGAGGCAGCAGTGCTAACCACTGTGCCACCGTGCCGCCCACAGTGAAGGACAAAATTCCATTTACCTTCCTAATTATTATTGTATCTGCAGATCAACCTTCTGTGATTCATATACAAGGACACCCAGGCCCCTCTGCACAGCAGCATACTGCAACTTTTTACCGTTCAAGTAATAATTCTTTTTACTATTACTCCTACCAAAATGTATAACTTCACATTTATTTACATTGTATTCCACCTGCCAGCCCTTTGCCCACTCACTCACTATATCTGTGTCTCTCTGCAAAGTTTCACAGTCCTCTTCACATTTTGCTCTGCCACTCATCTTAGTGTCATCGGCAAATCTTGCCACCGTACACTCCAAATCATCTATATAAATTGTAAAGAATTGCGGTCCCAACACCGATCCTGAGGCACACCACTAGTCACTTATTGCAAGCCAGAATAGCACTCATTTATCCCCACTCTTTGCTTCCTGTTAGTCAACCAATCCTCTATCCATGCCAATACTTTACCCGTAATGCCGCACATCCTTATCTTATGTAGCAGCCTCTTGTGCGGCACCTTGTCAAAGGCCTTTTAGAAATCTAGGTACACCACATCCACGGGGTCCCCATTGTTCACCTTGCTTGTAATGTCTTCTTAGAATTCCAAAAGATTTGTCAAGCATGAACCCATGCTGCGTTTGCCCAGCGGGACAATTTACATTGAGATGCCTTGCTATTTCATCCTTGATAATAGACTCTAGCATCTTCCCTATTATAAAGATTAAGCAAACCGGTCTATAATTCTCCATCTTTTGTCTACCTCCCTTTTTAAACAGTGGCGTCACATTTGCTGTTTTCTAATCTGCTGGGACTGCACCAGAGTCCAGCGAATTTTGGAAAACTACCACCAGTGCCCCTGCTATTTCTCGCACCATCTCTTTTAGCATCCTGGAATGCATTCCATCATGGCCAGAAGACTTATCAATCCTTAGCTCCATTAGCGCGTCCAACACTTACCTATTCCGTAATAATGATTGTTTCCAGGTCTACATCTACCTTTGTCTCTTTGTCAATTACTGCCATGTTATTAGTGTCCTCCACTGTGAAGACTGGTACAAATATACCTGTTTAATGCCTAGGCCACTTCATCATATCCCATTACTAAACTCCCCTTCTCATCCTCTAAAGGACCAATGTTTACTTTAGCCACTTTTTTTTTGTTTTATATATTTATGGAAACTTTTGCTCTGATTTTATATTCTGTGCTAGTTTTTTTTCTCATGTTCTATCTTACATTATAGCTCTTTTTGTGGCTTTAAGTCGACCTTTAAAGTTTTCCTAATCTTCTAGATTCCTGCAGTTTTTGGCCACTATCTATGCCTTCTCTTTCACTTTGATAGCCTGCCTTATTTCCTTAGACACTCATGGCAGATTATCCCTTTTCTTTTAGTCCTTCCTTTTCACTGGAATATACTTTTGCTGAGCATTTTGAAAAATTGCTTTGAAAGTCCTCCACTGCTTGTCAACTGTCCCACCATACAATCTTTGTTTCCAGTCTACTTTAGCCAAGTCCTCCCTCATTCTATTGTAGTCCCCCTTGTTCAAGCACAGGACCCTAGAATTGGATTTTATCTTCACACTCTCCATCTGTATTCTAAATTCAACCATCTGTGGTCATGCCTTCCAAGGGGATCCCTGACTGAGGTCATTAGTTATTCCTGTCTCATTACACAGGACCAGATCTAGGATAGCTTGCTGCCTTGTTGATTCCGGTACATACTGTTCAAGAAAACTATCACGGATACACTCAACAAACCCCTCCTCAAGGCTACCCTGACTGAGCTGGTTCGACCAATCTATATGTAAATTAAAATTCCCCATGATAATTGGCATACCATTTTTATAGGCATTAGCTATTTCTTTATTTAGTGCCTGCCCCGATGTGATGTTATTATTTGGTGGCATATAGACTACGCTTATCAGTGATGTTTTCATCTTAGAATTTCTCACTTTTACGCAAATGGATTCAACCTCATTCTCCACAGAACTTATATCATCTCTACTATATAGGTTCTTTCCATGGAACCTATATCATCTATATGTAACATAATATACATAGCTTAGAAAGGAAAGGTGACGCTAAAAAAATGTTATGAAAAGATATAGCATCTGTCTTCAACTTCCATGAAGAGTAGACAATGGGAAGTTGTGAATGTTGTATTGGGTGATAACAGTAGGACTGATGTTGGTAAGTGAGGAGTTGATTTTGAGATGGTCAGCTGAAAGGCCTTCTTACATAGAACATAGAACATAGAACATTATAGCGCAGTGCAGGCCCTTCAGCCCTCGATGTTGCGCCAACCAGTCATACCAATCTGAAACCCATCTAACCTACACTATTCCATGTATGTCCATATGTTTGTCCAATAACAACTTGAATGCACTTAAAGTTGGCGAATCTACTACCATTGCAGGCAAAGCATTCCATACCCTTACTACTCTCTGAGTAAAGAAACTACCTCTGACATCTGTCCTATATCTATCACCCCTCAAGTTAAAGCTATGCCTCCTTGTGCTCGCTGTCACCATACTTGGAAAAAGGCTCTCCCTGTCCACCCTATCTAACCATCTGAGAATCTTATATGTCTCTATTAAGTCACCTCTCAACCTTCTTCTCTCCAACGAAAACAGCCTCAAGTCCCTCAGCCTTTCCTCGTAAGACCTCCCCTTCTTGACAGTGTTTTCTGGCTTCCAGCAAAGGGGAGGGAGAGAAAGATGTCCTTTGATTTTTATTAGCAGCACATGGAAAATGAGGAGTTTTCTGAGCTTTGATCCTCACAGCACTCACCAACACACTCTAGCAAACACATACCATGATGGAACTGACTTTTCATTCTTGTGCCTTCCCCATTCCAGGCCATAAATATGTTTCACCTATATTCTCTTTTCTCCAATCATGTTCACAATCTGAAATATCTCAAGGGTTTACAGTTTGGTTTGGAACATATTTCACCCTTTATCCTTGTCTCTGAAGCTTTTTCGAACTATCGTGTGTGACTTTGCACATTAACTCTTGAGGTTGAGGATAATCCACTCATTCCTTCAAAGCAGTCACTGAATTACATTGCCACGAATTTGAATTTTATTTTTCTGACTGTATATCCTTTTTTCAGATAAGCCACCTATAGTAATTAAAATGTCCATTCATGATCCAAAATTACAATTGGTGGTAATGACACTGCTTCAAGATTAAAGTTACTCTCTTTCGCCTAGCTAAAGACTTCTCAACATGAACAATAGTCATAAGCAGAATGCAGGTCCCATAAGGGCTGTTTGAACTTCATTGTTTTTTCAGGAAGTTCTTTTTAAAACCACAACATCCAGACGTCCTTGTAGTTCCCTAACACACTCACATCTCCACTTTGCTATTAACCAAACACATGTTTGGTCCCAGTCCCTTTACTACAGTGACTGTTTTGTGCCTCAAATTCATACTAACTTCCCATAGTCATATCTGTAAATTGCCTTTCAACTCTTCCAATAGCCATTTAACATGGCATTTCTCTTTAACTAGTTAGCATAGCTTTTTTAGTTTTGCAGCAGATCAAAAAATCTCATTCATTAGGCATTCTGTCAGAAACATTCCGACATATGACAGAAATTCAAAATGGCAAATAATCAACTTAGGTCTTAAAATAAAATGTGTAGATGGTGGATGGTCTATTTTTATTGTTCCCACTGAGGGTGCATGTCGAACACCACGATAAGACAGTAAGCAAATTAAAGGATGAAACACACTATTTAGAAACACAGAAAATAGGAGCAAGAGAGATCCATTCAGCCCATTGATCCAACTCTGACATTCAGCGTGATCAGGACTAATCTTTATCTTAACACAGTAGCTCCTATTTGCTCCTCCTACTCTTTGACACTCTTAGCCACTAGAAATTTATCTTTTTCTTTCTTAAATATAATCCACAACTTCGCCTCCACAGCCTTCCAAGCTAGAGAATTCCACAAGTTCACTACCCTATGAGTCAAGGAATGTCTCCTCATCTCAGTCTAAAAATGTGCCATGAATCCTGAGATCATAACCCCTTGTTCTGAACACGCAGGCATCTCATCCATCTAAAGTCCAGGAAATACAAACCCAGGAAGTAGTCTGGTCAACCTTCACTGCACTTCCTCAATGGCAAGTATGTCTTTTCTTAGAAGGCTAAAACTACAAACATATTCCAGGTATGGTCTCACCAAGGCCCCTCTATAGCTGCAGTAAAACTTCCTTACTCATTTACTCAAACCTTTTTTTAGATTAGATTACTTACAGTGTGGAAACAATTCCTTCGCCCAACAAGTCCACACCGACCCTCCGAAGAGCAACCCACCCAGACCCATTCCCTCACATCCACCCCTTCACCTAACACTACGGGTAATTTAGCATGGCCAATTCACCTAACCTGCACATTTTTGGACTGTGGGAGGAAACCAGAGCACCTAGAGGAAACCCACGCAGACATGAGGAGAATGTGCAAACTCCACACAGACAGTTGCCTGAGACGGGAATTGAACCCGGGTCTCTGGCGCTGTGAGGCAGCAGTGCTAACCACCAGTGAAAACCAACATTTCATTTGCCTTCCTAGTTGCTGCACCCATATGTTTGTTTTCAGTGACTGACTTACAAGGACAACCAGGTTCCTTTATACATCAACATTTCCCAAAATATCACCATTAAAATAATAGTGTAACATTCTGTATTTCCTACTGAAGTTGATAATTTCATACTCGTCCATGTTATACTGCATCTGCCTTGCATTTGCCCACTGATTCAACTTGTCTAAATTGTCACAATGCCTCTTTACATCCTCCAGACCATTCTTAGTCTCATCTAGTTTCATGTCGTCAGTAAGCTTGGAAATATTACATTTGATTCTCCCATCCAAATTGTTGATTTAAATTTTGAATAGCTAGTGTTCATGTGTTGATCTCTGTTTTGCCCCACTTGTCAAAGTCTTCCACTCCAAAAATAACCCATTCACTCCAACTCTGTTTCCTATTCTAGTAGATTACCACTAATGACATGTGCTTCGACTTCGTGCCTTCTTGTGAAACTTAGTTGAAAATTCCAAGACACCACATTCTCCCATTCTCTTTCATCTACTAGTTATGTCCTCAAAAAACTTCAGTAGTTTTGTCAAACATGATTTCTCTTTCACAAATCCAAGTTCCCCATAGATATTTTCTGAGTTTTTTCATGTCCTTTATAGTAGATTCCGACATCCTTCCTACTTGATGTTAGGCTAACTGCTTTGTTTTTTTCTCGTTTTCTCCTTGTCTCCTTTTCTCCTCCTACTCTTTGACACTCTTAGCCACTAGAAATTTATCTTTTTCTTTCTTAAATTCCGACATCCTTCCTACTTGATGTTAGGCTAACTGCTTTGTTTTTTTCTCGTTTTCTCCTTGTCTCCTTTTAAAAATAGTGGAGTTAAATTTGATATCTTTCAATCTGCTGGGACAAGAATAATGAGCCTTAAAATGATTTGGGCTGTTGGCCAAATCTCAAAGTGCTTAAATTGAGGTTCAGATGATATGCTGCCACCTTTAGTATCTCCCTGGAGACTCAACTGTTCCATCAGACAAGAGCGATACAACCATAATTCCAATTTTTAGAAAGGGTGACAGTGCAGATCTGGCCTCTTCATTTTGGTTACAGCTAAGATGCTCAAAGTTGTCATTAGGAATGCCCTAATGCCCTATGAGCATTGAAACAATATTTGAATACCTGAAGAACTTTCAGAAAAACAGATCACCCTTCTAGCAGGTTTGGTAACTTGGGATAAATTGATAGAACTTTCAGAAAGCCCTTCCTCTGGTGTCACTCAAGAGGATTCTCTATTGGCCATAGAATTTCACAATGAAGATTTAGAACAGGGGTGGGGATCTGCGGCTGTGGCCTTTTGAATGAATCCAGATTTTACAACATGCACGAAAAATGCTTTCTTGCTTTTCAACCACTTATTGCTGCGAACCTACATTCTCCTACTTAACCAAACTCAAGACGCCCTTAAGGTCACAAATGACAGATACCCATCTAGGGGATCAGCTAAAACTGCAGATCTCCATGCTGCAACCAAATATTCAAATGTTTTCCTACAAGAAGCAGTTATAACAAAGTCATTAAAAGGTTAGTTAACTTTAGAATTAACATTTTTTTTTCTTTTTTTTAGTTTGTTAGTACATAGTAGTTAGATTTTTACATAATGTGAATTTTGAAGAATATATAATTGAAGTTTCTTGGATGCGGCCTTATTAGATTACAACTAACATAATGCGGCCTTCCAACATGAAAAAGTTCCCCATCTGTGGTTTAGAAGGTATTATTTGGAACCTTGGGTTCAAAAGTTCAGATTTTTTTTAGCTTTCAGTTCTGTGACTTGTGCTTAATGACTAGATAAGCTATCTGGTGAGATAGTTGTTAAAGTATTTATTGTTAAGTTTTCATGGCCCAGAGAAAGAGAGGCCAAAGGTCAGAACAAGATTAACTTCAGAAAAAACATCTAAACCAGTAGATGTGCTGTTTAGTTGCCTCAAAGAAATAAAAATAACTGGGAAACGCTTCAATCCTTAAAATCAGTGAGAAATGTCAGTGAGTTATCCTTTGCTTCTGTATTTTGGGAGAGACAGAAAGAATCACCCCTATGAATATACAGAAATCCACTAAAACATTTTCAAAATTAGAGTGAAGATAAGAGTGATACTTCACTAGGATTAAGTGTCTGTCAATGGGAGAATTTTTCAGTTTGGGAATATTTGTGGAGCATCCTTATTTGGTCAGAGGTTTTTTAAAACCACCATTCGTAACTGGATGTGATATGATTGCAGAGCTTGGATCTGAACTGTTATATGTGGAATCGCTTAACTCACCATTTCACTTGCCGCATATGGTGTTTAGTGCAGAAGTAGTCGTGTGCTGTCGCTTCTCCAGGTAATGCCTCAGTTTTAGGTCTACCCAGTGCTGCTTCTAGTCCTCTGGCTTGATGATAATGTTAGAGTGGGAAAAATGCCGTGTCTTGATCATGTATATTGACAGCCTTTAGTGAATATGAACAGCGACTGACTGAATTGTAATAACAAAACTTATGGTCTATTAAACATGTTTCACTCTGCGATGTAACTTGTCCAGTATTAAAATCCACCTGAATCATAAGAATTTACATTTTATTTATAACTCTAAGCAGAACTTTTTTGTTGTTAGACTTTTGCTTTTTTTTTGTTAATTATTCAGATGCAAGTATTGGGGAATGATCTCAGCAAGTTTGTGCATGACACTAGCACATGTGCAAATGATACGATTGTAAAGAATGGCTTGGCTGCAGAACATTAATCCCAATATTTTGGGCAATAAACCCCAATAGAAAACAAACATAAAATCAGTAATGCAAGACTGGAATTTAGATTTGATTATTGCTCGCTCTGTGAAGCCATGAAGTTATAGCCAAAACGTTCCAGGGTGTATTTAAAGTATAGTTCATTAAAAAGACTTGTATTTAGACAAGTCCCTGTTTAGGTTTCAAATAGTGGACTCATGCATAGGGATTTGGAGAAATGGATAGGGCATAGAGTAGTACCTCTTGATTAACTCCCATGAGAATTTGATAGTAACTAGATTTGACACCAAATGACTTTGCATGAACTTTTGAGGACATTCAGAAGTATTAATCAGTTGTGGTGTAGAGGTATTCCAGTGTCAAGGAGTTCTTGTTTGTTAACTGTTAAACATCCTGAGATACTTTGATTGCCATTGATTGTAATTGAATTTGTTCTTTTTGCACCAATAGCCTTCTGTAAGAGGGCTAAACTATGCAGATTGACTGCTAAAACCCACGGTATCAGACATAAACAGACTCCTCTGTGTTTTAAATAGAAGCAAGGATGCTGGAAATCTGAAACAAAACACAGAAAATGCTGGAGGAACTGAGCAAGTCTGGCAGCATCTGTGGAGAGAAAAACGGAGTTAACATTTCAAGTCTGATTTGACTTGTCTAAACATTACTAAATATAGACATAAGTTAAATAAATATTCAGGTGCATGAAAGTTTTTGAAAGGACAGGCAGGAAGCAAAGCATGGTGGAGTAACATTGTTAGAACAGGATGGATTAAATCCCATGGAAAGAAATGCATATAGGTGGATGTAAGAAATAACAAGGGGAAGACGACTTTGGTAAGAATAGTCTACAGAATTCCTAACAGTAGCTATTCAGTAGGACAGAGAATAAATCAGGAGATAATGAGGGATGGAAAAAATAGTACATTAACTATGGGTGACTTTAATTTTCAGGTAGATTGGGATTTTCAGATTGGCAGAATAGCCACAAGAAAGAATTCATAGTATGTGTTGGGGACAATTTCCTAGAATAATATGTAGGGAATGCAACCAGGGATTAAATTATTTTGGATCTGGTGATATTTAATGAGGAAAGATTAATGAATGATGTCAAAGTAAAAGATCACCAAGGAAATATGACCATAATATGGTAGAATTTAGCATTCAGTTTGAGAGAGAGGAATGTGAGTCAGAAACAGCTGTGCTAAACTTAAGTAAGGATAATTCCAAAGGAACGCAGGCAAAGCTGGCTATAGTGGAATGGGAAGGAGTTTAGCAGTGAAGGTGGTTGAGGAAAAATGGGAGGCATTAAAGAAAATATTTCATGGCTAATAGCAAAGATATATTCCAGTGAGAAAGAAGAATTCAAGTAAGGGGATAAGCCAACCATGGTTAACAAGGGAAGTTAAGGATAGCATCAAACTGAAAGAAAAATCATACAATGTGGCAAAGCTTAGGTGTAGACATAGAAAAAGGTGCACCACCATTCAATACAATTATGGCTGATCATGCAATTTCACTATCCCATTCCCTATACCCCTTGATCTCTTTAGCTGCAAGGGCCATATCCACCTCCACCTTGAATATATCTAAAAGACTGGTCTCAACAGCTTGCTGTGGGAGAGAATTCCACAGGTTCACAAATCTCTTGAGTGAAGAAAGTCTTCCTCATCTCAGTCCTGAATGGCTCACCGCTTATTCTTAGACTGTGACCCCCTTGTTAGTCATAGAGTCAGAGAGATGTACAGCACGGAAACAGACCCTTCGATCCATGCCAACCAGATATTCTAACCTAATCTAGTTCCATTTGCCAGCACTTGGCCCATATCCCTGTAAAGCCTTCCTATTCATATACCCATCCAGATGCCTTTTAAATGTTGTAATTGTACCAGCCTTCACCACTTCCTCTGGTAGCTCATTCCATACACGCACCACCCTCTGCGTGAAACATTTGCCCTTTTATATCTTTCCCCTCTCACCCTAAACATATGCCCTCTAGTTCTGAATAAGGTCACCACACATCCTCCGATGCTCCAGGGAAAACAGCCCCAGCCTATTCACATCTCCCTATAGCTCAAATCCTCCAGCCTTGCAACATTCTTGTAAATTGTTTCTGAACCCTTTCAAGTTTCACAACATTCTTCCAATAAGAAGGAGACCAGAATTGCACACAATATTCCAAAAGTGGCCTAACTAATGTCCTGTACAGCTGCAACATGACCTCCCAACTCCTATATTCAATGCACTGACCAGTAAAGGAAAGCATACCAAATGCCTTCTACAGTATCCTATCTACCTGCAACTCTACTTGAAAGGGTTCAGAAACTTGAAAGGGTTCAGAAAAGCCAGTTCTGTATCACATGGCTAGTTCTTCCTGTATTTCATGAGATGTAACCTTGCTAACCAGTCTCCCATGAGGAATCTTGTCAAATGCCTTAGTGAAGTTTCTATAGATCACGTTTACTGCTCTGCCCTCATCAATCCTCTTTGTTCTTTCCTCAAAAAACTCAGTTAATGTCATGATTTCCCACACACAAAGCCATGTTGACTTTCCTTCATTGGTCCTTGCCCTTCCAAATGCATGTAAATCCTGTCCCCCAGGATTCCATCCAACAACTTGCCCACCACTGATGTCAGGCTCACTGGTCCATCGTTCCCTGTCTTTTCCTTATCACCTTTCTTAAATAGTGGCACCACGGTAACCAACCTCCAGTTTTCCAGCACCTCACCTGTGATTATTGATGATACAAATATCTTAGCAAGGGGCCCAGCACTTCCCTCGCTTCCCACAGAGTTCTAGGATACACCTGATCAGATCCTGGAGATTTATCCACTTTTATGCATTTCAAAACATCCAACACTCCTCCGTAATATGGACATTTTTCAAGATGTCACCATCTATTTCCCACATTCCATATCTCTCCATGTTCTTCTCCTCAGTGAACACTGATGCAAAATACTTGTTTAGTATCTCTCCCATCTCCTACGGCTCCACACATAGGCTTCTGGACTTTGGCAACACTGGTGACATTCTTCCCACTTCTATCCTGTCTAGTCCCATCAGAATTTTTCATTCCCTCTCATTCTTCTAAATTCCAGTAAATATAAACTCAGTCAGTCTAGTCTTTCCTCATATGTCAGTGCTGTCATCTTGGGAATCTTCACTGGACTCGCTTAATAGCAAGAATGACCAAAACTGCACTCAATACTCAAGGTGTGGCCTCACCAAGGCCCTGTATAACTGCAGCAAGACATCCTTACTCTGATGCGCAAATTCTCTCGATATGCAGGAGCGCATGCCATTAGCTTTCCTCCTTGCTTGCTGCATCTGCACTCACATCTTCAATGACAGTTCCACCATGACACCCTGGTCTCATTGCACCTCACCTTTTCCTAAACTTAAGCACAGAGGGTTGGTGGCAGTTAACCTACCCAAAGCTTCTCAATCCTATCATCATATTTTGATCGAATAAAATGCTTCTTTTATGTCAAAGGCAGTCACTCCCTACTCATCTCTGGGGTTCAGTTCTTTTGTCCATGTTTAAACAAGACTATAAGGTGATCAAGAACTGAGTGACTCTGCTGAACTCAAGCTGAGCATCTTTGAGTAGGCTGTTGCTGAGCAAGTACCATTTGATAGCTCCTTTTTCCAACTCTAGTGGTAGTTTGGCAAACCTCATCCCCTGGATCAAATCTATTTGGTTGCAGTGTTAAAGTTAAACTGTTGTGTCTTAGGAAATGAATGTGAGTATTAGCACAGCCCCAAGCATCTTCCATGCACAGAGAAACAGCCAACCAACTCAAGACTGCTGCCACTGAGGTTTACAAGTACATGTATTATATAATATCACCAAGCAAAAATGAACAATGGGTAATTGCATACTATGTTCAGCTGTATATGCCTACATATAACCAAGTATTTGAAGTGCTGTTTTAGCATGCACATAGATTACAAGATGATTACTCTTATCTGGAGGACGCATTATTATACCTATTATTATACCCACTTTTGCACAGCTAGTGTCTGAAAGACTGCAAAGTTTCCAACAGCTAGGATCCACTCTGAAAATTGATGTTGTGAAATGACAAATTCTGCAACAATCGCTGAAAAGCAAGTCTTGCATAATAGTGTTCTGGTTGCAAATGAGGAGAACACTGAGGTTGGAATCTTTTCCTATTTGCTTATAGAATTGTATTGAAATAGAGATTGGAAAGACCTCATGGTTGCAACCTGCAAATTTTGAACATTTAGCAATCTAGCCACTCCATATATGTCTTGGTCCTATCATGCTGTTACCAGTTTTTGTAGTGAAGGAGATGAACTGGCTCATGCAAACAAAAGAATTTGATTAATTCCTGTACACATTTACATAGCAAGGATGGCTGTATGGTTTGTAGCATTGTCTGCATTGTGAGTAAAAAATCATCTCTAACTATGAAAGCTAAGAGCTCTGAAGGAGCTTGACTGCAGATATGGTTGGAGCATGTAACATTAGTCTGTCGTGATATTGTCCATAATTCTCTTGCACAGATGGAGTTCTATCCATCTCTGCTCATAGATTGTAATATGGGGCTAGCAGTGGTTCAATGGCATATGTTTATTGCTCCCCTTTGTATTTCTCTGGATAAAGAAGAAATCCTGTGGGGGAAGACGTTTTGGGATGGTTGAAATTTTTGAAGAAAAATGACAATGTACACAGCAATTTAGAATTTTCAGACTTGAAAAAAGCTGTATGAAGGGTGATCTTACAAGTTTTCAGGATAGACCAAGGATTGGAAAAGAAAAATTTAAATTATTGGTTTCAATTAAATTGTGAGCTTGTGATACAAATTGAATCTAATAAAAGATAAATTCAGGGTTGATATCACAAATTTATTCTGCAAGTAAAGACTGATAAATCTGTGGTTTGGTGTAGCCAAGACAAAAGCCTAAAATCTTAAAAACAACAATTCAGCCTGAATCTTATTTTTATTTTGACTAAGTCTGAGTTGTACATGTTTTTCAAGGCTTTGTCAAACGTAGGGTCAAGCAAGATTCTCAACGTATCTTACTAAGCTTGCCTTATTAATTGCTGATCATGCCCCATGGAGTCTTTCACAAGTGATTTCTGCACAATCTACCCCTTGCCACGTTCCATTTCAGAAAACTCGTCGTCAGTGGTTATCCCCGTGCTTACCAGCATCGCTTGTGCCCATGTCATTTTTAAAAGCGTGCAGTAACTTGGAACTCTGCTAGATCAGGTGGTGCAGACGTGGGACTTACTCCTCTCTCAGGACCACCAGTGGGGGCCATAACACCAACATGCCAGTCTGGTCTGAGGCTGTGATCCAGGTTAAAGAAGTCTGGAGGAATGCCCAGAGGTGTAGGAAGGAAATCAGACTGTTTCACATTTTTCTCTCCTGATTCCTCACATTCTACAGTACAAACTTCCCACCATGCCTCGTGCTCCACCACACTCACAATTACCTACAACATCTTCCCCACTTGCTATCAACCACCCCAATCCTTGGCACCACTAATCCTGCATTCCCTCTGCATTGCGTATTCAGTCACATACCCATCTACAGCAACAGTGGTGCCCCCCCCTCACTTTCACATAAATCATACCTCTTTCATTCCGCAAGAAAAAGAGCCCACAACGGTGCAGAAAGAGTCAAATTGGGTGGTGTGCTGCCTGTCATTTGGCTTCTTACCCCTTTTGAGAACAGGATCTTGACTTTGACTGCCCTGAGCAGGAGCTGAACTGCATGTGATGCTTCATTTGACTTACTGAGCGAAGGCTATCCTCCTTGACTTGACTGAGGCCAGCTGACAACAATGACAAGCTCCCTGGCTTTGTGTCTGCAGCGAATGACATGGGAAGACAGGGATTCTCCTGCACATCCTCCCACCTCATTTACTGCATCCGTTGCTCTCGATGTGGTCTCCTCTACATCGGGGAGACAGGATGCCAACTTGTGGAGAGGTTTAGGGAACATCTCTGGTCCGCACACAACAAACAACCCCATCTCCTGTGGCCGACCACTTCAACACCCCCTCATACTGCCCCAACAACATGCAAATCCTGCCCCTCCACTGCCAAATCAAAGCCACCCACCACCTCATCTTCCACCTTGGGACCCTGGTTGTAAACCCTCGGGACTACAACCACATGGTATCAACGTTGACTTCACCAGTTTCCAATTCTACCTACCCCCCCACCTCATCCCAGATCCAACCCTCCAACTCTGCACCGGCCTCATGACTTGTCCTACCTATCCAACTTCCTTCCCAGCTATCTGCTCCACCCTCCTCTCCAACCTATCACTTACACCCTCACCTCCATCCTGCTATTGCACTCGTGGCCTACCTTCCCCGCCACCCCTCCCCCTCCCCCAGCCCAATCCCCTCCCATGTATCTCTCCATCCCCGAGGCTCCCAGTCTCATTCCTGATGAAGGGTCTTTGCCGAAATGTCGATTTTCCTGCTCCTCGGATGCTGCCTGATTTGCTGTGCTTTTCCAGCACCACACTCCTGACTCTGATCTCCAGCATCTGCAATACTCACTTTCATCTAGTTGATGAAAAGCCACATTGCCACTGGCCATTGCATTTGTTTAGCCACCTTTTCAAATGAGATGTAAAAGGCTTCCACATCCTTTATCACAATCACACCTACCTTTCCCTTAACCCCCCCCCAACCCCCACTCCCATTTATTTCTCAGCCCCCTTCCTCCTCCACATTCCTAATGAAGGGTTTAATACCCAAAACATCAACTCTCCTGCTCCTTGGATGCTGTCTGATCCACTGTGCTTTTTCCAGCACCACAAGTTTTGACTTTTGGCAAGACAGAAGTAATATGAGCCTCTGGTTGAGGGAGCAAAGTGCACAAAGGCAAGGCAATGCAAAACAGGAATGTTGTGAGCTTTCAGGGAGCTTCAAAGTAAATGAGTACTATGATAGCGAGCAGAGTCCAGAGATGCAGTCAAGCCCAGTACATGAATTGGATGCATGTCACTGATTGCAAAGTGTTTCCCATTGTACCATTACAATGATGGTTGCTGGTATAGTATTAAAGTGCAGAAACATACTGAAGTGGATCAGAGGTGTCCAATGAGGGTTCTTAGAGGCTGGCACATGTCCGTCACCTACGTCCATGTGCATGTTGCTGGTGTTCATGGACCACACCCTGAGAATTTGATGCCTAATGTCCAATGTAGAGGTCGTTTGGAGTAAGGGGTGAGCTGAATCTGCTGGCTGCTCCACGTGACTTCCTTATTAGGTTTCCTCGACTTGAGCTTGTTTAGTGTGTTTAGTGAGATGGAAGGCTGAATTATAATGAGGCAAATTTAGCCATCAACAAGTATTTAGCAAGCAATTATGACCATCATTTCTGCTTAGAGGAAATCCTGCCACTCCGCTTGTGAAAAGAATAAAAGATGATATGAGTTGCTGACATCAAGATAGGCCTTGTCGCCCGATGCATATCCCATGTCGCTCACACCCCTATAAGACATGGTCCTTAAATAATGAAAATGGGATTTTTTGGATTGATAATGTGCCAAGTGGTCTTCCTGAACCATCTCCCCCAAATTACCAGAGAAACTCGTAAACTTCAGAGTTAATGGTAAAATCAATGTTCCAGAAATGATCTTCCATCTAGAGTAAACAGGGAGATTCATTTTACATGGGTTGTATTTTGCTTTATGAAAGGAACTTTCTGCATTGAATAAATTTCAAAGAATATATGACACAAAAATAGATAATTCAGCCCAACCGTTCCACCTAGATTTTGGCCTCAGTCAAGCCATTTAAGCATCAGAAATGCATAAAGAAAATGGGCATCCAGAGTCATAAGCATGACGTATAAGCGAACCATATTGAATTCTAACACAGATTCAGATATATCACTACTTTACCAAGAATGCCAATGCTTAGATCATATCATATTTTAAGTATTTGAACATGGAAAAATAAGACTTGTATTTCTATTACATACTTACTTGAACTCAATTATAAATCTGTTAATTCTTTTCAGATGGTTGTGTTATTGTAATGTTCCTCAGTTCTGTGATAGTCTCCCACGACATGAAACCACCCAGGTTTTTGGCAGGACGTTGCTCCGCTCTGTTTTTACTGTCATGAGGCGCCAGTTACTGGAGAAATCCAGGCAGGAGAAAGATAAGCTACCATTAGAAAAACAAACATTGATCCTTACCCATTTTCCAAAGTAAGTATTTAAAACATCTACACTCTGATGTGTTGAATGTTCTTCCATCATGTTGTTTTATGTCGTGTCTCTGTATGTGAATTAGAAAATAAATTAAAGTTCTTATTAGACATTTTGTTCCATTTAAATGATTGCATTAAGAAAAGCTATCATATCATCTTGGACACAAGGCAAGACTTAGCATCACTAATTTAGATAGTTTGCAATTTTATAAACATAAAACAGAAAGAAAGAATTCCCATTTATAGAGCATAGAACTTGACCTTAGGCTGAGCCATGAAGTACTTCTGAAATGTAGTTATGGTAAAGTGAGTGGAAAAATGAAAGAGCATGGCCTTGACATTCTGCACTCTGTAAGATTTAAATAAAACTTAATTTAAACATTGCTAAAGTCTTATAATCGTTGGTACTAGGTTGCAAGAAATCAGAATTGGGAATAGAACATCAATTTACACAGCATGAAAAGAGGGTGCTGATTTGCAGGGCCATCATCAACAGTAAAATTTTGATATGTGCAAGTTTACATATGAGAAAATGGCTAGGATGCTATTCATGAGGTTGCTAATAAAGTTGGGTCTTGTAGCACGTGAAACAATAAGAATCCCACATGTATATCACTCAGTGAACATTTCTTTTGGTAGATTGTAATAGTGAATCCATTGGCAGATTTCTCAACTAATAAATGGAGTAGAGGAAGGTAGTTTAATTGCTCCTACGGCACATTTTGTCAAAATGGTGAATTTGAGCACAGGATGACAGTTACTAAGCTAAGAAATTCTTTGATGCCTCTGTGGATTCAAATTATCACAAATGTATTTTCTAGAAGTATGCAAAAGATAGAAACTTAATAGTTATTCCATTGAGGACATGCTTCACAAATCCCATGGAGACACCACCTGTTTACATGAAATTGATGTTGAAACTGAACTGCACTGCACAAGTTGCTAAGCACATGAAATCATTGAAAATAGATTTCAATATGGATAACACATCTCCATTGAAGAGACATAATGATAGTGCAATTTGTCCCCCAAATAAATTCTATATAGAACCATTGTTAAGCACAGCATGCATTTTGTTAATGTAGAGTCAAAAAGTGTGGAGCTGGAAAAGCATAACCAATCAGGCAGCATTCGAGGAAGAGGATAGTCGACGTTTTGAGCTCTTCATCAGGAATGGTGGGGGGGGAAACCACAATGAATCTGAAACATATTATGTACACTTCAAGCAACTGCTTCTTTGTCAATAGATAGGTAGATGGAGGTGGAGGGTGATGGTGATAGGTCGGAGGGGAGGATGGAACAGATAGGTGGGAAAGAACTTGGACAGGTAGGAGAAGTTCAAGAGGGCATTGCCAAGTTGGAGGGTTGGATCTGGGATAAGGTATAGGGAGAGGAGATGAGGAAACTAGTGAAATCGACATTGATTCCATGTGGTTGGAGGGTCCCAAGATGGAAGATGAGGTGTTCTTCCTCCAGGAATCGGGTAGTTAGGATTTGGCGGTGGAGGAGGCCCAGGACTTGCATGCTCAAAACATCGACTCTCCTGCTCCTCAGATGCCTGACCTGCTAAGCTTTTCCAGCGCCACATCTTTTGACTCAGATCTCCAGCATCTGCAGTCCTCACTTTCTCCTTTTGGTAATGTAGTTATGTTTATTGAGTTTGAATATTCCAGTCCCTTTTCTCAGGCTTACGTAGATGTTTATTAAATTTCACCTTAAGATCACTCAATCTTACTAGACATTTGCATTGCAGATGTAGATCTGTTAGTTTACTAGAAATACCACAACATGCATGAACTGGACTTAATTTGGCAGGGAGGTAGGATTTGGGGCAGAGCTCATTTCTGCTGGACACATTTTAAACAGTGGGGTAGCTCATTTTAAACCACTCAAAGAGATAAGAGCATGAAAGTAGAAGTCGCCATAATCGTAGACGGTGATAACTTCTTTCTCATTAGAGAGAGATGACTGGTGCTGAACTTAATCTAAGGGTTATCACACATCTGGTGAAAGGAGTGTTTGAGAAGGTAGAGCTTTCAAGGTGACTTTAGCCAGTACAGGAATTAAATCCATCCTGTTATGATATTAGAAGAGGGGTTGAGGATGGGATTTACGGGAGTTGCTGATAAAGAATGGGAATTGGTCCAGAGAATATTGCATCTGGAAGTTATAAAGGCACGTGGGTAGAGAACATCATTCCAAAGATTTTAGATGATGCATATGCTTGGAAATGTGTTTAAACAATGAGGAAAATAGGAACAGTTTTCAGGAGGGGACAGACTGATGAAATGAGTAGATCGATGCATGTCAATGAAATCTGGTGCAGAGAAGTGTGAAATAATACATTTTGATAGGGGAACAGGCAGGAGATGGTTTCATTTAGTTTATACTATTTAAATGCAATACGGGAACAAAGAGACCCGAGTGATTCACAAACAACTAATTTTTAAAAGTTTGTTAAGATATTAGAAAATCATTATGGTTATAAACATCTCCAAATAGAAAGTCACAACAGTTTGCACAAAAGATAGTAATGCATTTTTTTAATGTTATAGATTCCTTTCAATGTTAGAGGAAGAAGTGTATAGCCACAACTCTCCTATATGGGATTTAGACTTCATGGTGTCCTGTGGCAACATCCAACTAGGAATACAACAAGGTCAGCAACGTTTCAATTCTGAAACAGAGTTGGGAACTTTATATCAAAGTTTCCAAAAAGGGTATATTAAACTTTCAAAACACAGTTTTTTTTTCTTTTAGCACTGATTTTCCTACAGTGCTTTTTATAACTAACATGAATATATTACACAAGTACATTATAACACCTGAGCTAAAATTAATATATTCAATTGTTACATTATTTTGACTTATGTATGTTAGTTGTTAGTTGTAAACTCTCCTGCAGTTCCTGGGATTCTGCCAAACACAAAATCATTTGGGTATGGATCGAGCCCAGCTTCTGATCAAACCAACATTGGAAGTTTGAGTCCTGTCTGGAGGAACAAAGCAGCTCTGAGCTCAGAGCAAATATTAGGTATGAGAGACTGTTAATTCTTAAACATTGAGAGGTTATTGCAGAAGCTTGGAAAAAGCTTTTAATAGTACAGAACCTATTGATCCAAATCCTTCCTGGAAGCAAACTTTGAAATTTTGTATGAATCACTGTCAAACACCTTGTGACTATTATCTATTCAGACATTACTCAAAACAGTACTCTGCCAATAATTTATTGCATTTCATATTTAACTCATTAAAGCTATCTTCCTGTATAATTCAATTTTCTGCTTCGAAAAGGGATCAAACACAATCTTAGCATCTGTTACTGATACTGCACTTGTAGGCATAGCCAGATCATCACCTCACATTGCCATAGAGTTATAGAACTTGGGTTTGATCCCAAGTTAGAGTGCATATTTTGATGTGATACAATATTCCTTCTTTATATGCCAATACTTCATGTATTTGAAATGTACCTTATTTTCGAGGTATTTTTGTAAAGCTGGTTGTTTAACAATTTTGCAGGGGCTGTGTTTGATTTATCTGTGGCATTTAGTTACCACCATCAGCTATGCTACTTTCATAGGGATTGTTAGGAAATACCCATATTGGATCTACTGTTTTATGCCTACCAGAAGTCAGCACTAAAATGGCATCATGCTGCTTTAGGAGCAGGTCACCACCAGCCATTTTAGATGTTAGAGAGGAAATTGATATTTGTGCCACCACAAGGAAGATTGCAGTGTTCACCATTTTGGTTAGTTGGTTGCTCTTTCAACTTTTCAAATGTTACGTGGAGTCATGACAATGCTGGTTGATCACTCCTTCATGTCAGCCATCAATTCTAAAGATTTGACGGGTGATTTTACAGTTGGCTTTCTTTCCTGATTCCAACCTTTCCCATTTTTCTAGGCTGGGAACAAGTGCCATTACATGAACCACTGGGTTTCAGTATTCAGCCTTCTAATTGTGTCATGATAGTCTGGTAATTTGTTACCTGAATTAAATTTACTTTGTCAATTTTTTTTTGTTTCAAAATGTTAAAAGGCCTATCATTGAGCTAGATGGAATTTGTGATAGAATTGTTATGTTTCAATAGGAGAGAAAAGAAAACCTACAGAACCACTTACTATGGAAGACGCCAAGAGACAAAGAGTTTTGGGAGATATCCCAATGGAGTTAGTGAATGAAGTAATGTCAACTATCACAGATACAGCTGCTATGTTGGGTCCAGAGGTAAGTATTCCACATGTTATTTTCTATTGAAGTTTACTTGCCAGGAACCACATTGAGCAAACTTCAGTTTTGTTACTGGAAGTTATGTTCGTATGTCAGTTTTAAATAAAGGAATTCTTTATCCTTTATCTGTCTTCCTCTTCTTTCATTTTCGCTCCCCCACCAAAAACCTTAGTTGTCAAGGTTTTGATGAATATGAGATTTCAACATAAAAATGAAAGGTTTATATTTCTGTGTGTAGCTTTATTACAATACAGTTGAGATGTATTCTGTAATGCCAAACTAAAGTTCCTCATTTTGCTTTTAATGTTTGAGTGAAAGTGAATAAATTGATTTCCGTGTGTTAAGAATTAACCTAATAGCTTATTAAGAAGCATTTATTCAAAATTGGTTACTTGTCAAAATTTGCAAACCTTTGAAGCACAATTTCTACATTATATTTTATCAAAAGTAGGGAAGTTAAATAAGAATTAAGTCTTGAGTTTAAGATAGCATGAATACATTATCTATAACATTTAAGTTCCTGATTTAGTTATGACTTCCTCCTTATTCAATGTTTGATATTTTGAAATGATGTTTCACTATTTTGCACTTCTTGCATGCAGAAAACGTTGAGTCATAGAGTCATAGAGATGTACAGCATGGAAACAGACTCTTCTGTCCAACCTGTCCATGCCGACCAGATATCCCAACTCAATCAAGTCCCACCTGCCAGCACCCAGCCCATATCCCTCCAAACCCTTCCTATTCATATACCCATCCAAATGCCTCTTAAATGTTGCAATTGTACCAGCCTCCACCACTTCCTTGGCAACATCTTTGTAAATCTTTTCTGAGCCCTTTCAAGTTTCACAACATCTTTCTGATAGGAAGGAGACCAGGATTGCACGCAATATTCCAATAGTGGCCTAACCAATGTCCTCTTCAGCCGCAACATGACCTCCCAACTTCTGTACTCAATACTCTGACCAATAAAGGAAAGCATACCAAACACCTTCTTCACTATCCTATCTACCTGCGACTCCACTTTCAAGGAGTTATGAACCTGCATTCCAAGGTCTCTTTGTTCAGCAACACTCCCTAGGATCTTACCATGAAGTGTATAAGTCCTACTAAGATTTGCTTTCTCTAAATACAGCACCTCGCATTTATCCGAATTAAACTCCATCTGCCACTTCTCAATCTGTGTTGCTCAGGTATTCATGATATTAATTGCAATTTGATTAAAAGTATAAAGATGCAATTGAAAAATGTTGTTTATCTTGTTCATTACAAGACCAGCTTGCTATCAGCACATGCAGCCAGAGATGAAGCAGCAAGGCTTGAAGAAAGAAGGGGTGTAATCGAGTTCCACGTTGTGGGAAACTCACTCAGCCAAAAACCAAACAAGAAAATGATGATGTGGTTAGTTGGATTACAGAATGTTTTCTCCCATCAATTACCCAGAATGCCCAAGGAATACATCACTCGGCTTGTTTTTGATCCGTGAGTACATGGCTGCTAATGTAAAAATAGTATCTCAATTTGGTTAATCTCTAGTATTGGTTTGTTAATTGAACTGAAAAACATTTGCTTATCATGTGATAAGGCTCAAACCTTTAACCTTAATGAGGAATAAATTAATCTTGTGTGATAGCACATATTGGATGACAGGGAATGTTAATCCATTTTACACCTAAATTTCTTTTCCATTGATATCCAAGATCCATATCATTCCATTATCCAACTTTTGTTTATGTTTTAAGAATTGCGGTATTTTACTTAATGATGATAGTAATACATTCAGTCACATAGAGTTTGTTGACTTTAATTAGCTTTGAAGGTTGAGTGGATCCTATTTTAGTCTCTAACTTATTCTGTTATAACATACTTGGTTACCAGCGTACAGCATGATTCAGCACAGAAGTTAACTTTTCAGATCCAATTTCATAAATCAAGAGATCATAGGCATCTCTGTGAACTCTTTCAGAACTGCTTCGTGATAATCTGTCTATTCTTGAAGTGTATAGTGAGGTTTGAATAAAAACAGAATTAGAGAAATAACAGGAATATAATGAACCAAAATTAATTTAACGTTGATGCCTGATTTGTAGTAAAGTCAACAGTCTGAATGGTATGATGTGTTCATCCTTTTAATTAATGACGCTATTTGGAACAGAAGTACAAAAAAAATTGGAAACTTCTATACTAATATTTACTTTAGCTGAAAATGTGCAATTTGCTTAAATCAGTGGCAAGGCCAGTTAGTCTGAACTTCAGCTAAGTTCACAAACAAAATAAGCATTTTAAACATTTCAGGAGCTCTTTATTGTGATAGGTACTCCTGAGTTTCAAATTAAATAAACTTATTTTGGGACGGCATACTTGATGGTTTGCCATCTGAACCCTGTGTGCACATGACCATTAAGACATAGGAGTGGAAGCAAGGCCATTTGGCCCATTGAGTCCACTCCGCTATTTAATCATGGCTGATGGGCGCTTCAATTCCACTTACCCACACTGTCCCCATAGCCATTAATTCCTTGCAAGATCAAGAATTTATCAATCTCTGCCTTGAAGACACCCAACGCCTGGTATCCATCGCACACCGTGGCAATGAATTCCACAGGCCCACCACTCTCTGGCAGAAGAAAACATTACTGAAGGTAACACGTAATCTCCTTTGATCAGCGTCTCGACCTTCAGAGATTAACATCACTGCACAAGAGCAATTTTTAAATCTCAATCATTTACCATGAGAAATATTTGCGAAGCTTAAATAGAGGCCCACGAAAAGATTAGTGAAGTTTGAAGTCATTTTGTTTAATTTTATCATAGTAAGCACAAGACCCTTGCTTTGATCAAAGATGGCCGTGTGATTGGCGGTATTTGTTTCCGGATGTTTCCAACGCAAGGCTTTACAGAGATTGTGTTTTGTGCTGTAACATCTAATGAACAAGTGAAGGTAAGCCTGAATTTAAAAGGTAATTAGTAACCTGTATTCATCAGCATGTATTTATTTAAAATCTAATTACATTAAAGTTTAAGTTCATTATAAATTATGGAGGTGATAAATCCTGCAAGTTCCTTCCTAACAGTGCTGCAGAGACGCATATCACCCCCACATTGCAGCAGCTTAAGAAGGTGGCTCACAACCACCCTCCTGAGAGCAATCTGGAATGGGTAATTTATCTGGTGTATATGGTAGAAATGACAAATAAAAGCTACTCTACTCTCTCTACTCTATTTGTGTCAATTTCAGGAAGTTTCCTCCATGATCTCTAGAGAGTTATATCATGTAGTTCTCTGCTGTTTATCTCATTACGTTTACCTCTGTGGTACCACACTATCATGTGCACAGCAGTGGTGAACTTTCTTGCCTCTGCCAGTAAGTTCTGAGATTCACGCTGTCTGTGCCATGTTTAAAGCCTGGCTGTGCACAAGGCCGAGAATTGTCAGCCGGAAATAGCCCTTCACTGTACACGTAGTGGGAGGGAAATGAAAAAGGAACACTTCTGAGGGCACATTGGTGACAGGAGTGACAGTTCATTGGAAAAAGGTCACATTTGTACAAATATTGCCACTGTATAGCATCTCCTGTCTGATCAACTGCATTTGTAATTGCAGCTACACAGGCTACCCATCCTTGATTCCATATTGTGTTAGAATCCTTTCTGAAGGAGCTCTACTCTTTTCCACCATCTAATTAGTAATGTTAGTTTCTGAATCTAGTTTACTGTTGTTTATTAGCTTAGCAAACAACAACTAACTAACCACAGACTGAGATTTGAACTCAGTTTGTAAGGCTAAGTTAAAAGTTAGTTTTATCCATTGAGCCACCTGTGAAGCTGCAACAAAGACTCAAACCATTGATACACAACAGAGTTGAATTTATGAGTCACAATCTTCACTGTCAAACTCTGTTATACTGAAACACTTGAAAGATAAATTATGGGCTTATTAAAGTATTTTTCCTGTAAAACTTATTGAGGTGTGCTTCTGTAAATAAGCAGTGGTATAGTTTTATTTTGTTAATAAAAAGTATTAATGGAGAGGTTACCAATGGTCAAATGCTTGTTCTTTAGGGCTATGGAACCCATCTAATGAATCATCTGAAAGAATATCACATCAAACATAACATTCTGAACTTTCTGACTTATGCAGATGAATATGCAATTGGCTACTTCAAAAAGCAGGTATGTCATTTAGGCTGTTGATTCTATGCTCTTCAAAGAGTTGTATATTACAATGGAACAGTTCGCGCATAGTTAGTGATGAGAAATCTAAATGAAATGTTTTAACAAGATGTTCTAATTTTCATACAATGTAACAATTTACTCCTGGATCTTTTAGATTCACAGCACCATGAATAAAACTGCAGCTGCAGAAAGAAAAATATTGGGAATGTACTGTCCCAATCCCACACATTTTTTTTTGATCTGCCGTTGTATTTCCTGGGCTTTTAAAGTAGTAAAAAGGTGGGATCTTCATGGTTGCATGCAGAATTGTTATAGTGAGTCTAGGAGAAATAGATATGATCCCTGACAATCCACAGGAATATTGTAGGCTGCTGCCAGCGTAGGCTTTCCAGAACAGTGATCATTTGCTTTTCCACACATACTCCACCTCCCGTCACTCCCTAACCCCCCACCCCACTCCATGTCCATTGCCCATAGCACCTACATCAGTTTTCTGCAGTCATTACTGAGACGTGTCAACACCGATTACAACGGCTTGTGGTCCACTTCGCATGATAGTACACCAGCCTGAAGCAAGTCAGCTGCAGCAGGGCATTTAATTTACCAGTGGCATATTAATGTAGTCTACCTCTGATACTTTGGATCTCCTGCTGGCAAGAACAACTAGTCAAACTGCAGTCTGCACATTCCAATGCCTGAAGTTAATGTCCATTCCTTGCTCTCACATTTTAATTTCCATACTTCAGGAGAATATGATTTGTCATAGCACATCTACACTGGAATTTCCATAAACAATGGGGAAAAGCTAAAAGAAGTGTTATTTAAAAAATTATGGTATTTTCCACAGTTGTCCAGATATTCTGGCTATTGAGTAGGACCCTTCGGGAAGTTCATACCTGGGAATCTTAAAGTACAAGAAAATATTCAGTGTATCCAGTTCACTTAAGAAATTCAGGGATATTAATGTATTTAGTGCAAAAGAAAGTTTAAGCATAACTGTCTCACTTCTGAAAAAGAATCATTAATGGGATGTGGTCATCATTAGACTCTTAATTTCAGATTTATATTGAATTCGAATTCCACTATCTGCCATGGTGAGATTCAAACTGGGTCCCCAGGCATTAGCTGAGTTTCTGGATTAACGTATCACTAGGCCATTGCCTCCTCCGCCTAATCAAGAATAATAGCTTTCTTGCTCATTACATATTATTATCAAGTTTACAATGTCTTAGACATGTAAATATTGTAAGTTCACTATCTTTATAATGAAGTGAAAATTACCTTCCAATTTCAAGGAATAATTTTTCTAAATTGACTGATTGCATTATGCTGCAAACTAATTGGATTGTTCACAATGTATACTCCAGTAGACCTAAAGGTAGCCACTGTAATAGAGTTTAACTGCACTTGCAAATACCAGTACGTCTTACTAACACTCAAAGTTTGTAGATTTTGCCACTTGAAAAATGTTTAAATCTGAAGCTATTTAATTAAATAACTGGACTTAAAATTCCAACCAATTTAATTATGTTACAAATCTGAGACATTATTACTTCCTGTTGTTATTATATAGTGCACCAATTTTGTCGACAAGTTTTATTTGGGGGTAGCTGTCACCAAGGAGCAGTGAACAATGACCACCATTTAAGATCTTTCTGCCAAAGTACAATGGGGAGCCGTTCAGTTATCCGACCCTCTCAGTGCCTCAAATGTATGTAAATACTGTCCTGTACAAGTAAGGAATGCCTTGGGTTTTTTGCAATTACAGGGAATGCCAAATTCCAATGTTTGTTTAGTCTTCATGTGCAAAGACTAAGAACTGTTTCAGTAACTGTGTATGAACATAAAGTTTATTTTTGTGTATAAAGTATATTTTTGCAAATAAAAAAATCTCAGAAAAGTTTTAAATTACTACAAAGTAATTGTCAACATGTTGTCTTTGAGCAGTTTGACATTTATTTTGTTGTTTTCTGATATTCTGTATTATTTCAGGGATTCTCTAAGGATATAAAAGTTCCAAAAGTCAAATATGTTGGTTACATTAAAGACTATGAAGGTGCCACTCTGATGGGCTGTGAATTGAATCCAAGGATCCCGTACACCGAGTTCTCAGTGATCATAAAGAAACAGAAAGAGGTACTGCGTGCCTATTTTTGCTGATATTTTACTTCTGATCAGTTAGTAAAAAAAAATGCAATTTTCAATTTGCAGTTAAAGTTTTTTGTTGCGTGACATTTATGGTGCCTGATCCACAATGGCCCAGAAGCACTTTTATTATGCCATCTTCTGCTCATCACCTCATTAATTATATTGCAGACCTCTTGGGCATCTTTCTTGGGGAGAATTGTGCAGTTGGAGTGGTCCAAGTGCATGTCACTGCCAGGATCTTTCAACGTTCGCACCTCTGGCACCTCATTTGAAGCCCAGCTGCACCCCACTTCAGATGCAGCCAGCCATGAACTTGCCTTTACACTGTGGTGCTGAACCATTATTACAGAGCACATGTCCAAAAGGAAATAAAAGATCGCTCCCCACTTCGGGGACAGGAACCTGGAGGTGTTGTTATGCAGGGTGGTGAACAATACTTTCTCTAGCCAACCACCAAAAGAATCAATGCTACCTGACCCAAACAGCCTGGACTGAAATTGTGCCAAGTGTTCTTCACCTATCAGAAAACTCTTTTATTAATATTCCGTTTTACACAGTTGCTAATAGCATCAGAAAGAGGAAACTGTTGGAAATCCTCAACGTCACCTCCACCTTGGAGGAGGAAGCCAATGAACCCTTGAAGGTTTGCACTTTCACCAACTCAGAGACCTTCACTTGGGCAGGCACTGTTTCTGGGTTGGATCTGGGAGCATGATCCAGTGAGCATATCACTGATATGTCTCCGCAGTCAACTCAAGAAGCAACACCTCAGGACTCTAACACGTAGAGGATTGCCTGAGACCAGACAGCAATTCAGGTCCAGGCACAAGATGAGCCTCTGTTTTCAGCCATTAATGACTTATAAACTGCAGAATCAGACACAGGAAGTCAGAGGCAGTCAGTGACTTTAATCAAAGGATGGAGTAGTCCATCAACAATATCATTATCATGCTGGCTGTAGCATGTCCGTGTTTGGCTGCCTCCATGGACAGGTTGAATATGGATAGCAAGGTCCAGCACATTCAGTGTCCAGCTGGATATACTCAGGGATCTATACTCAATCATTATAGGCATGGATGGTCTGTACCAGTACCACGGTGAGAGGAGGTCACAGTCCGCTATCTCACTCGAAGTGCCCCTTTTTTCTCAGGAACAGTGAGGTACCTACTGGGTGTCTGTAAGCAGGTTATTGCTGAATGAGTGCTGCTTGATAGCACTGTTGATGACGCCATCCATCAATTTATTGATAATCAAGAGTAAACCGATGGGGGTGGTAATTAGCTGGGGTGGATTTATCCTGCTTTTTGTGTGAAGGGTATACCTGAACAATTTTCCACGGTGTTGGGTAAATGCCCATGTTTTAGCTGTACTGGAACTGATTGGCTAAGGGTGTGGCAAGTTCTGGAAATCAAATCTTCAGTATTATTGTCAGGATGTTGTCAGGGCCCATAGCCTTTTCAGTATTGTGTCTTCAATTGTTTCTTCATATCACAATGAGTGAATGACATTGGCTGAAGACTGGCATCTGTGATGCTGAGGACCTCTGGGAGAAGTTGAGATGTAGGATCCTTCAGCTGTTCTATCAGAAAAATATTGCGAATGCTTCAACCTTATCTTTTGCACTGATGTGCTGGGCTATCTCATCATTGAGGGTGGGGATATTTGAGGAGCCTTTCTTTTCCAGTGAGTTGTTTAATTGTCAATCACCATTCATGACTGGATTTGGTAGGACTGCAGAATTAGATCTGACTCATTGGTTGCTTCAGCAGTATGGCACCCAAGTAGTCCTGTTTGGTAACTTCACTAGGTTGACAGCTCATTTTTAGACATCGCTGGTGCTACTCCTGGTATGCTCTTCTACACTCTCCAGTGAACCAGGGTTGATTCCCTGGCTTGCTGTTCACGGTGGAGTGGGGATATGCTGGGTCATGAGGCTACAATTGTGTTGGAGTATAATTCTGCTGCTGCTACTAATGTCTCACATTGTCTCATCGACGCCCAGTCTTGAGTTGCTAGATCTGTTCAGTCTCTCCGATATAGCACAGTGATAGAGCCACATAACATGATGTAAGGTACTCTCAATGTGAAGACAGAACTTCAGTTCCACTAGGTCTGTTTGGTAGTCAGTCTTACCAATATGGTCGTGGGCAGATGCATCTGGAGCAGACAGATCGGTAAGGATGGGGTCAAGTATGTTTTTCCCTTTTGTTGGTTCGCTCACCAGCTGTCACAGACCCAGTCTAGCAGCTATGTCTTTTAGGATTTGACCAGGTCATCAGTGATGTTGCTGCTGAGCCACTCTTGTGGTGGACATTGAAATCCCCCACTCAGAGTACAGTTAACATCCTTGCCATCCTCAGTGCA
Organism: Chiloscyllium plagiosum; assembly: GCF_004010195.1. Classification (NCBI taxonomy): domain Eukaryota; kingdom Metazoa; phylum Chordata; class Chondrichthyes; order Orectolobiformes; family Hemiscylliidae; genus Chiloscyllium; species Chiloscyllium plagiosum. The sequence goes on from NC_057714.1 coordinate 65,649,282, forward strand.
ATGTTAATATCAGATTTCAGATCAGGCCTGGGGCATGTTGCAGAGATTAGAAATCATGGCCAGTGCTTAAGGGAGGCTGTTAGCAGCAGAAGAGAGTCCAATGATTTGCTGGATGAACCAAGAGAGAACTTCTGATCCCTACCCATGTGTGCTATAAAAAAGCATTTAGCTTCTGCAAGCAGTTGCCCCCATCTCTATTTTGTTGTTTAGTTTCATGATCACTCAGAAACCATGTGAGTTCAATGTAAACATATTGAAATGCCCTGGTCTCTTAATGGCAAAAAGTGTACATATGTTAGATTGGGGAATTGTCCGCTTTATTTTTGTTTAAGTTCCCCAAGTTATAGAGTTATAGAAATGTACAGCACAGAAACAGACCCTTCAGTCCAACTTGTCCATGCCGACTGTTGCCAAGTGAACATCAAGGTTCTCATTTTTCTCACTGTGTATGATCCTGTTCTCCTGTGACTTTAAATCCCCCTTTTTCATTTTCTGTCTTACCATTCTGTCTTTCATCGTCCAACTGAACAGCATCTCTCATTTCTGCTGAGCACTCTATTCTTAAATTCAGACCCAACAATATTGACGTTTTTTTCTTTAGCGGAGATATGGATGAGGTGTTGGAAGGAAATATGTGCGGTTAAAGTTTTATTGGAATCAGCATTGGGGTTCTCTGTTCATCTTGATCTGTTTTGCTGCATGTTCCCTGACTTCTGTGTTCCCACTTAGACAAGAGACTTTGCAGCATTTTACTTTTTGCATATGCTAATTTTCTTTCTTTGCCTCACTATGATGATATTTCATCAGGTCCCTGCTTCTCTATTAAGGAGATGGCAGGTAATTTAATCAATTTCCTGTCCATGATCTGTATTTCTGTTTATCTTTCCCAGCTTCTTGTCTTTTGCCACCCTACCAAAGGACTTACTTGTATTTTATTTTCAATTTTTAGATTAGATCCCCTACAGTGTGGAAACAGGCCCTTTGGGCCAACCAGTCCACACCAACCCTCCGAAGAGTAACCCACCCAGACCCATTTCTCTCTGACTAATGCACCTAACACTATGGGCAATTTAACATGGCCAATTCACCTGAACTGCATATCTTTGGACTGGGGGAGGAAACCAGAGCATCCGGAGGAAACCCATGCAGACACAAGGTGAACGTGCAAACTCCACACCTACAATCACCCGAGGCTGGAATCGAACCTGGATCCCTGGCACTGTAAGGCAGCAGTGCTAATCACTGAGCCACCGTGCCGCCCTTAAACTAAGGCAGCGCCCTTATTGTTACAAAAGACAGAGAAACTCAGCAGTAATATGAAAAAAAGAACTACAGATGCTGGAAATCTGAAAAAAAACTGAAACTGTTTTAGAAACTGAGTAGGGTCTGTCAGCATATATGGAGTTAATGTTTCAGTACCAGAGACCCTTCATCAGAATTCAAAATTCTCATTTCTCTCACTATATATGAGAAACTCAGAAGGCCTGGCTGCATTTGTGAACAGGGAAACTGAGTTACTGCTTCAAATTAAAATCATAATAGTAATCATAATATTAATAACATTCAGAATCAGAACTCCTAATATTAACTTTTCTCCATATAGACCTTGATGGACCTGGTCAAGCGCTTCCTCTTTATTATGTCCTAATTATTTTCCTAGTTGCCCAGGTGTGGTACAGTAAATAAAGAAGCAGTTTAATTTATTTCTTCTTCCTAATTATTGTGCTGCTTCTCTTTTTGTTTTAAGATTATAAAGAAGTTGATAGAAAGAAAACAAGCACAGATTCGAAAGGTGTACCCAGGACTCTCTTGCTTTAAAGAAGGAGTGCCACAGATTCCTATTGAAAGTATACCTGGAATAAGTAAGCAACCTAACACAGGTTTGAAGTATTTACACTAATCTTTATAACAGTTCGCCTTACACGACCTGTGCTAGTATTTAAAATTTAATATGAGTTTTATGGAGTAGAGCTAAAAGGCTGATTTAATTTATCTACAGGGGAATCTGGTTGGAAGTCGAGTGGAAAAGAAAGAGGGTAAGTCTGTTCTGGAAAAAATAAATTGGTATAATTATACAGGAGGAAGGTATTTATGTAGATTGTGCAAAAGCAGGATCATTTTAAGGTGTGATTGAATATATTAAATGTATTTACGATCAGACAAATGTCGAATGAGCAAAAATTCCCTCCAGGTGACCACTGTAAAGAACAAAGTTTTTGGTCCTCTGCATAAATTCTGCTCCTTTCCACTAATCTGTTCTCTCAGTCATTCAATTGAACCAAATTATATAAATCTTTGGTCCTCAATTTGACCCACAATTGACCTTCAAGCCTTATTAGTAATTCTTTATATCCATAATGATCCATCCTTGCAGATGATTGGGTTTACAGAATCCTTTTGAACCCTTTGTTTTCCTCACAAGGTTCCCTATAGTGAAAACATTGATTGACCGCTGGTAGAAGTGGTAGCAGTTCATTGGTTCAAACCTTCTCTGACTTGCCATTTTCTTTCACTGGCTGCTCCTATTCTTGGAACAAAGGATCTGTATAGTGCAGAAAGAGGCCATATGGCCCATCAACTCTGCACCGGCCCTTCGAAGAGCATCCCACTGCCCACCGCAAAAGACATTTGGGAGGGTCTATGAATAGGGAAGGTTTGGGGGGATATGGACCAAATGCAGGCAAGTGGGACTACTTTAGTTTGGAAACATGGGCTGCACGGTGGCTCAGTGGTTAGCACTGCTGCCTCACAGCACCAGAGACCTGGGTTTATACCAGCCTCGGATGACTGTCTGTATGGAGTTTGCACATTCTCCCTGTGTCTGTGTGGGCTTCCTCCCACAATTCAAAGATGTGCAGGTTAGGTAAATTCGCCATGCTAAATTGCCCATAGTGTTCAGCAATGTGTAGGTTAGGTACATTATTCAGGGGTAAACTGTACAGTAGAGGAATGGGTCTGGGTAGGTTACCCTACAGAGGTTCAGTGTGGACCTGTTGGGCCAAAGGGCCTGTTTCCACACTGTAGGGATTCTATGGACTAATTAGATCGGCAGGTCTGTTTCCAAGCTCTCTGACTCTATGGCAAATCCGTCTAGCCTGCACATCTCTGGACACCCCAGGGCAATTTAACATGGCCAATCCATCTAACCCACATATAGAGTATACGACACAGAAACAGACCCTTCAGTCCATGCCGAACATAATCCCAAACTAAAGTAGTCCCACTTGCTTGCACCTTGCTGATATCTCTCCAAACCTTTTCTATTTTTGCATCTTTGTACTCTGGGAGGAAACTGGACCACCCAGTGAAATTGGTTGACATTGATCTTAGTTTTGATGATACATTGCTATTTAGGTCACTTAAATGAACTGTAGCTGCTGCAGACCTGAAGCAGAAACCAAAATCACTGTCAAAACTCAGCAGGTCCAGCAGCATTTGTGGATAGAAAGCAGTGTTACTGTTTCAAGTCTTAGTGACCCTTCTTCAGAACTGAAAAGCGAAGTTGGTATTTTGAGTCCAGTGACACAATTGGTACCTACTTCCTATGCACTGATATTGATAGTGTAGTCCTAATGGAGGCTTTGAGAATGTCTTTGAACATTTCCTTTGCGCCAAGTGTGAACTCCTTCCCTGATATTGCTTTGAGTAGAGCACCTGTTAGGGCAGTCTTGAGTCAAGCATTGTGCCAATATGCCCTTCCATCTCAACTGATGTGAGATTATGATGATCTCCATGTTTGGTGTGTCTGTACCTTGGAAAACATGTTTTTTTTTGTCCTCTCACTTATTCCACAAGATCCTTCTAAGACAACATTATTGATGTTGTTCTACAGCTGTCCAAGATTCAGCACCATAGATTTGGAAGGCAAGATGCTGGTATGAATCTCCATCTCCAATGTGAAAATATATGGTTAACCTTTCAGACTCTATTCCTGTCAAAACAGACATCAGACAGTGGAAAAGTGGGTGTGGGGCGTTATTCTTAACCTACCAGGCACTAAGAATAATCTACATTAATCTGTTCACGGTCAAGGGTTTGGACCAAGCATAAGAAGGTGGTCACTGGTCTAGAGTTTTAATTCCAGAAGAAGGCGACTCATTACTAATTAACCATCTAATTGCTGGAAAATGAGGTGAGCTCTTCACCTTAGTAGGCCATGGGCTTCCCTCCTGGAAATTGTCCTGCTATTTGAGCTTAATGGGAAAATTCCACCTCCTGTTTTCTGTGTTGAGTTTCATGTGAATTATTTGTCCAGACTGAAAGTTTTTTAGTATCCACCAGTAATTTATTACAGTCATCCTGAGTATTTATCTTTCTATCTTTTAAGAATAATACCAGAATTCATTCTTTTGAGCAAACCTTGATTCACTGTACTGGAAGGCACTAGTTTGCTGTATTTTGGCAGCATCCACTGTTGACATCATAAAAGAATATCACTGATAATAGCAATTGCACCCAGTGATGTGGATGAGTGGACTGCCAAATTCTTTTTATTTTCCTGTTCTACACTATCAGAGCGCTCCTTGCAGCAGATCCTACAATGTGCTTTGACAAAAAAGATGGTCTGTGGTGACATTTTTCAGTCACTGACAAAACTGTGATATTCTCCAATGTCAAGTCAGTGATGCTAAATTGTTTGCTCCAGTGTAGTTACATTGATCAGTATAGCCCTAACTTGCTATTTGGTTCAGAGTTGCACTTTTTAACATGCATGCTGACAAGAGACAAATGGTTTCTGAGTGTTGTATCAAATATAATGTATGTCATTTTAATAATGTCCATCGGCTTGTCATTGCAAAAATAGCCAGTTTTATCCTACAAGATGAAATGCAGAACTGGGTACACGATCATCTTGCAGGATGGGTCATTTGGACTTTCAGTATATGTTCAAATATTAGACTTACTACTGTTAGAATGCATAAATTTTAATTTTCGATAGGTGAAATCTTGTATGTGCAGCTATTAATACCTTCAAAAGAAAAACATAATGCTGTGCATTCAGTATTTTTGTGACTTTTTTTAAGAGGGTAAGTCCGTAAACATGAACTAATTACAAAAGCAGCAAGTGTGTTGTTTTGAAATTATTTTGAATACTTACAGCCATTTTTCTTTTACTTTTGGTCCAGTAACTCCGAACACTTGAATTAAGAGATTCTAATGCAGGTTATTTAAAAACTAAAATTTGACTCTTTTGTTTCAGTAAAGACTCCAGAGACCCTGACCAGCTTTACAATATCTTTAAAAACATCCTGCAACAAGTAAAGGTAAACAGTGACTTTGATCTTTACAGCTGTTACTTATCATATCGATTTTCTCCACTTAGAAACTAAAATTCTGAATTGTTTTCAATTAATAGAGTCACCAAAGTGCTTGGCCATTTATGGAACCAGTTAAAAAAACTGAAGCCCCTGGTTATTATGAAGTAATTCGCTTTCCAATGGGTATGTAAGATCTATTTCATTAAGCTTCAATGATGAATCTAACCTAAAAATGACTTTTGCGTTAAAATTGTAAAATGTTACAGATTTGCGTTGAAAACTTTGTTGTGGAAGACAGCACCTTCCAAGCCCACAACCATTTCCATCTAGAAGGACAACAGCAGCACAGTTCATTAATGGCATTTAGGGAAGGAAAAAATACTGCTATCCTTACCTGGACTGGTCTACATGCGATTCCACACCCACAACAATGTGGTTGGCCTCTGGATGGGAATTTACAAATGGGCAATAAGTATTGGCCCAGCCAGCGATGCCATCATCCTGTGAATGAAAAGAAAAGCTACATGGGTACACCACCACCTTCAAATTCCCCTCCAAGCCACCTGCCATCCTGACTTGGAAATATGTTACTGTTCCTTCACTGTCACTGGGTCAAAATCCTGATAAATCCCTTCTTAATGGCATTGTGGGTCAACCTACAGTAGGTGGATTGCAGTGGTTCAAGAAGGCTGCTCACTACCACCTTCTCAAAGGTAGCTAGGGATGGGCAAAACCTGCTAGCCAGCCAGCGACACCCAGGTAGTAGTGCTGCTGTCAAGCCACCTTAGGTATTGAACGTTGAAGTCCTCCACCCAGAGTACTTTCTGCACCCTTGCCACCCTCTGTGGTTTCTTCTCATTTTCAAAACGAGCGCTGATTCATTGGCCAAGTGAGAGATAGTAAGTGGTAATCAGCAGGAGGTTTACTTTACTGCCCTCAAGTACATTGCTGCCTGGTTGGATCTGCAGAAGTTAATAAGGAAATTAGTTAGAGGGAAAAGCATATTTGAGTTCATCCTCACCAATATGCCTGCCACAGATGCATTTGTCCACGACAGTACTGGAAAAAGTAACCACCACACAGTCCTTCTGGAGACAAAGTCCCATCTTCAATTGAGAATACATTCCTGATACATCATATCATGTGGCACTATCACCATGGTGGTTGGGATCAACTTTGAACAGATCTAGCAACTCAATACACCCTAGGCATCCGTGAGGAGCTGTGGGTCATCATCAGCAGTAGAATTATACTCCAACACAATCTGCAACCTTGGGGCCTGGTATATCCCTCACTTGACCATTTCCAGTAGACCAAAAGATCAACTCTGATTCAATGAGAGTGCAAGAGGGCATGCCTGAAACAGCAGCAGGCATGCCTAAAAATGAGGTGTCAATCTGGTGAAACTACAAAACAGGACTACCCACATGCCAAACGCTAAAAGGTTTCTTGATCTTAGATCATCCCTTTCAATTGTGCCAATGCCATAATTAACTACCAGAGCCACACCCTACACGCCCCCATCCCCACTACAGATGCCACTTTCCCCAGTACTGCCAGTGGTCTGTCAAGTGGAACACACTTCTCCTAAAACAGTTTTTGAGTCAGAGTCAGAGTAATTTGCTGCATCGCTCCGCATACTGACTATGCAGGACCACTTACCAACAATGCAGGCAGAACAAAGCCTCTACAAGGGACTTGCTGACTGGAACTTCATCGTCCCATTGCAAGCTCATTTCCAGTCCTGATCAGAAATCCCAAATCCTGGCAGCAGGCAGGCAACACAGCCATGTGGGGCGGCATGGTTGCTCAGTGGTTTGCACTGCAGCCTCACAGCATCAGGGACCTGGGTTTGATTCCCGTCTCGGGCGACTGTCTGTGTGGAGTTTGCACATTCTCCCTGTGTCTGCGTGGGTTTCCTCTGAGTGCTCTGGTTTCCTCCCACAATCTAAAAGATGTGCAGGTCAGGTGAATTGGCTGTGCTAAATTGCCAAGTCAGGAGTAAATATAGGGTAGGGGAATGGGTCTGGGTGAGTTACTCTTAGGAGTGTCTTTGTGGACTTGTTGAGTCAAGGGGCCTGTTTCCATATTGTAGGGAATCTAACCTAACCTGGACCTTTTGCTCATGTTGCAAAGAATGGTGTCAGTCCCTCTTAATATGATGTTCTTTACCATCACCACATTGCTACTTATTTCGCCAACCTATATGGCATCCTGAACCATGCAGTCCTCATTCTTATTCATGCAAGCCTAATAGAACCTCCGATCTGTGGGACAGTTACTGCCCTCTGAGTCTCATTTCCTTCATGACTCGTAGTCATATTTCCTGTCCCTGAATATTGACAAATCAGAAGACACTGTTCTCAACAGTATGACCCTCCTGGTAAAAGATTTCAGGAAACCTTTCCCCTTCTTGATGTGTCACATTGTCGGTAGTTCAGCCACCAGTTTGTAATCTGAGCTGAGGCTGCTTGAACCTCAAACATTTACCACAAACACATGTACCCTTCATGACAGGGACAAAGTATAATATGTGAGGTTATCCACTTTGGTAGCAAAAACGGAAAGGCAGATTATTATCTGAGTGGAAATAGGTTGGGAAAAGGGGAGGTGCAATGAAATCTGGGTGTCTTTGCAAGTAAACGTGGAGGTGCAGCAGGTCGTGGAAAAGGCAAATGGTATATTGGTCTTCATAGCAAGAGGATTCAAGTACAAGAGCAGGAAATTCTTACTGCAATTATACACAATCTTGGTGAGACCACACATGCACTATTGTGTGCAGTTTTGGTCTCCATATCTGAGGAAGGATGCTTTGACTACAGAGGGAGTATAACAAAATTTGATTCTTGGATTGGCTGGATTAGCGTATGAAGCAAGATTGTGGATTTGTTAGGATTATATGTACTGGAATTTAGAAGAATGAGGGGTAGTCTCATCGAAATCTATAAAATTCTCAAAGGATGAGACAGGGTAAACACAGGAAGGATGTTCCCAGTCACTGGGGAGTCCAGAACCAAGTGTCGCAGTTTAAGGACATGGAGTAGGCCATTTTTACAGAGTTTAGGAGAACTTTCTTTACCCAGAGAATGGTCAGCCTGTGGAATTCACTGTCACAGAAAGCCAAAACATTGAATGGTTTCAAGAAGGAGTTAGCTATATTTCTTAGGGCTAAAGAACAAGCTCAAATGGCCAAATGGTCTTTTCCAGCTCCTTTTGACTATATTTCAATGTCTCGGTTTCTCCTCTTGCTTCCTGAGATTACACCTTTTAGCCCTAATTTTGTTTTTTTCCATCTTATTGCAATACTACATAACCTATTAATAGATACTTTTAAGAGGATCAGGCTACAGGGAATCTTCACCATTCAGTAAGATCATGGTCGAACCTCTTTACCAACCACAATTACTCATGCTATCTCCAAATCCTTGTGCTGCTGGTTAATTAAGGTAGGATAGCAACTCCTGTGCCAATCAGAAGTGACTGCCACATGCACACGCGCGCACCCACTCTCACTCAGAGACACTCATGGTGTGGTGCAGAGCTGCTTGCTTCCACAAAATCTCACGCAGCCAGTTTCCATTTAGCTCACTTCCATTTAGCCAGCTCTGCAATGAGACAGGACTTCCTCCTGGAGATAGAAAGACGTTCCCCCTCATGTTTCAAAGTGAAGGTGGGTTCACCTCTGAACGGTTATACTGTGATGTGGGAACCCAGCCTTTGGCATGTAATTCAGCCCCTGGAGTGTTGCACAGGTTTGCTTACCTTGCCGTACAAAGAATTTGTTCCTGAGAGGAATTCAACAAAAGTTTATTAGATTGATTGTTGGAATGACAAGGTTATTCTATAATGAGAGTCTTGAGTAGGATGAGATGATATTAAATCAATCTGGCATCAAGAAGAATGTGAGATGATTTCGTTGAAACATCAAATTTTTAGGGATTATAACAGGCTGGATGTTGAGAGGCTGTAGACCTGGGATCAGGGGTCGGACATTTAAGTCACAGATGAACATCCTCTGAGTAATCAGAGGATGTGAACTTCTGGAATTATTTATCCAAGAAGGGTAAGGAGGCTTACTCATTGAATATGTTCAAAATTGAAATTGGTGTATTTTTGGTGTAAAAGGAATCAAAGGTTTTGGAGATAGAATGGGAAATTGAGGTTGGTAAAGAGGTTCAGCCATGATCTTATTGAGTGGTGGAATGTGTTGAAGATTCCCCTGTAGCCTGCTTCTCTTAAACTCATAGGTAATTAAAATGGGCAGCAATTATTGTAATTTTGTATTCATTTCACATATATCTTCAAGCAATAAGAATGTTTTCCTTTAACACTTTTTTTGGATACAATTGATTCACAGATTTGAAAACAATGAGTGAACGTGTGAAGAACCGCTATTATGTGACCAAAAAGTTGTTCATGGCCGACATGCAACGAATCTTCACCAATTGTCGTGAATATAATCCTCCAGAAAGCGAATACTTCAAATGTGCCAATATCTTGGAAAAAAATTTTTACAGTAAAATTAAAGAAGCTGGACTGATAGACAAGTAAATTCATAACTTTATTTTTTTGTGGTGCTCTGACTAGTTTATGCTAGTTTAATGTACTGTATAGTCTATAGAAGGTCTATCACAATGCTTCCAGTAGCTCCAGAAACTGGCTGCTTAAGATTTTGTGGAAGATTCTTCACATAGCCAGATGCGATTTGAGACAGGGGTTGGATTAGTTTTGCACATGGAGCTTTTCTGCAAAACAATCCTTTCATGGAATGAAAGAGCAGTGAGATCTGGGACACTATCTGTTCTAAACAGGCAGTATTTAGAGCATAGGGCACAGCAGTTCAGGCAGCATCCAAGGAGCAGTAAAATCGACGTTTCGGGCGAAAGCTTTTGCCCGAAATGTTAATTTTACTGCTCCTCAGATGCTGCCTGAACTGCTGTGCTCTTCCAGCACTACTGATCCAGAATCTGGTTTCCAGCATCTGCAGTCATTATCTTTACCAAGTATTTAGAGCGTAGGCATGTGAACACATGCCCACATATCCATAGTTCAGTGATTACCTTGACTTAATGTGAAACTCCACATGTCCGACCACCTGAATAGGGTACTGTGTGTTTCAATGCTGGCTCAGGAGTTTAATGACAATGTCCTCATAAGTTTTTGAGTGAGCTACTGGTGACTGCGTAGGGAGTGTTCAAACCCACACTTTTCAGTTGTTTATCAATCAGTTGATTATCTTACTTTTTGGGGAGGTTGTAATTAACCACAATGATGACAAATTTGTCTGTTTCTGTGGCGAATTCAGTGAGGCAATTCCAATCCAGACAAATCTGAGCTACTTTCATGCTGTCAATGATTAACCAAGCTTGCTGAAGGAACCTGATATGAGTAGATCAGGTTGTGAATTCTTCTCCGTGACCTCTCTATCACTATATGCAAGATCCTCACAGTTACAGTGTAATTGGCAAGATAAGCTGTTCAAATCTTCCTAGTGCACTTTGCAGAAGGGCTACATGGTTTTACTGAGTAAAACTCCACACACGTATGAAGGTTCTTAAACATTGCTTCTTAAGCATGACCCTAATGAGATAATATCTGATAGCCCCAAAAGAAACAGGAGTGGGGACAGTGATGTACTTCTGAGCTTCAAATGATTGTAACTTGCAACTTAGTAGTAAACACAGTGCTGAGTGGCCACTTGTCCAAGTCTGAACAGAGGGTCTGAGGTTTCATGGGGCTAACATAATGTAAAGCCCTCTTCAAGGGGAGATGACTTGTGGCTGCTGTCAGTGGTAGAGGAATAGCATCTGGTCTGTAAGAAAAAAAAGTTTGTCACAACAGGATGTAAAATGTACTGCAAGGTTCACTGACCCTGAAACTTCAAGGTGAACCAACCAAACAAGGCCTCCTATCCCTAGCCAGGGGAGGGAGAAGGTGATGGGGGTGACAGGAAGTCTTCCTGGAAAGCTGTGTGAAAGCAATGGGAGCAGATAGCCACTGATGCCAGTAGACATTGTGGCTTGAGAACCTTGAAGCCATGAAGGAATTCTAATGATCTCATATGTGTGGTCAAGACCAGTGAATTTAATATCACCTGCCAGCAAATCTGTGTCAATCATAACTCAAATCTCACATTAATTGGCATCAGGAAGATGAAATGTCTTGTCCAGAACTTAATTCTGGTATAGATCAGAAGGAGGTGATGTTTTGGTAAGCCACCACCCCATCTAATTATGTGCTTTTTCCTCTCATCAAACTCACCACCACCATTACCACCATGCATCGCTTGCTCCAATACAGAAAGTATCTATTTGAGAGGCATGCTTAAAAACATTTGTATGCAATGAGAAATGAGTAGGAGTGGCCCTGACCAAGTTGGGAAGTGGTGGTCACCTGCATGCAATCACTTAAAGAGCAAATCATGGTGCAGCCAGCCGTGGCTAATGTTTCAGCTTCCATAGCTGCAAAAGCAGAGGGGCTCTGCAATTACTCTGAGTACTGCAGGGTGTCTCTGTTTATTATCATGTAAGCTGCATGATGTTGAGGATATCTATGCTCAAAGTAGCTTGTAGGATCTCTGTATAACAGCAAACTAATAAGACTGATGAGGTACGATGGTAGGGGAATGCACTGATACTGTGGAACATTAACCATGCTGTCCTCTCCGGATTATTGTAATTGTCTTCCCTCCTCTGCTGCTCCATGCTTTTGCCCGTCAGCTAGCCAGTATGCTGTCATCATGCCAAGCTGATTCTGGCTGAGGTCAGGCCTTTGACACCTCCAGGTGTGCAAAGTCATCCTTCAAAGCCACCCCAGTAAAAGTCATTTATCTTCTGCCAGGCATGCCACAGCCACTGGCACAGCACAGCACTGGGATATTAGGTCAGGCAAAAGCACAAGGACAACAGGCACTAAGATATTGCACAAAATTAATTAATTGACTTTTCTATGTGGAATATTAGACGAAATGTTTGATAAAGTTTTTTCATGTCAGTATTTATTTCAGCAGTGGGGGTAATACTGTAATAATTCATAAAAGGTATTACATTGTTGTCAAAATGGTGAATTGGGGCATGTATTTAGTGATTGTGCAGTCAGATAAGCTGTTAAAGATAGCATGGATAAAGGGAATGTCTCCTTTCTCATTCAGTCCTTCCTTACCATATAAACTGCTGACAATGACCATGCAGTGTCCTTGCTCCAGCCTGAAAGCAGACCCATGTAAACAAGTTAATCAGTACAACCCCAGTGCTCTGCCCTGTCTGCAGTAAAAGATGTGTTTCAATGAGTACCTCCTTAGTAAAATAGCAACTTCACACATACACACACTTCCCGGATGAGGTTGAGTAGGTTAAATCTGTTCTGTTCCTCATTGGTTGAGCAGCTTGTCTTCATCCATGTTTCCTTGTGTTTTCCTGTGTGCCAGTAGAATTAGAAACAACAACACCCATAGCTAAGGAGCATGCAGAGTGAACAGAACCTTGAAGTGAGGACCAAGTTTTTTTCCCATTTACTACTTCAAGCCCTGCAGATTCTACTAAATTTAACACACAGAACAATACTAACTCAGTATTGTTAGTATTGTTTGCAACAGCTAGCAAAACACAATCAAGCAGCAGTCAACTTGAAAGTAGATGACAATGCTCTTAAGTAGCATTCGGGGAGATGCCCTGATGAACATGTTCAGCTGTGCAAGATTAAGAGCTGGAGTACTGGGCTTCTTGTAGTGGGGTGGTAGAATTCCTACCTCTGGACCGAATGACCCAAGTTCAAGTCCCACCTGCTCCCAAAAGTGTGAAATAACATCTCTGAACAGATTGATTAGAAATGTAAATTAACTTAGGAAAAAAAGCGCTGGAGCAATCAGCTTGAAAATGGCACACAGGTGTCAAGTCAGAGTTATGTGCTGACCAAGGTCCGGTTCTGCTTACTCTGCATACTTCAGGAACACACTTCCAGCTAATGTGCTAACAATTCCACCAAATGGTGTGCATTACAGCTGTAGGCAGGGTGCCCGCAGTGCAAGTGCTATTTTGGATCCAGAACAGCAGCATAGCATGAAAAATATGGGCTCTACACAGCCAGGTTTTGTAATATTCCTACTTCACATCCAAATAAATAGTCTGTGAGTTTCTCAATAATTTAGATCTAAAGCTTGAATTTTCTGAAAGTGTCAGTCACCAGCTGGACCAAAGTCAAATCAATTCTTTAAAGCAGGCATTCTGTATAATGTAATTGCAAGTTTTGTATTTGAAAGAATATACAATTTAAAATAATTCAAGCTATTTAATATCCAGTTACTGTGGGGTGAAATCTAGTTCTCTCATTATATACACAGAGGGAGTCATTTTGTATTTCAGCTTGATTACGTGCCTTCTTTTAAGGGATGAGATTATTTGATTCAAATAATTTTCTGTGCTGTTAAGGTTGGAACTGCCCAAATTCTGCTGGTGAGCTTTGCATCTTAGATTAATCAACTCACTAAAGCCTAAGTATGAAACTAGCTAGATTATTTAAGAACCATTTGTCTGTTCTAATTAAAATTTGATTAGAAATGCATGTAGTCAATTCCATATTACCAATATTTGCCTAGCAATTTGTATCCTCAGATAAGATAGTAATATTTTATCCAGGGATGTACATTTATATCCAGACCAGGTATTAATAGAATTAATAGCTTATACTTGCTTATGGCAGTTTGAGTTCCCAAACGAGACTGTATTTGCTTTATTGCTGCAAACATTCAATCTAAAATCTTGAATTAAAAACCATAATAATAACTAATTCATATTCCTAAGTAAAACGATTTAGCCTAGCTTTCCTTCATCTTCAAAGAAGAACTGTCATCCTGCTTTTAGTTGACTTTTATGAACACAGAGACTGGACAGTCTTGCGCTTTCTATAAATGGAGGGAGATTTTAAACAACTAAAGGAGAATGTTTAGATAATGTAAAACTAATCTATTTGCAGAATTAAAAAAATGCAATGATGTGGAAGATGGATTTTGAAGCCCCATACCCAGTGGACCAAAGAATCTCTACAGTGCAAAAAGATGCCATTCAGCCCATTGAGTCTGCATCGACCCTCCAAAGAGCATCCATCCAGATGCAGCCCCACCCACATCCTGTAACCCCACATTTTATCATGACTAATCCATCTAACCTGCACGATTTTGGACTGTGGGAAGAAACTGGAGAACCCGGCGGAAGCCCATGTAGACACAGGGAGAACTTGCAAACTCCACACAGTTACCCAAGGCTGGAATCAAACCCAGGTCCCTGGCACAATGCTAACCATTGAGCCATCATGCTGCTTCTTTGAGATCACCCCCAGACTAGGGTAGGAAAGGACGTAACATCCTGACCACTGAGAATTTAACCCTCCCCCACCTCAAATGTACCACTAAGTGATCAGAATGTCCAGTCAAGGCAGGCAGTAGGATTACTTAATGTATAAATTAGAATCCTTGATTTACAAAAGACCCTATTTTCTATGTTAGGGCAGTCTGTAGTTTAGTTAGATTGGCAGTTTATTCTAAACAAAGAGCAGCCCAGGCTAAATTTTCCTATATTTCTGTGAGGTCAGGGATGCTCACGCAAGATCTACAGAATAAGCTTGTGTTTTTGCCACTCAGTTACCATTGTTGGCCTATAACAGACCTATTGTCTTATGGCTGAAATATGCAGAGGTAACAGCTTGGCCAAAAATGTCTGGCATCTGTCACAATATTTTAGTCACAGGTTAATCAGGTTCAGCTTTCACTGGGGCTGTTGAGTGGCAAAGTCCACATTAAGGGGACATCTGACTCGTTCAGTTCCAGTGAACTGATGAATTGTTCCATTCCTGCCCCCATTTTGGATCTAAATGCTTCCCAGTATGTTTTGTACTATTTGTTAAGAAATGTCAAATTTTGAAATGCCCAAGCAGTTTAAAATTTTAAGTATCACAAAGATGAGCTTCTTTGTTCTCATTTGGATAAACCAAAGCAGCATTCTGGTGTTCCCCAGCCAAACTCCAGAATTTAGATAATACTTTAAAATTCACAATCCCCCATGAACTGCAAATATTTTGACATAAAATTCCTAAAATCAATGTTTTTTTGTTTCCATTCAGATGCATTTCTTAAGAGAAAAAAGTTTTGGTTTCATAATTTGGAATTAAAATAAATTTGTTTAATGAGGATTCAATTATTTTTAAACCAGTCCTTTCATATTTTTATTGATGCTCACCAGAACTGGAGGATTATTTAATTCAGTACATGATTTCTAAAAGGTAAGCCATCACATTACATTTTTATCTCATTAATAGATTTTCCCCACAACAATTTCTTATATCCCAAACAGTGAGGGAAAGAAGAAACCACATACAATGTCTGTGTCTTAAATAATTTCAATAAGTTCTTGGCATTTTCACCAAAACCAAAATCTTGCATACATACAATCATACAAGTTAGGATCAGCTCCTCAAGTCTGCCCTGCTATTCTACATGATGGCTTATCTGCCCCAGATCTCAATTCCTTTCCAGTGTCAGCTCCTTATTGCACTCAACTCCTTGTAATTTCAAAAATCTACCTCCTCTTTAAATACTTGTAGTGATCTAACCTCCACACCCTCTGGGGTATATAATTCCAGTTATTCACTACCCTCTCCACTCCTTTGCATCTCAGTTTTAATGAGTGGCCCCTTATTCTAGTTTGAAATTCCCCACACGTGGAAACATCTTCTCAACACCTACTCTGTCAGGCCTCTTCAGAATCTTGTATGTTTCAATAAGATCACCTCACATTCTTCTAACTCTAATGAACAAAGATCTAACCTATTTAGTTCTGAGTCAACCCTATATATTCCAGGATTAAGCCAAGTGAATCCCTTTGAGCTGTCTCCAATGCTTTCTTTCTTAAACAGCGATCTGATAGTTCAATGAGCTCCATTCTCCTATCCAATCCCTATACCTTTTGACTTCATTGTCGACCAACAATATATCTAGTTCAACCTTAAATTAAACTTTCAATACTCTGTTTCCACCATTCCAGAGAAGACAATTCCAAAATCTAACAACATTGAGAGAATAAAATTGTTCTCTTCCAGCTTAAATGGGAAACAATTTAATTCTAAATGGTGTTGCCTGATTCTAACTACTCCTGCAAGTGGAAACATCTTCACACCATCTGCCGTGTTGATTCCCTTCAGGATCCTAAATGTTTAAAAGAGAGAGGTGATCTTATTCAAACTCCTCATTATACAGATGACTTTACATCCACATGCACTCACATTTTTTAGTTCCTTCATTAAAAACTCAATCAAGTTTGTAAGACACAATTTTCCTCGCACAAAACCATGCTAATTATTCCTAATCAATCCTTGCCTTTCCAAATGCATGTCAATCCTACCTTTCAGAATCACTTCCAACAATGTACCCACCACCAATGTCAGACTCATGTCTATCATTTCCAGGCTTCTCCTTTCTTTACAATGGCACAACATTAGCCACGCTCCGATACTTCACCTGATGATAAATTGGTATAGCTGATATAAATATTTCTGATCGGGGCCTGGCAACTTCATCCCAATCTTCCCACAACAACCTGGAATACACTAATCAGGTCCTGGATATTTATCCACTTTTATGCATTCTAGCATTTCCAACAAGTCCTCTTTGTATTGTTGCCTGTTGTAATTATAGTTGAAAAAAAATAATAATTCAGAGAGGTGTACTCAAAAGAACAAATTTTTATAGCTTTGGGCAGCACAATACAAAGACTGTCTTGTAGAAACTTTGTTTCTATCATTTCCATTCGTGTGGATAATGCTGGCATTTATGCTCTGTAGAATTCTTGCCAGATTGACTCAGTGAGGAGAGAAAGGAAAGGGTGGGAAGGTTGGTCACCTGTATTACATAACACTTCACAAGTCCAGATTGTTTGTCCCAAGTAAATTACAGAATCACAGAATTCTCACAGTGTGGAAGGAGGGCATTTGCTCATTGAGTCTGTGCCATCTTCCAAATGAGCAATGAACTGTTCACTAAGTGGAGAATGAAGACTATCTAGCTGACACTGGTGAACTGCTTGATTTATATATAAGTAGACAAAATGCTAATACAACTATAACGTAATGCTAGACAATACCAAAACCCATTTACTTGGGAAATATATTAATGTAATTATGCTTTCCCCTGATAACTCAAGTAGTAAATATTTAAGTGACTGAATATTAATGTGTGATAGTAGCTAAGTGGTCATGAGCAACAGTCTGCCCAAATGATTTGTTTTCGAAGGATATTTTAATTTATCAGAACAAATGTAGACAAAAGTGTAGGTATTTGCTGTGATTTATTTGAAGATTCATATCCTTACAATGCTGAGTTGGGATAGCACAAGCTGTCCACATATTTCATTTATTATTATGGTCTGCAAATCTTTAATGTGTATTCAAGTAAGTATCTCTTTATAGAAATGATATAAACTGCTGACTGAAAGTTGTGCTCATCTTTATTTAAAGCAATTTGTCCTAAATTTAAAGATATTGCAATGACTACGTTTATAAAAAAAACTCATTAAGATTTATTTTCTTAAATATTGCACTATAACATTAACTACTGACATATTGTAGTTAAAATACTGTGATCTAATTGTATCTACATATATCCTTGTTAAAGACTTCTATTCAATTTCATACCATTTCTATAAATTCCTTTATTTCTTTCCAGGTTGGTTTGCAAAATTCAATTTAGAAACTTAAAGTGCTGTCAACAGCATTTGTTTTACAAAATTATTACAAAATATTGTAAAAGGTATCCCCCGTTTCATTTTACTGTGCTATATATTACGAAGAGATTTTCTAGCTTTTAAAATCCAAAGCCATTTTAACTTGTTCTATAAGTAGAAGACCTACTCTGGAGAAATTGTGCAAGGATGATTGTGTACCTGTAGTCTAACTCACAACCCATTTTTCTCATTTCGTGGAGCTTTTCCACGAACATGGAATTAATTGTTTTCAGAATCTTTAAGTTTCAACTGGTGATTGCATTTGTGGATCACCTATATTCGCTATGGTAAACTTGGTAAAAATAATTCTCATTTTCTTTTATATATTTTTTATGGGTAGAATTTCTGATAGCACTTTGCTATTGAAATAACATTTGAATCCTATTGTTAAATTATATATTGGATACCCAATTGGACTAGTGGAACATTTCAAGTTCATTCAAGATCTGGTGTTAACGTTCATAATTTGAATGTAATTCAGTCAAAGTAAGATTCCAAAGCAAACTAAGACTTAAGATGCTATGATCCAAGCCTGTATAGGTTGTGTTTTCCACCAATATTATGAATGCCAGCCTTAATTGGTGGAAAATATTGAACATAAATAAGTCAGATCATTTAACATCAATGCTTTTATTTAGTAGTTAAAACAAAGTAATTTGAAATGTTTATTTTATTTTTCATAAAATCATCAGTAATACAAAATTAGAATGTTAAAACTGAGAGACTAACATAGAGGTTTTCTAAATGTTTCCTTCATTCATTTTGAGGAGGAGGTAGTAGATTTTGTGCAATATTGTAAACTTCACTTTTGTGATTTTTGTAAACTTTTGTACTTGCTGCCGGTACAACAAATGTCCTTTGTAAAATTAATATATTGTACCAAGATAAAAATAAATGGTGTAACTTTCAAATTATATACTTGAGTACAAGATATTGCTATATTTAGGTGCTTTGTACTACAGAACTTGAATATTGCTGAAACAAAAAGACATGTTAAAAACACACTTATCAGGACAGATGCAACAATACCAAATTTCAAAGAGAATAATAACTTGTACCACATGAGAAGGTGTTGATTTGTTGGTAAGTGGACTCTGATTAGTGTTAGGAGAAAGTGAGGACTGCAGATGCTGGAGATCAGAGCTGAAAAATGTGTTACTGGAAAAACGCAGCAGGTCAGGATGGTTGACACTGATTAGTGTTAACCTTGAGAATGCACCAAAGAATAGCCATCTCTTATGCTTTTGTTTAAATTTAGAAACAGGAAGTTACCACTGATTGGTTGAGGCAATAGTAATGGGGAGTGCAGCAGGGAACAGTCACTGCTTTGCTTATGTTTAATTGAAAAAGGTGCGGTTCCTGGATTTGGTCTTCTCGCAGATGATATTACCCTGGACGTGAATATGGCAAGCATGTAACTGAACCACATTGCAATGCATACTGACTACCTTAAGTTGATTGTTAATATTATTGTTACCATATGTATTTGGAGTTGTGCAGCAAGTGCTGTACGGTCATAGAATTAGTTTCCAATATTGGTTCTCTTAATTTGGGTCACTATCTTCCCCCCACTCAAACATCCAATTTAACAGGATGGCATATTATTTTTTCAACTTTGATTTTTAAAATTCAGCCATTATGTAATATTATCTCTATTTTTCAGCAAACTGGTATTATTATGTCAGCTATCACAGGGCAGGACAATATCCAAATAGATACTATAAGATGACACTGATGGCATCTGCTAAAATGGACTGCAGGCAAGATTTAATTTTGTACTAAGAATAATGAAGTGGTGAGTGTATAAGGGTGTCGAAACAGAGTACGGAAGCTTCAGACTACCTAAACACAGATTTTCACACTTCCCTGCAGTTATCCAAAACTCAACGAAGAATGTAAAATTTGCAATTCATCTTAGCTCTGGACATTAGAATTTAAGGCATGACTATTAAGTGTAACTTAAATAACATGCTAAACTCTTGCTTTACAAGATGACACATGGACAGAAATTGTTGTCTGCCATAATTTCCAGCTGTTGGTGCTGCCAATTTTTAGGAATATATATAGATTTCATTTACAGCTTGTCTTCTAATGAAATCCATTGAGTTAATCTGCATTTTTTTTTAAGCAGATTCAAGGAGAAACAATAAAAGAGCTCCAGACAAACTGAAGTCACAATTTTCTTACTCTCAAAACTTACTAAAACATATTACATAAGCATTCACCACATTGATTGTCCTTTAGCAGATTAAGTGCTTGTATAGTTCAGATTCTGCTCATGAGTGGAGACGGTATCTGAGGAGAAAGTGAGGTCTGCAGATGCTGGAGATCAGAGATGGAAATGTGTTGCTGGAAAAGCGCAGCAGGTCAGGCAGCATCTAGGGAACAGGAGAATCTGATGTAAGCATCCAGCATTTCGTTTTCTATCTATTGAAATGTGGCATATCTCAATGTCAGTGACAGAAAACTCAGTATTAGATTCCATTCTGTTTGCTTATATAGCAAATGGTAGCTTCCCGATCTTAGAGATTACGTGTTTTCACATAGCAATATTCTTGAGTCACTCATCTGACCCCCCCAAAACAAATACATTTAGTTAGCAAATTGACATAATACAATACTTATCATATACTCGAATGAGTGAATCCATAACACTGAATTCTGACTTTTTCCATACACTGTCCTTGTTCTGGAAACTTCAATAACCTCTGCTGAGCCCTCACCCCACCCCAACCCACTTTAACTTTTCCATGCAACTGAATCCACCCCTACTATTTTGTTTAAAGCTTCCTACAGCCCTAGTTATGTGATTCAGCAGGTCTCTGGTCCCAGCATGATTCAGGTGGAACCCATCCTATCGAAACAGCTCCTTCTTTCCCCAATACTGATGCCAATGTCCCATAATCTTTGAGCCACACATTTATCTCTTTTAATCTTATTAACCTGTTGCGAATTTGCTCTTGGTTTAATGTGATGGTTCACAGATTATTGCACTTTTATTTCTGCTTTTAACCCCTAGCTGCTCATATTCCCTCAGTAGAACCTCTACCTATATTACTGGTACCCACGTGGATCACAACAATTGGATCTTTCCCCTCTCTCTCCAAGTTCTTCTGCAACCCAGATGAAATATCCTGAACCTGAGCACTCTTTGTGCTGGACTCCTGATCCTAGACGTCAATTTATTCTTTTGAACAAATTCTTGTAAATGAGCCCAAAAAAAAGCAAAAAAGCACCTCTTCTCCTCTGCACCAACTTCCCACACTGCCTCCAAATTCCCTGAAATATGTCCTCACTTGGGCTGTAACCCTCCTTCCTGACCATGCAAAGCTTACTCCCACCCCCATTTAAATGGAGCCGACTCATGCTAGTTAAGCTTCAATAGTAATAAACACCTATTAAGATGCTATTTCAGTCCCCATATTGACCAAAACTACTGGCTTTCAATTGAGAATTTATTGACTCATATGTTGGAGCCCTCAGGGCACATTGGTAAGGTCCCTACTGCAACAGTAGGCCACCTGCTTTAAAACAGGAAAAACAATTAAGGCCATTTCAGGCTTCGAGTGACTGCCACCCTCCCAACAAGATGCAGGAGTCAATTTGTGTTTGACATTATAGCTGACAGTCCATTCAAAATTTAGAAAAGTTTTGATGAAAGAAAACAAAGACAAAAGTAACAAGACAAAACAAAATTTTAAATATGATGATTTATTCACAATGTGTTCAAGCAATTCTAAATACTACAGATGCAGCCTCAGAAGGTGATGTAATCATGTAGACATTTCATATAATCCAATGTTATTTGACGAGTATTAGTATTTTGAGGACAGAAATCTGACATTGTGCAGGAATAATTAACCAATTAAATAAACTTGTAGATCATATTTATTAAGCTTTTCTTGAGCATCTAACTACATGTGTAAAAACTCTTCCCATGAAATAGGTTTGAAATTTTAAAAATACAATAAATGATTAAACTTCAGAATATCATGATCCCAATACAATTCATATTTAGTTTAAAAAAAATTAACGGCAGCCAACAAATGCCTCATTATATCTACTCAGCGGAAATGGCTTTTCCCCAGATTTGCGGATACACGCATTGTTCTTTCGTTGTTTGAATATTGGTGAATTCAAAAATTGTGTGTCAGTATACCGGTCTCCTCTTCGTAATTTCCTATTGATTAGAACAAATCTTTCATTAACATTTAAAGTTGGGATTAGGGAAATGGATTAAGACAAAACAGGAAGTTAAATAACAGAAGGTATCCCTAGTTAGTATTTGGAATATTTATCACTACTGTGTTTCAAGGAAATTCAAAGAAGGTTTAGGACAGAGGAAGAGGTTTTTGGAATGAATTTCACCTTCTGTGCCATATCTTGGGCACCAGTTTGATCAGTTTTGAGCCAAAATTACAAAATCTAAGAATTGGATTTCGAACATAGTTGCGCCAATCCATGGAACCAGTCTGAAGCTTATCTATCCTACATTATTTCATTTTCATCCATATGTTTATCCAATGACCATCTAAACACCCTTAAAGTTGGCAGGTCAACTACAACTTCCACGCTCCTACTACTCTGAATAAAGAAACTACCTTTAACATCTGTCCTATATCTATCACCCCTCAATTTAAAGCTATGTCCCCTCATGCTAGTCATCAACATCCGAGGAAAAAGGCTGTCAGTGTCCAACCTATCTAACCCTCTGATTATAGTGTGTCTCAATTAAGTCACCTCTCAACCTTCTCTCTAATGAAAACAGCCTTAAGACCCTCAGCCTTTCCTCATAAGACCTTCCCTCCATACCAGATAAATTGCCCCTGAACCCTTTCCAAAACTTACACATCCTTCCGACAATGCGGGGTACAAAACTATGCAATACTCCAAATGCAGCCGCACCAGAGTTTTGTACAGCTCCAGCATGACCTCATAACTCCGAAACTCAATTCCTCTACTAATAAAAGCTAACACACCATATGACCTCTTATCGACCCTATCAACCTGGGTGGCAACTTTCAGGGATCTATACACATGGACACCAAGATCTCTCTGCTCATCAACACTGTCCAGAATCTTACAATTAACCCAGTGCTCTTTATTCCTCTTGCTCCTTCCAAAGTGAATCACCTCATACTTTTCCACATTAAACTCCATTTCCCACCTCTCAGCCCAGCTCTGCAGCTTATTTATGTCCCTCTGTAACCTGAAACATCCTTCAGCACTATCTACAACTCCACCAAACTTAGTGTCATCCGCAAATTTACTAACCCATCCTTCTATGCCCTCATCCAGGTCATTTATAAAAATAACAAACAGCAGTGGACCCAAAACAGATCCTTGCGGTACACCATTATTAACTGAACTCCAGGATGAACATTTCCCTCAATTACCACAGTTTGTCATCTTGCAGCCAGCTAATTTCTGTTCCAAACCATTAAATCACCCTCAATCCCATGCCTCCATATTTTGGGCAATAACCTACCATGGGGAACCTTATCAAATGCTTTACTAAATCCACATACACCACATCAACCACTTTACCCTCATCCACCTGTTTCGTCACCTTCTCAAAGAACTGAGAAAGATGTGTGAGACATGACCTACCCTTCACAAAACCGTGTTGACTATCCCTAATCAACTTATTTCTTTCTAAATGATTATAAATCCTATTCCTGAAGGGCTTATGCCCGAAACGTCGATTCTCCTTTTCCCTGGATGCTGTCTGACCTGCTGCACTGTTCCAGCAACACATTTTCAGCTCTGATCTCCAGCATCTGCAGACCTCACTTTCTCCTATAAATCCTATCCCTTATAAACTTTTCCATCACTTTACCCACAACCGAATCATGGCTCACTAGCCTATAATTGCCAGGATTGTCTCTATTCCCTTCTTGAACAAGGGAATGACATTTGCTATCCTCTAGAATTCTGGCACAATGACAACAAAGATCAAAGCCAAAGGATCTGCATTCTCCTCCCTGGCTTCCTAGGGAATTCTACGATAAATCCCATCTGGCCCTGGAGACTTATCTATTTTTATATTTTCCAGAATTGCTAACACCTCCATGTGAACCTTAATCCCGTCTAGTCTAGTTGCCTGTATCTCAGTATTTTCCTAGACAACACTGTCTTTTTCCAGTGTGAATATGGACGAAAAATATTTATTTAGCACTTCTCCCATTTCCTCGGACTCCACGCACATCTTCCCACTACTGTCCTTGATTGGCCCTAATCTTACTCTAGTCATTCTTTTATTCCTGACATACCTATAGAAAGCTTTAAAGTTTTCGTTGATCCTATCTGCCAACGATTTCTCATGTCCCTTCCTGGTTCTTCTTAACTCTCTCTTTAGGCCTTCACTGGCTAACTCGTAACTCTCAAGTATCCTAACTCAGCTTTCACATCTCATCCTAACATAAGCCGTCCTCTTCCTCTTGTCAAGATATTCAACTTCTTTAGTGAGCCATGGCTCCCTCGCTCGACCACTTCCTCCCCTGCCTGACTGGTACATACTTACCAAGGACACGCAGTAGCTGTTCCTTGAATAAGCTCCACATTTCAATTGTGCCCATCCCCTGCAGTTCCCTTCTCCATGATATGCATCCTAAATCTTGCCTAATCGCATGATAACTACCTTTCCCCCAGCTATAACTCTTGCCCTGCGATATATACCTATCTCTTCCCATCGCTAAAGTGAACAGAACAGAATTGTGGTCAGTATCACCAAAGTGCTCACCTACCTTCAAATCCAACACCTGGCCAGGTTCATTACCCAATCCAATGTTGCCTCACCCCTTGTTGGCCTGTCTACATACTGTGTCAGGAAATCCTCCTGCACACATTGGATAAAAACTGACTCATCTAAAGTACTCGAACTATAGCATTTCCAGTCAATATTTGGAAAGTTAAAAATCCCCCATAACTACCCTGTTACTCTCACTCCTATCAAGAATATCTTTGCTATCCTTTCCTCTACTCTCTAGAACTAACTGGAGGTGCATAGAAAACTCCAAATAGGGTGACCTCGCCTCTCCTGTTTCTACCTGAGCCCATACTATCTCAGGAGACAAGTCCTCAAACGTCCTTTCTGCCATCATAATACTGTCCTTGACTAACAATGCCACACCTCCCCCTCTTTTACCATCTTCTCTGTTCTTACTGAAATATCTAAATCCCGGAACCTGCAACAACCGTTCCTGTCCCTGCTGTATCCATGTCTTTGAAATCGATACAACATCGAAGTCCCAGGTACCAATCCATGCTGCAAGTTCACCCACCTTATTCCAGATGTTCCTGGCGTTGAAATAGACACACTTCAAACCACCTTTTAGCTTGCCGGTGCACTCTTGCAACCATATTTCTGACCCCACTACTCTCAACCTCCTGGATACTGGAACTCCCAACCCCCTGCTTAATTAGTTTAAACCCTCCCGAAAAGCATTAGCAAATATCCCCCCCCCCCACCTCCCCCAGGATATTGTTACCCCTCTGGTTCAGGTGAAGACCATCCTGTTTGTAGAAGTCCCACCCGCCCCAGAATAAGCCCCAATTATCCAGGAATCCAAAACCCGCCCTCCTGCTCCATCTGTTGCCATATATTCAACTCCTCTCTCTCCCTATTCCTTGCTCGCACATGCACGGGTAACAAACTGGAGATAACAAATTTTGTTTGTTCTAGCTCTAAGCTTCCACACTAGCTCCCTGAATTTCTGCCTTAAATCCCCATCCCTTTTCCTACCTATATCATGAGTGCTATGTGGACTATAACTTGGGGCTGCTCCTCCTCCCCCTCAGGGATCCCGAAAACATGATTTACCTTACACAGTAATGTATCCTCACACAAGGGCAATTTTACTGTTGCAGCATTGACAGAGATAAAAATGTGATAAGTGCTCAGAAAGGAAGAATGTTAAGTGTGTATGAGGAAAAGGATGGTAAAATGTGAAATAAAGTAGATAATTCCAACTGAAAAGCCTAAGACAGGTAAAATGATTTCTTAATGCTGTATTTTCTATAATGTATACGAACAAGTTCAACTCACACTGAGAGACTGGGTTCCTTGTAATTTACAGTCATGGTGCATCTCCGTTTACGAACTATTGGCGAAATTGTATTCATTCTTTCTAACAAAGCAGGACAGGACATCTTCTTTTCCTTTCTTTCAGAAGGTAGTTTTGAAAAATTGGTGACATCACAGAGACTGAAGCGAGGTTTAAAGTTCTTTCCTGTTTCAATAATATGAAAAATTAAATGGTATATCTGAGATACAATTCCTTTCTTACAAAAGAGGGAACAGTTATTGTATAGAACTACAAATAAATTGGTTGATATGTTCCCTGACTTCACACAGCTTTCTAATGGATATTTATAATTTAGCCAAACATCTTATAAAGTAAGCGGTCTTAGAATATTACTGACAATATTTTCTATTTTGTCTTAACTTGAAATTTATATTTACTAGCCTATGTATAGCAGTAAGGAGAAAATTAATAGACTTGAAATAATTTAATGCTCCAAGATCTGCTCTGAATTTTTAAAACATATTCACTTAGAGAAGTTCTACCATATAATGCACAATTACATTAGAGAATGAACATGTCCATAAACAATATCCATCAGAATTTTTTTTTTAAATCAAAGTTTAGAAGTGCAAATACTGCATTTAGCAGAAAATGCCAAAAATCAGCACCATTTGAAAGGACAGATCAATACCACCAAAAGGAATTATATTGGAAATGTTAAAATATATATATACTGATAGACATGTTCAGTTCAAGGAATTAGATTACTATGTGGGCAAATTTTAAATCTTTTATATTCAAAAGTGATCTTAATGATAAATGAAACCATATTAACCATGTCCAAAATAAATCTTAAGTGATGCTTATTGTTGGTAGAAATTATTTTTGCGCAAACTAATATGTAGCAGCTTCTGAAAATATCCATACTTGGTGTTTTAAACTTGTCTTTATTCTTCATTGTTGCATTCTTTCCTGCATTTACTTCTTGCTGTAGGAGCATACATTTCTTCAGTACTGGTTTGAGATATTCAACAGTGCTGCTTTCTTCAGAATTTTGAAAATTCTCTACGTTTTTATGTTTGATAGAAGGGCTTTCTGGTTCATTATCTGACTCAGTTTGGAACTGGAAATGCTGTGCAGCTGTTTGAGAATGTTCCAATAAATTTATTTTATCTAATGAGCAAATAAGACGTATTAACACATTAAGCATTAGAAACTAAAAAATATCTTGATGTTGGGCCAAAGGGCCTGTTTCCACACTTTAAGTAATCTAATCTAATCTGAAAACTTGACATTCAGCATGCCAACAGATCACTCATTTTCTTTCTATGTTGGAAATAAAAACTTAACAAACAAACATTTGACTTTGACCAAAGTGTTAAATTGAACCCCTGAGAAATGAGCCACCTTTAAATATGCATTAATTTTCCAGAATCAAAGCTCACCATTTATGACCTTATTTGTAGAATGCCACCAACAGAGGTTGTGCTACAGAACTAACAAGAAGAAAGTTTGGACTAATAATCCAGAAAATCTTTTTTAAAATTGTTATGATGCAGGTGGACATTTAACACATCATGCCTGCAGAATTCTGAATGAATATGATTTATTGCCATTGTCCTGCATTTTCCTGATAACCATGTATATTATTTCCATTTAAATAGTTATCAAAGGCCCTCTTAAATTCTTCAATTGGAGTGGTCTCCATCATACTTCCAGGCAGTGCATTCCAGATTCTAACTACTCACATTCATATCTTTTACAAATTACCTTACATCTGTGTCCTTTTGTTCTCAATGCTTTAAATAAGGGGGCACAGTTTCTCCCAAGCTCCTTCATTTTGAAAGCTTTGATCAAACATCCTCTTAGCCTTTTCCTTTTCAACAAGAATCGTCCCAACTTTTCCAATATAACTTCATACGGAAGGGTCTCCACCCTGGAACCATTTGTGAAAATCTCTTGAGTTCTCTCCAATGCATTCACATTCTTCCTAAATGTATGGCATGCAGAATTATACACTTCAGCCAAGGTCTAACTAATGTCTTCTATAACTTATTCATAAACTTCTTACTCCCATACTCCATGCCCCTATTAAGAATGCTTAGGATACTGCTTGATTTATTCATTTCTTGCTCTACATGCCTTGCTAAATTTAGTGACCTATGCACACATACATCCAGGTCTTCACTACCTTTCATGACAGTGACCTTGATTTTTTATTCTGTAACTCAATGCTCTATCAAAATATATTCACCTGACATTTCTCTGCATTGCACATCGTCTGTCACTTATCTGTTAATGTTAATGTTCTTTTGTATATTAGGAAGAACAAGGGACCCAAAATTGATTCCTGGAGAATTCCACTAAAAAAAAAATCTTCCTCCAGCGTTAGAAATATCAATCATCCATTATTCTTAGCTCCCTATCACTCAGCCAATTCTGTATTCATGTTGCTACTATGCTTCTTATTCCACGAGCTAAACTTTTCCTCACAGGTCTGTTGTGTGGCACTGTTAAAAGTCAAAAGCATTATCCTTGAACTCTGATGCATTTTCAGAAAAAAAAACACAAGTTGGTTAAACATTTTCCCATAATTAGGCTCTTCCTAATTAACCGCAAGACTTAATTCTATCCCAAAAAAAGTTTCCTGATCCCTGAAGTTGAACCAACTGATCAAATTGTTGGGCTCATCTTTACAACCTTTTTCGAACATGTCCAATTCTACAGTCCTCTGGCATAAACCAATTCTAAGGAAGATTGAAGCATTGTCAGTGCCTCTGCAATTTCCATTCACTTTCTTCAATATCCTTGAACATATTTCAAGTCCTAGTGCCTTACCAACATTCAGAAACAACTATGACGATGTCGCTCCTTTAATAAGGTTATTATGTTTTTTTATTTTGGGAGGGGTCGTAAAGGCAGAGTTGCCAAAATGTCTCAACTGGCTATTTTAATAATGGCTAACAGATACTACCAAATCAATAATCAAAAAAGGCTTTCAGGTTTTTGTTTAGAAAATACTTGAACAATGAAAGGGGAGTGGCCAGTTCTCCCAGTTCTGGGTTTTTTCTAGTTTAGGTTAGTTTTAGCTGGGGACCCAGAACAAAAACTCCATGCTGATCCTCTCTCTGACATCTCTCTCCTGTAAGAACCTGTGTTTGAATTCACTTTTTCGCCAGGGGTTTGGTTTATGAGAAGTTGCAGGAAATTGGAACAGCTCTTTGTTAAGTTGCACTTTCACATTGGTTGGGTTTTCAAATAGTTATGTTATTCTAAATTCAGTTTTATTTTGTTTGTGTGTATTTTAAATTAAACCAGAATTTATTTAGAGTGGTTTGACCAGCTGTGTCACTCTTAGAATATTAATCTTACAGCCGCTTAAAACAACTGGAAAAGTTAGGTCCTGGGCTGCCTTCTTAAAATGAGGGTTCTGGCCTGGTCCATAATACAACCACTAATACAACCTCAAATTTTTTTTTGAATTTAACCCTGTCACCGTGGCCCAAGTAGCATCGCTTTCCTTAGTAAGGAGAGTATTCATTTAACATGTTTAAAAGTACGAGGGGGTGCACTTTGGAAGAAGTAACAAGACGAGGGAGAATACAAGGAATAGCAGGACACTAGGAAGCTGAGAAGTGAGCGATCTTCAAACTCTTTTTATTGTGAGAATGGTGGGAATGTGGAATGCACCGCCTGGTGGGAAAAAAACAAAGAGTACTTGGATGAGCACTTGACATGTCATAAGCAAAAGTGAGGACTGCAGATGCTGGAAACCAGAGTTTAGATCGGAGTAATGCTGGAAAAGCACAGCAGGTCAGGCAGCATCCGAGGAGCAGGAAAATCAACGATTTGGGCAAAAGATTAGGATGAAGGGCTTTTGCCCGAAACTTTGATTTTCCTGCTCCTCAGATACTGCCTGACCTGCTGTGCTTGTCCAGCACCACTCTGATCTAAACTTGACATGTCATGACATTCAAGTCTCTGTGCCAAGTGCCAGAAAGTGGGATGAGTATAAATAAGTCAGTATAGACTCAATGGACCAAAAGGCCTCTCCTGTGCTGTACAAACTCTATAACATTAGCCACACTCCCTGCCTTCATATACCAATTCCTTTTTTTTTTAAAAAAGCAACCACACTCCTTTTATCCACCTTTTTACTGTTTATCCCCCAACTGTGCTCAAACCATCTCCTCTGTAGAATTAGATTTTCTTGCCAACCTTCAGTTTCAGTCCGTTTGGCCCAGTTTGGTTCTTTCCCCTTTGAACTGAACTCTCCATCAGTTAATTATTCTCTCTCGAAATTACTTTATTCCAACACACCTTTTGATACAATGATTACTGTCCCCTAAATGCTTCCTCACTGATAATTGCTTTACTTAGCCATGCTTGTTTCTAAAAAAATAGAAACATCCTGAATTTGATTTGATTTATTATTGTCACATGTACCTAGGTCTGGTGTAGTTTGGTTTTGCATGCAGTACAGGCAGATCCATACCGTACAAAGTGCATAAGGGTATTACAACAAGAATACAATGTTACAGCCTCTTTTTTGGACTGTCAGATACCAATACAGAAATTTCTGCAGAATACAAATCTAGAAAGGCTTGTCCCTCCGCTACCACGATGTCAGCAAACATTCGGGTAGTTACAATCCCCATTATAACTAACGATGATGTACGCACCTCTCTGTCATTTCATTGCAGATTGACTCTTTAAATCTTCCTATCAGTTGGTAATCTATAGGCTACATTAAGTGATTTAATTGCACCCGTTATGTTCCATATTTCTAGCCAAATCTATTCTGTTCTTCTGGGACATTCACTTTCTGAAACATTAAAATGCTTTCCTCAACTGTATAAAAGGGAGGCGATGACCCAGTTGTATTATCTATTGACTGTTAATTTAGAGACACATTTAACGTGTTGGGGACCGGGCTTCGAATCCCACCATAGCAGATTGTTGAATTTGAATTCAATAATATTTGTATTTCATCATTCATTGTCAGAAAAACCAATCTGGAAACAACCATCCATACCTGGTCTGGCCTACATGTGACTCCAGATGCAGAGCAATGTGGATGACTCTTAACTACCCTTATCCAACAAATGAATAAATTAAAATAATTTGTTTAAACTAACAATTGTTACCACCCTTCCTCCTCTTTCTTTCCCCCACCCTTTTCTGAACAAAGTTCCTTTGTGACCATAAATATTTAATATCCAGTCCTGCCCTTCCTTGAGGGATGTCTCACTTATAGTCACATCATCTACAGGTCGTACTGCTATAACACATTTAGTTGGCACGATTGACAACTGGGAACACTGTTTCTAAAGCGTGAACTATTATAACGTGTGTTATTACATTGCCAACACCAAGTTGTTTCTAAAGGATTATTTTTCTCTAATGCAAAATTGCATTAGAACATAACCATAATGTTACAGAAGAACTACCTGTACATGGCAATCTGCACTTTAATTCATGAATCTTACCAACCATACTCCATGCATTGACATGCATGCAGTGTAAGCCTGATTTAGACAGCATTTCTTTCTTCCTTTTACAAATCTACCTTGTATTTTAATGCTATCTGTTTCTCCCAGTGTTTTGAGAACCTTGGTATTACTCTCGAATAGTCTCTTGGTTTTTCACCGCATTGCAAAGTTATATGAAAGATTCCCACCATGCCCCTAAATGGAAAAAGCAGTATTAGCAAAATGCTCACAGGAACTCATTTCTGATTTTGTTCAGGTACAACTATCCTGTTTGTACAGGTGCCATCTCCCCCAAAGCCAGTCCCAATGTCTCAGGAATTCAACATCATCCTTCAAGCCATGAGTTGATCTGCCTTATCCTATTTTTGTGATCTCCACACCACTTTTGCAGGGCTAGCTTGCAAAGAAACAAGATCAGATGACAAAGACTAGTTTCCTAATACTGACATACTCTCCCTTTCCAACAGCCACAGTCTGCTACAGCACACTCAGCTAGGATGGGCAGCACATATTTTGAAGAATACTTGATGATCATGTCCAAAACAAGTTGTGCTATGGCAAGTTAATTGAAGAGAAACATTCACATGGAAGCTATAAAAGAAGTTCTTGGAAAATTGCACACAAGAGTTGCACTGTCAAACTGAGACATGAGAAAACCTCACTTCATATGGCTGAGTCTCAAAGGTATTATCTCCTCTGAACAAACTGGTGAAACTCATGTTTCCTGTTGGCAAGTCCAGACCCACGACTGCGTCCCCTGGTTTATGTTGGATGTGTTCATGCAAATCTTTTTGTGCTCAAATCAGAATGAGCATTGATCTCTGAATACATCACACTTGAAATTTAAAATTCTAACTAATGTCGTGACAGAAACTTGTGAGCAAACATTCTTTTCAAATCAGAAGGTGCACAGGTTCAAGATCCATTCCAGAAACAGTAAATATAGATCAGAGTTCTACTATTCAGCCTGACAATCAATCAGTTGGATATTTGCAGTAGTAGCGTGGATGCCTCAGTCCTAATATATTAGCTGTGGAAGCCCATAGGGTGATTATACCAGAACAATGGAAAAGTCCTATGAGCTGGAAGAAAGATTGTTATAACACAAAAGGACTAATCACATTAATTTGTAACAGTCTGCTGCTCAAATTTTAAGATCTTATTTTTCATGTTTATATCTTTAGGTGGATAAAATTATATTGAACTTGATGCTACAGCTGAAATCTCAGCATTGTTATGGTGCAGACATGAAATGACAGCTGAAAGAAAACTAGATTTGAAGAGCTCAGACAAGTTTGGAGATTTAAATCAAAAGGGAAGTCCTACTGCATTGCTAGTATGACATATTCACAACTAGGGTTATAGCAATCTCTCCAAATACTGCCCAAGGAAATGGTCTGACAATGAGGCATTTGCCATTTCTCAAGACCATAGAAGGTTCTGAAAGCAGCTAGTAAACAAGAGACAGCTTTGAATTATCATTATACTTTACTCAAAGGAAATTTTTAACATCAAGATAATTGATGTGCCTTTATCTGAAAATAACTGATGCATCCCACTATCACAAAAATGGGTTTACAGCAGAATGTTTCTTTATTTCATATATCTCTGCTGTTTATAGTCTGAGAGATGGTAGGCTGTGGCTGCAACAGCTTGAAAATAGTGAATCTGCCAGAACCAACAATAGGAACAGTAGATTTGAGGAATTATTTCTATGGGACAAAATGCCAAGATGCATGTGAAGCCTGTGCTCAGAATAAAAAGTCCAGTTTAAGAGAAATTATACATTGCCACATCTCTTTCTCTAGTTTTACTAGGGAAATCAGCAATGTAAGCCTCACAGAGAGGATGGGTCTTGAAGTCAAAGTTTCAGACTGGGAAATAAAGGAGAATCAGAATAAACACGAGATCAGAGATGTACATTACTTTGGTTCCAGAAGGATTGAAAAAATGGACAATAAACTGTGACGTAAAGATGAGTTCTTAGTTGAAGTTGAAAGTAGAATGGAGACAATTATG
This sequence comes from Chiloscyllium plagiosum, assembly GCF_004010195.1. NCBI lineage: Eukaryota > Metazoa > Chordata > Chondrichthyes > Orectolobiformes > Hemiscylliidae > Chiloscyllium > Chiloscyllium plagiosum. The sequence goes on from NC_057714.1 coordinate 65,682,845, forward strand.
TTCAAAGATATAATGTTAATAGTGCTTTAAAAAAAAACAGAAGTTTAAACTTTTAAAATGTAAAATCTTATTGCATGGCCTTTTCAGTTATGAAATCACACCCCATCTTATTTCCATATTAATTTTAACATTCATGCCTTTTGTAGAAGCAGCTATTCCATACTCTCAACCTATGAAAATTCATGTCTAATACAAAGGAGGAAGATGCCTAGCATCATTGAGCTCCACCCCTTTTGCATATATGTTGCATCCACGAAATTAACATTTCTAAAAGACAAAGGAGAAAATTGAATCTTAGCTTTCAATGCACTAGATTAAATGATCAGTTGATAGAAACAGAATAAATGAACATATACTGACCATACTCTGATGTTTTCAACAAGTTAGACTGTGCTATTTCATTTTGTGTGATTTCCACTCCAGGTTCTTTTTTGAGTGTTGAGTCTTTTCGGAGAATTACTGTTCTTTGGCTTGGCCTGGTTATTACAGCTGTTGGTGTTTCACTTTTAGCTTTACACGCACTCCATGATTTCTTAAGTCTTTTATCAGCAGGAGGTAGATAAAGACTATCATCCAAATCATCATCTGAATTACTCTCTGAACCAATACTGCTTTTAGTAGAGTTTATATTCTCACATGAACTTGGCTCAGGTTTTCTACGGAAAGGTGTAAGATGAATACTTTCTTCATAATCAAAATTATACGTATCACTACAATCAAGAATCATTTTTCTCTCCTTGCCAGCACTTCCGTTGCTTTGACTTCCATCTCTACTTTTTGATCTGGCTCTAGTTCTTACTGGTTTCACGTGTTTATTTAAAGACGTACTTTTATTTCTTTCCATTACCTTTCTTCTTCTTCCCCTTTGCTCCACTTCCTGTTCTAATTCTGAAATGCTCTCTGGATTTTTTGAATTAACAATTTCAATGTTCCTCACACTGCTTGCAAATTTGGTTTCAACTTTCTCAGAATCCCAGTTGTCCGACATTTGCACCTGATTTGGTTCAGTGCTTTCTATTTCAGTTCCTTGACTACAATTGAGAGAATTGGGCACATTTTCAAAAGGTTTGACATTTGTATCAAACTTGTGTTCTTCACTTGTGGAAGGTACCTCTGTACAGTTTTCAAAAGTGGTGAATAAATTGAAGGCACTAATTTGAGCATGGAAAGATGAGCTTCTCCTTCCAGATCGTCGCCTAATGGAAACCCCAGCTGGCACTGTATCCATTCTCTCAAACAATGCATCATCCAGTGGAGCAACTAAATGGGCTGAGTCTTGACTTCTCCCTTTTGAAATAGAATACAAATAAAACTTCAATGGCCATCAGCTTTTTACACCAAAAAGCTTTAAAGGCAGATCAATGCCTTATTTAAACTGTTGGAAAAAGCTATATTCCACTTATTAGAAGGCTCATAGTTCCTTGAAAATGGAATTGCAAGTAGATAGCATAGTGAAGGTGGTGTTTGGTAAGCTTGCTTTTATTAGTCAGTGAACTGAGTATAAGCATTGGGAGATCATGTTGCTGCTGTACAAGACATTGATTAGGCTACTTTTGGAATACTGCATGCAATTCTGGTCTCCTACTATAGGAAGGATGTTGTGAAACTTGAAAGGGTTCAGAAAAGACTTACAAGGATATTGCCAGGATTGGAAGATTTGAGCTATAGGAAGAGGTTGGATAGGCTGAGCCTATTTTCCCTGGAGTGTCAGAGGCTGAGGGGTGACCGTATAGAGGTTTACAAAATTTGAGGGACATGGATAGGGTAAAGAGACAAGGTCTTTCCCCTGGGCGGGAGTCCAAAACTAGAGGGCATAGGTTTAAGGTGAGAGGGGCAACGTTTTCACACAGTAGTGCATGTATGGAACAAGCTGCCCAAGGAAGTGATGGAGGCTAGTACAATTACAACATTTAAAAGATGTGTATATTAATAGGAAGGGTTTAGAGGAATATGGGCCAAATGCTGGCAAATGGAACTAGATTTATTTAGGTTATTTGGTCAGCATTGACAAATTGGATGCTGTACATCTCTAGGACTCTATAACTTTCATGCTAAGATCGATTATATAGGATGTAAGAGCTGAGCATTTAGACATAAAATGTCAAGCAGAGTCAGCATGGTTTCATGATAAAGAAATCATGCCTGACAAACTTACTATAGGAGGGAACATTCAAGATAGATAAAGAAGAAGCAGAATATGTAATACATTTGGAATTCTAAAAGGTATTTGATAAGGTACTGCACACAAGGCTATTTATTGAGGTAAGAGTCCACGGTGTTGGGTTAGTATGTCAGCATGGACAGAGTAATGACTAACTAAGACAGTTCAGAGAAAGGGGACATTTTCAAGATGGCAACCTGTACTTAGTGGAGTACCATAGGAATTAGTACTGGGGCCACAAATATACTATATAACATATTCAGATGGAAAAGTTAAGTGAATGTACTATAATCACGTGTGCAGACGCCAAACATAGGTGGGAAGACAAATAGTGAGGATGATACAAAATCTACACTTACATTAATTCACTTAATGTTTCAATTAAAGTCATACTTTTCAGGAATGCAACTACAAAGTTGAAAAAGAAATCTTCTGACCTTAAACTGGTCATTTTCTACAGACTTCCCTTTGAAACTTCCCCTCAAAATAATATTACATTTTTCATTAACAAGATGGAATAGTATTTTTTAAATTGTCTGCTTTTACAAAGGTAGAAATGGGTATGTGGTTCAAAATCAGAAAGTGTCAGAAAAACTGAGCAGTCAGGCAGCATCCAAGGAACAGGAGAATCGACGTTTCACGCATGAGCCCTTCTTCCTGAAGAATCCTGAAGAAGGTCTCATGCCCGAAACGTCGATTCTCCTGTTCCTTGAATGCTGCTTGACCTGCTGTGCTTTTCCAGCAACACATTTTCAGCTCTGATCTCCAGCATCTGCAGTCCTCACTTTCTCCCAGAAAAACTGAGCAGGTCTGGCAACATCTAAGGAGAGCGAGCGAGAGAGAAGAGTTAACATTTCAGATCCAGTGACTTTTTTCAGAACTGAACCTGAAATGTTAACTTTGCTTTCTCTCCACAGATGTTGCCAGGTCTACTGAGTTTTTGCAACAATTTCTGATTTTGTTTCTGATTTCCAGCATCTGCAGTTCTTTGGTTATTTGTTGGATATATGGGTGGTTGAAAGCACTTATTACTTACAAGCAAAACTTAAATAAATGGTCTTACCTCTGGATATGCTTTTTAATGAAGGCTGGGACTCCACCATATTGGATAACAGTGTTCTACTCGCTTCAGCTGTAGTGATCTCAGTATTTTCAGGAGAATGAATTCTGGAGTTTTCCAAGGAAGCTTGCATCTCAGCATCCCTAAGAAAGGCAATTTTGTTTAACACAGATGTTTAATATATAATGTAATTTTGCAGCTATTTTAAATTTAGCAAAGTAACTGTAACAAAAATATTGCAGAAATCAAAGATATTTACAAAATTTCAGTTACACTTCTGCTATTATTTTTCATACAAATTATCTTATGTACAACAGAAGCCTGTATAATTCAATTGACTGGATGGCTGGTTTGCAATACTGTGATGCCACCAACAGTCATCTCTCTCTAATGAGACTGCAGCCTGGTAATTGGCAATTTTACCTTTTACTGTTGTATAGAACCTCTCAAGTGCTTTCCCAATCTTATTTGGTTCTTGTTTCTGTTTATTTAATATATTTTCCTATACTGCAACAGTGAATACTCTTGAGAAGTATGTCAAAGTCATGAAAAGTTCTATATAAATGCAATTTGAGTTTATTTCATTTTCCTAAATAAGAGTCAAAGTCAAATATTTCACTCAATTTATATGCTTGATAGATTGTTCTATGCCTTACATTTTTGCTTGAAGCTTGTGACCACAAGGATAATTTCTCAGTTTACCTTCACTAGTTTGTTCCTTGTAAGAAAAGTCTTGAATCTTATACAGTATTTTTATTCTTTGCTTTGGCTCATTATCAAAATATAAATTCTAATGAAAGTGATGACAAATAAACAAGTCTCTGTATAAAACAAAATCTTGGTCTTAAGTGGATTTCCCCATATTTCCCAACTATGGAAAACATTAAGCATTTTATATGTTTCAATTAAATCACCTCTCAATTCTGCAAAATTATTGAGAACAGGCCCAGTTTCCTCTCTTCATAGGACAGTTCTGCGATGGTATCCCATCGATCCTGTTACATCTATCCTCAAACACTCCATCATACTGGCAGTATTAACATTATACAATCTTTTTCACAATACTGATTGATACAAATGTCACAAAGATGACCAAAAATCCAAGTTAATTACTTGGAAGGGGCAAGAGATTTCTTTAATGCTTCAAATACTAGAAATGGGGAAAAATTCTTTTGCTATGTTCACAAAAACTGCACTAGCTTAATCAGCATCTGGTGTCATTTAGTAACTTTACAACAGAAACCAAATTTTGTGCATTACTTATGGAACTCTCCTTGAAACTGTAACATGAATTGTGCAATCAAACTTTTGTTCATATCATCTTACGACTGATGAACACCACAACATTTATTTCTCCAGTGAAGATGGTTGAAATTAGCCAGAATCATTATGCATCATCTTTCAAACCAGTTTCTTTATCTCAGATTAATTAAATATAAGTATTATCTTTTAATAATACTTATAAATTCAAAAATCAGTTTGTGCAAGTAAAAGGCATCACAAAAATGTATTTTGCTTTTTATTACACCGTATTCATATTTCAATGAAATAATATAAGTGGAAATGCTATCAAAACAATGACCAGACACTCCTTAAAAAAAGGGAAATAAACAGCAGTCAGTAATTCATTTCCGATTCTATTGGATCCTGATAATTGGTGCTACATGCTCAGACACAACCACAATTGTTACTATTGTTTTACTGGTCTTGTAGATTGCCAATCTTTTGTGCCTCATCTATATCTTTTAGCAAATTCATAGTAAAACTGTGATTAGACTGTAGCTAGACTGTTTGTTCCAATTGCCTTCTAATGAATTAACTTAATGGCAATGAAATCACTGTTAGATATCATGTATGAGTGTCCATATTTGATGAAAACTTGACTGTAATTGAATTATCACAAAGAGAATATTGCTTCAATATACACTGTTTCTCACTGTGGGGCAGCACGGTGGCTCAGTGGTTAGCACAGCGCCAGGGACCCAGGGTTGATTCCTACCTCGGGCGACTGTGTGAACTTTGCACATTCTCCGCGTGTCTGCGTGAGTTTCCTCCAGGTGCTCTGATTTCCTCCCACAATCCAAAGATGTGCAAGTCAGGTGAATTGGCCATGCTAAAATGCCCATAGTCTTAGGTGCATTAGTCAGGGGTAAACATAGAGTACGGGATTGGGTCTGGATGGATTACTCTTCAGAGGGTCAGCGTGAACTTGTTAGGCCAAAAGGCCTGTTTCCTTACTGTAGGGAATATAATCTAATCTAATTTAATATCTATCAATGAATAAAATTGTAAGGCCCATTGCTCTGACATTAATTTCAGGTCAATTTTAAAAGCAACTAAAATCTCTCCAGATTGAAAAAACGCTGATATAAATCAAACTGCAATGTTAAAACTTCTTTGGAAACACCTTCCAAATGAACTACCTTTACCATCCAGAAGGATAAGGAAAGCAGATTACAAGGGAATACTCCTAACTCCAAGTCCCCTCCTGACTTGGCACATATTGCACCATTCCCTGACTGTTGCCAGGTCAAGATTCTGGAGTTTGCATTCTTGCAGCACTGGAGGTGCACCTACAGGACACAAACAGCAGTTTTTTCAAGGATGCTCACCAGCAAAGGTGAGTGTGCCTTGCCAGCAATGCTCACAGCTCCTGAAAGAATTTTGAAAAATGACAGAAGAACTTCTGTCAACACAAGCAAGAAACCTGAACTGCATGACAATAGCAGCAATTGGGAATAGCCCAAAAATCCTGCAAACTATCTGCACATGGTGACAGCTGTCCTAAGAGACTGTGAATCAGGACATTTTATTCTAGATTTCAATGACCAGATGTGGAAATGCAAAGATTACTACTGTCAATGGTGCACTGTAGCAATTACAATTACTGGTAAATCTGACAGAAATGGCAGATAAAATTCCATCAATCTAAAATCTAGTCACATTACTCTGATGGAAACATCATTTCCTGTCAGTCCATAAAATCAACACTTAACATCCATATTTGCAATGCAGAGTGTCACCAATAGCATGGGTTCAATTCCCGAATTAGTTGAGGTTACCATGGAGGCTGCTCCTTCTCAACCTCTCCTCTCACTGGAGGTGTGATGACCCTCAGGTTACACCACCACCAGTCATATCTCTCGAATGAGAGCAGAGTCCTATGACCCAATTGGACTACAACAACTTTATGTATTCTACCTTAATTCTTTCAAGCCTGGAATTAAAAAAAAAATACTCACTGATTGAAGAGTTCAACAGGTGAAGAACACGATGGTATGCACTGTGGTAAGTCATCACCCAAGTTGCTTAGATCCTCACCTATAGAATCAGAAACGAGTTTCAAACGCTGGGAAAAAAAAATACATTTTAGGTGGGAAACCAATACTTCAAATTTTACATTTCTCACTGTGAACTATAACTTCCTGATGACTATCTGATTGACAGTTTTATCTACATGTACCAAGAATAGGCAGCAAGCGTACGAAACTTATGTTTTTAGGGTAAAATGTGAATACTTCAGAGAAAGGCCAACAGGTGTGGAGCTAAGTATATGGCCCAAAAAGGATTGACTAAAGAACTGAAACATTCAAGGACCCTGTAACTCATGTATAAAATATGAAAAAGATAACTTCATACATCCGCCAACTATATTTCTATACATTAGAAACTACAAAATTTCTGTGAATCAATTGCATAGATACCTTAAAGAACATCTAGACAAAGTCAAAAAACGCAGCATCATGACATTGCCATGAAATTCTGCAGACTAGGGAAATTAATGCTTTATCACACCAAGCCTTTATTCCAATGGAAGACACTATTTCTCGAAATAAATTCTTATCAAAAGTCCTTAGAAACATGATGTTTACCAGGAATACAAATTTGTGACAATCAAGATTTACAAGGACAGCTCTGTTGCCTATTCATGGCTCTTACTATTTGATCATATACAAAGTTACTTCGGCAAAGGGCACCTATGTCTTAAAGTGAAGATTACTGTAATAATACTGTTCACTTCACTGTTCCATGTATAATTAAGTGACAAAATAAGATCACATGTTGCTAAAACTCAACTGTTCACTTGTTGAAAACCAACTCCACAGCACAAATAAGACAAAATCATACTGTCTGCATTTCCCTGGTCGCAGCTCAAAAGATTCAGAGATTCAGGAATACATAGGTTTCCCTCATTTTGTTTGAAAAGCAAGAAAGGAAATTTCAGTCTGCATATAAATGCTATATTTACCAAGAATCAATTTTTCCAAAGACCCTCTGTGATTTATAGAGTCATAGAGATGTACAGCAAGGAAACAGACTCTTTGGTCCAACTCGTTCATGCCAATCAGATATCCTAACCTAATCTAGTCCCATTTACCAGCACTTGGTCCATATCCCTCTAAACCCTTCCTATTCATATACCCATCCAGATGCCTTTTAAATGTTGCAATTGTACCAGCCTTCACCACTTCCTCTGGCAGCTCGTTCCATACATGCACCACCCTCGGCGTGAAAAAGTTGTCCTTTAGGTCCCTTTCATATCTTTCCTCTCTCACCCTAATCCTATGCCTTCTAGTTCTGGACTCTCCCACCCCAGGGAAAAGACCTTGTCTATTTATCCTATCCATGCCCCTCATGATGTTATGAACCTCTTAAGGTCAGCCCTCAGCCTCTGAGGCTACAAAGAAAACATCCCCCGTCTATTTTGATACACAAATTGTTCAGTAATTTGGTACATTAAAATACCTGCACACTTAATTCAATTAATATAAATCTTGAATTTTTAATAGTGAATTCCAAGAACTTTTAAATAAAAAACAAATCATTATAAGGAAACAAGTCATAAATCTAATTTTTCTTTGTAAATAAAACTCTTCTTCAAGTGGGAGTAACATGTTAGCAATCTTTGCAGAGATCTGGAACAAATGTATTTCAATTTTTAATTGCAATTAAAAAAAACATGTTGCACATCTGTTTGTCATTGGAAAAAACCAAGATCCAGTACTAAAGAAGAAAATCGCAAGGAGATGATGGATAATAGCAATATCACATTACTAGCAATCCAGAGGCTCAGGCTTTGGTGCAGACTTCAAATTCCAACACTGAAGCTGACGGAATTTGAATTTAAGTTATAAATCTGGAATATCAGCTAGCGTCAGTAATACGGACCATGACAATTGTTCTTTAGGCAAAATATTTGCCAATTTTAACTACCTGCATGTGACTCCATATCCACAACAAGATCGACTCTTAACTGGCACTATGAAGCAGCTGAACAAGGGCCATAATCAAAGGCCAACTAATGCTGGCATTAACTAAAGCCCACATCTCATGAAAGAATGAAAAGAAGCAAAGAACGAACAAACGAAAACACATCTCAAGCGCTTTTGATTATTTTACTTAACCAGGGAAATACTTGCACTGCAAGTTCAGAATTGGTTCACTACACTGATTCCTAAGATAAGGATTGTGTCTTAAAAGAATGGTTGAATGCATTGTATCTGTACTCACTGAAGTTTAGAAGTCTGAAAAGTAATCTAATTTAAACCTTTACAATTCTGAGGGAGGTGAGAATATATATTGGAAAAAAAACATGTTGCCATTTATGGGGAGATCTAGAACTAATGGTACAATGTGAAAGTAAAGGGTTTCCCATTTAAGACTGGCATGAGGAGAAATTTATTCTCTTAGAGGATTATCAGCCCTTTGAATTCTCCTCTATAGACAGCCGTGGAGGCTTGTTAAATTGAATATGTTCAAAACCTAGTTGAACAAATTTTTGATTGAAAATTAAGTCAAGGATTTTGAGAAGGCATGCAAGAAATTGGAGCTCAGCCTACAATCAGATAACCCATGAACATAGTGAAAAACAGAGCAGACCAAAGTACTGAATGGCCTTCACCTGCCCCTATTTCTTAGGTTAAAAATACTGAAAAGTGAGTCCAAAACACAGTAATCTCAACGATCGTGTCTTCAGACCATTTACCATCTGCGCAGCAAATGACCCAAGAAGCAAAACTATGGTAATATCTTTGGGGTATTTCAGGAAAGTCTCAGCACAATTTTCCTTGCTGCAAATTCCACCACCTGTTCAAATATCAAAAGTTAGCCACATGATACCATGCATCAATTTCACTTTTGCCCTTGGAAACCCTTTATGTTCATCAACATTTGCACATCTTATTGAGAAATACACATTTGGAAGAGTTTTAGAAATACTTCACCGATGAAATTGAAACAGTTTAAGGTATTGTTATGAAGGTACTTATTTAATGCATTCAATGAAAAACTAAAATTTAATGGGTTTAGTTTTGCTAATGTACCTCAAATTGCTCTGGGAAATGTTCTTCAAGTTTCCTTTTAAGCATGAGAATGTAGAACATCATTACTTGGCGTTCTCTTTTCAAGGATAGTATGACATCACATGCTTGCCTCAGTTTCTTCTTTTCTGCTTCCAGGGATAGAGCTAGGTTGTGATTGTTTGCTTGGATATTTTTTATAAAAGAGCTCTTACCTGTTGAATTTAAACAAGTAAAAAGTGAAAAGGTTTCTTTAAAACTGAACATTAAAGTTCAGTAGAAATAAAACTGCTTACTTACTCAGTACTTTGGTTTTCATTTTTGAGGTCAAGGTTTGTTTACCCCTGTTAACTTTAGTCTGATTCTGATTCCGTTTCTCTTTCATTCGCTCCTTGATAGCTTCCAGATTTTCCTGGAAAGAAATCTTTTGACCTCGTTCAATGGCCATTTTCCTTCTTTATTCTTCAATAGCTGACAACATAAAAGCGGTGAAGAAAATAGCATCTGAGTATGTGAATGCATTAAAGAAGAAAATACCACTGTTCATGATATCCTCATTAATCCAAACCTATCTTCCTTGTTGTACTAAACACAGAAACGCTCAAACATGTTTCCTACAATTTTTTAAACTTAAATCTTAAAGTTTGGATAGTAGGGCAAAGGAATGAGAAATACATACAAGTCAGAGACAGAACAGATTTCTGCTTCAAAGAGGAGATAGTGAAAGAGCTGGGGGTTCAACCTCTTTGAGCTTCATAATAAACGATATTTTCAATCAACCTATTCAGATGAGTTTTGACAACCCTCTGGAGCAGATGGGGCTTGACCCCAGGCCTTCTGGCTCAGAGTTAGAGACAGTACAATGCACCACAAAAGCCCCAATTCGTATTTAACTACTTCAGTATAATTAACTCAGTGAATCCATCCTCTTATGTGAACTTCCTGTAACTAGCATTTTACACCTGTTCACATTTTATTCCTCTTTGCATTTGTTTAAGCTCTTAAATTCTGTAATCAAGGTAGCCTCTTCTGAATTCATCAGTAGGACCTACAACTTAACCACTTTGCACCAGTGCTCACTTAAAATGGTACTTCAGAATTGTAACTCATAAAAGGATGCCTTTTGGCCATTGTGCCTGCACCAGGCCTTCAAACAAGCATTACCTACTGTCAACCTCCTGCTTTGTCCTCATATACTCATATATAATTTCTATCCAAATTATCATCCTCTTGAGTAGCTTATGTTGCATTCATGAATAGTACAACTTTAGCTTCATCAGATTTTCCAAATTCAAACCAAAGTGAAAGCTGTAGTTGGGTTTGGTAGTACCTTCCTGAGAAAAGAAGAACACCATATACCCTGAGAGTTGAAATATTTTACACTGGCAAATTTCTATGCCTAAATTAAATATTAAAAATTATTTAATTTCAAAAGAAACATGCTAATCTTCTACTTACATCCAATTTGCAACCTCTTCCACTTGCCACCCACTAGATTCTAACAGATTGCCAAACCTCTGGTCTTTGACTCATTTTCACCAAGTTACTTACTGCATACCCGATGATTCTTCCTTCTCACTGAGTCCCCCTTTTTGACCAGAATACTGTACATTTTTGTTGAGCTTTATGGAATAGCACTTAAATCGCTGTCACTGCTCATCTACTGCCCAATCCTTAATCTATTTCACTAGCCTACTTTAGATAACTCTTTCTTCATACTACTCCAATTGCTTATTTAAGTTGAGAACCCAATTTGAGACTTGAGTTACTCTTCCTCAAACTAAATATTAAATTCTACAATACTGCTATCATTACTTGTTAGATCCCTAACTATGAGATCTATTACTAATCCTATCTTATTACACATTACTAGATCTGAAACAGCTTCTTTGCAGGTAGGTTGTGCAATGTACAGCTCAAAAATGATCCTTCTACAAATTCACCATCCACATTTCCCTTGCCTATCTGAAATGTCCCATCAATATGCAGATTAAAATCATCCATGACAATTATTGCCCTCTTTATAAATTCCTGACTCACATCTTGTCCTACAGAGGGTCATTTCTTTAGGGTACCTATACATGGTTCCCACCTGTGCCTTCTTTCCCTCACTATTCCCTATTCCCACACAAACTGCTTCCACATCTTGATTTATTACACATACAACTACTCATTGCCACACTGATACCACCTTTATTAACTCAAGCCTTTCTTTATCTTTTTCTTTTTTGAAAAGTGTGGCGCTCGAAAAGCTTAGCTGGTCAGGCAGCATCCAAGAAACAGGACAGTCAACGTTTCTCCTATCTTTTTCTTTTTGTCCATGCATCAGTAACATCCAAAATCTTTAAATATCAATTGCCCAGTTGTAGCCACCATGCAACCACATTTCCATAATAGCCATCAAATTATGTTTATTTATTTGTATTTGTACTGGCAACTGATTAATTTTGTTACAACTACTGCACACATTCAGGTAGAACCTTAAGCATTGACTTTTTACCAGCATGACTTATTCTGCTTCTAATTTCAGCTGCACTCTTCTGCTTATATTTTCTACCCTTTCCTGTCACACTCTTCATTCAATGATTCGATATCCTGCAACTCATTCCTTTTTGATATTTTACATTTTCCTTCATTTGAATCCCCTTCCCCCAAATTAATTATTTTAATGCTCGAACTACAACCTATCAAGCTATAATTCAATTTGCCAGTTCACTGGTCCCAGCATGGTTCAAATGCCCCAACAGAACAGTTTTCTTTTCCCAGTACTAGTGCCAGGGCTCACCAATTGGGAACCATTTCTCTCAAACCTACCTGAGTCACACATTTAACGCTTAGTTGTTATTTACAGCAATTTATATGTGGCTCAGGTAGTAACGTGAAGTTTATCATCTTTGTGATTATGTTTTGTAATTTGGTCCTAGTTGCTTGTAATTCTAAAGCAGAACCTTTTTCTTTATCCTTTGTCGGTACCTACATAAACCACAACCACTGGATTCTTCTCCTCTCAATCCAAGTTCCTCCCATTCCAGAACAGATGCCCTGAATAAAGGAAAAATGGAGCAAGTTGCAGCACTTTGGCCTTTTATCT
>NC_057714.1:65695955-65725968 GCF_004010195.1 Chiloscyllium plagiosum
TTCTTGGTTAGGTCAGAACGGCTGGTTCAGCTCTTTTATCTGGCATTGTAAGTGGCCCCTTATTAAGTTAGCTAAATTGCAATTGCCTCACGGACTGAGGGGAGTGGATCTTCTGGACATTAAAAACTATCAACAAATCTCACTTTTATCTTATATGAGTGACTGGTCTTGTGGGGACCCTCTTTCAAAATGGTGAGATATTGAAACTTCTCATGCAAGGTGCCCCCTTACTAGCTTGATGGCATTGGACAAAATGAGGACAGTTAAGTAATATTGCCACAACCCAGTAGTTATTCAGACTGTTAAAGTATGGAGGGCACTGTGGCAGAGTGAAGGCAATATTGCCAAAACATCTGTTTTTATGCCTGTAGTTGGAATGCCAGGTTTTCAACTGGGAATAATGGACTCAGGGTTTAAACTTTGGGCAGCTAGGGGTGAGTCTTGTATGGGTGATTTATTTGAAGGGGACACAATGATGTCATTTGATCAGTTAGTTCGGAAATACGAGCTATCTAGCAGGGATCTCTTTCATTTTTTTTCAAATTAGGGATCTCATTCAAAATAGGACTACACTTTTAACCGGTACCTACAAATCTGACAAAGAGAAGAGGGTGCTCACATGCTTTCTGTCAGCACTCTTTCTCACCTGTTGGGGGCATCCTTTGGACGAGATTGCACGGCTTAGCAGGAGGTGGGGTTGGGTGTTGAGATCTCCTCAGAGACATGGGACATATTTGGGGAAATGCAAGAAAGATCTCGATTTGCAATGGGACCCATGCTTTACAGTTGAAGATTCTCCACAGGATCCCCTTGGTTCCAGATCGTTTATCAAAATTTAAACCAGGAGTATCTTCAACATCTCCCAAGTGCAAAGCGAGTATGGGCACTCTTACTCATTGGCTTTGATCCTGCTGCAGGCTCTGAACATACTGGAGCACTGTGGTAGGTGCAATACAGAGGATCTTGGGGACAAGGGTGCAGAATGACCTGATTTTTCTTCTTCTTGGCCTGCCCAGTGTATTCCTTGTAGATGCGCAAAAGAAAAAACTTTTCAACATCCTTACTTTTGGCACAAGAAAGAATACCCTATTAGGTTGGGCGTCTGAAAATCCTCTGAGATTGTTAGGTTGGTGTAAGATAATTATGGAGCATATTCTTTTAGATTTTCTTCCAAGTATGGTGCACCATAAAACTTAAAATTTTTATAAGACATGGTGGCCCTTTTTGGACTATCTGGGCACAGATCTGTCTGCCACACTAATCAGGGCTTTTATATAGCCGTAATGTTTGGGTTTTACATGTCTAATACCCAAAGAGAACATATGAATATGTGTAAATTAATGCTCTCAATGGTCGAGAGCCAGTGTTATGTATAACTGAGCCATATTGTTATTATTTATTAGTTAGTTGTTAGTTATTATTTATTCGTGTATTTAGTTGTTTTTTTTATATATGGATTTATACATTTGTACACGAGTGTAGTTTGGTTTGATTTATTTTTCCTGTACTTTCTTTGTACTGTTTTGAATTATATTGTTCTGTATTTGTTGTAATATCAAAAAATATATTTTTCAATAAAAATATATTTTAAAAAAAGATCTTTTAATAGCAGAATTTGATTCACCTTACGAGCTGTAATTTCATGTTTGCTGCCACTGGGTGGTGATGAAACACCTTATCATTTCTTTTGACCAGTTTATTTACTCCTTGTTCTGAAAATTCACTTTTCAACTTACAGCTCTGTTACTTTTCCCTCCACTGACCCCAAATATGTTTTATCTGACATGTTGCCCCTTTCATACCTTGGCTTTCTGGCTTGCTGTCTTCTGTTCCACTGTGTCTCCTCTAGTGTTGACCTTTAGCCTCACACGGCGCCAAGAAAACTCATTTTTGTTCTTATATCCCGTTAGAAATCTGGGGTAAGATTCCTTAAAGGACTTTTGTCAGGGAAGGTACTGTTACTTAACTAACTTTCCAAATTAATTATTTCTTTTTAAAAAGTCATACAAAAGCCCACTTAGGAAATCTTTCTCCCATATTTCAGAGACCAGTTTACACATAAAGGCAGAAAAAAGCATATAATCTCTAAGAAAGTATTCAATGTTACCCTTGACATTGTGGCAAATTTCTATTTTTAGGATAGTAAAAATGTAATTCCCCAAGTCAGATGCTGGGAGGGGAACTGAAAGCTTGCATTCCCTGTTTCTACCTTTATCACCCATAGTTTCCTTTGTCATGTTCTTCCCTTTCTTTTGTAGTATCTTCTACATCAAGCATCTATTCATTTCCACCCTTTTCCATTTCCAACTCCAAAAATCTAATCCTACAACTTCTCACGTTTTTTTCCCTCCCTGCTGCCATCTTCCACACCAAGTATCTTTCTTCCAAATTAAATTAATTTAATTTTCAGTTAAAATTAATCCTGAAGAAACTTTATTGAGGAATTGAAAGAAATGAGGGTTCGTAGGGTTATGAAGGGAATTACAGTAATGTTTCAGCACCTATGCTGTGAAACAACTAAAAGTTTTTTTTATATTTGATTAGAAACTATCTTTGCTTTTGCATTGAAGACCAATACAATAATAATTGATTGCTGAACAAAATTTTTAGTAGGTTAAATGTCCCACAAATTTAACTTTAGTGGGTTTTAAGACATGTTTTAGGGTAAGTACAGAGTGAAATCTATAAGTTATGTGCACAGACTTGCCTGACGTAGAGATTTTTGTGCAAATATCCTATGTTCAAAATAGTAATTGCATGCACTGCAAAAATGTACCCAACAATCTTTAAGGACCAAGGGAGATTATGATCAGTCCCAATCAGGGGCAAAAATCTCCCACCCATCCTGACCTTTCGTAAGACTCACCTCACTTACCTGTCCCTCTTGCAGGTGAAACAAAGCTAGGTGGAGGGACAGGTAGTGTTGAAGAAGCGGGGAGGCTGCAGCAGGATTTGGACAGGCTAGGAGAAGGTGGGAGATGGAATACAGTATAAGAAAATGGGTGATGAACTTTGATAGGAAGAAGGTCCTCGGGAATGTTGCTGAACAAAGAAACCTTGGAGTGCAGGTTCATAGCTCCTTGAACGTAGAGTTGCAGGTAGATAGGATAGTGAAGAAGGCATTTTGTATGCTTTCCTTTATTGGTCAGAGTATTGAGTACAGGGGTTGGTATGACTCTATAAGAGAGTTGTAAATTATTTTCTAAATGGGAAAAAGCTTTGGAAATCTGAAGCTCAAAAAGACTTAGGAGTCCAAGTTCAGGATTCTCTTAAAGTTACCATGCAAGTTTGCTTGGCAGTTAGGAAAGCAAAAGCAATTTTAGCATTCATTTTGGATGGGCTCGAATACCAGAGCAGGATTGTACTGATGCAGCTGTATAAGGCTTTGGTCAGACTGCATTTGGAATATTGTGAGCAGTTTTGGGATGTGCTGGCATTGGAGGAGTTCCAATGGAGGCTCACAAGAATGACCCTAGTGATGAAGGGCTTGTCATAGGAGCAGCAGTTGAGGACTCTAGATCTGTATTTGATGGAGTTTAGAAGGATTAGTGGTGGTGGTGGTGGGGTGGGGGGTAGATGTGGTGGATCTCATTGAATCTTATAGAATACTGAGATGGGAGAGAGTGAGAACTGTAGATGCTGGAGATCAGAGTTGAAGAGTGTGGTGTTGATGAAGCGCTTCTGCTTGAAATGTTGATCCTCCTGCTTCTTGGATGCTACCTGACTGGCTGTGCTTTTCCAGGCCATGCTCTTCAACACAGAATACTGATGTGGTCTGATTAGAGCCAATGTGGAGTAGATGTTTCTACCAATAGGAGAGACTAGGATCCGAGAGCACAGCCTCAGAGTAAAAGAGACAACCCCTGAAGAATTAAGATGAGGAAGAATTTATTCAGGCAGAGTGGTTAATCAAAAGAACTCATTGCCACTAAAGGGTGTGGAGATAAAATCATGCATGTATTTAAGACAAAGACAGTTAGGTTCATGATTAGTAAGGGGATCAAGGATAATGGGGAGAAGGCAGGCGAATAAGATTGAGAAATATATTAATCATGATTGAATGGCAGAGCAGACTCAATGTGCCAAATGGCCTACTTCTGATCCCATATGTATGATCCCTTTCCCTAGCATGATATTTACCTGGTTCCACACCTACCTGACATCCTACTGCTACCCATTTGGCAGCCTTCCCACCTGATACCCTACCCTCTAGGCTCTCCAACTCCATTCTTAACGTACTTATCTATCATTTCACAGCAGCTGGCAAAGTCTTTGACAGGAGAAACTGAGGACTGCAGAGGCTGGAGATCATTGTCGAAGAATGTGGTGCTGGAAAAGCACAGCCACTCAGGCCACATCTTCGGGGCAGGAGAATTGATGTTTCGGGCATAAGCCCTTCATCAGGAATGAGGCTTGTGGGCCTAGGGGGCTGAGAGATAAATGGGAGTGTGGGGCTGGGGTGAAGGTAACTGGGAATGTGATAGGTGAATGAAGGTGGGGGTGAAAATTATTGGTCAGAGAGGAGGGTGGAACAGATAGGTGGGAAGAAAGATGGACAGGTGGGACAATTCAAAAGGGCAGTACCGAGTTGGAAAGTTGGAACTGGGATAAGATGGGGGGGAGGGGAAATGAGGAAACTGGTGAAGTCCACATCAATCTCGTGTGGTTGGAGGGGCCAAGTGGAAGATGAGGTGTTCTTCCTCCAGGCATCCGGTTGTTAAGGTTTGGCGATGGCAGAGGCCCAAAACCTGCATATCCTTGGCGGAGTGGGAGTTAAAGTTTCAGAGAACATCTCAAACAACCCCACTGCCCTGTGGCTAAACACTTTAATTCCCCCTCCCACTCTGCCAAGGATATGCAGGTCCTGGGTCCCCTCCATTGCCAAACCCTATCCACCCAATCCCTGGAGGAAGAATGCCTCACCTTCCACCTTGGGACTCTCCAAACACATGGGATCAGTTTCCTCATTTCCCATCCCCCATCCTTATCCCAGTTCCAAACTTCCAACTCGGCACTGCCCACTTGAACTGTCCCAGCTGCCCACCTTCCTTTCTACCTATCTGCATCACCCTCCTCTCCGACCAATGACATTCACCCCCACTTTCATCCACCTACCTTCCCCCCAGCCCCACCCCCCGTCCCATTCATCTCTCAGACCACTTGGCCCACAAGCCTCATTCCTCATGAGGGCTTATGTCCGAAATGTCGATTCACCTGCTCCTTGGATGCTGCCTGACCGGCTGTGTTTTTCCAGCACCACACTTTTCATCACTGTCTTTGATGCTGAACATTAAAATTTCAGAATACGGCATCTTAATATGACAAAGCCTTCTGCTGACTGTTCTGTGCCAAGAGGAAGCTGTTGGAGTATAAATATGCACCACATTTCAGAAGGGGTTATGATCAGAATCTCCTGTCAGAAATTTAATTGTGTTAAAAAAATTTGGAGTGGTATTCTGCCATTCTTGACAAAATCTCGCCCATTATTACAAGGAGATCAAAGCTGCCAATCTGGATTGGAACATGTAAAATTCATATGAGTGGAGATAAGAAATGGCAAAAGGAAGAAGACACTGGTAGAAGTAATCTATAGACCCCTTAACAGTTGCTGTACTGTAAATCAGGAAATAACTCAGGAGATAATGAGGCCCATCCCTAACTGTTCAAACCTGTTCTAGGTGGGCTTTCTGTTTGAACTGCTGCAACAGAATTGCTCTCATGATAGAGTTAAAATAAACTATTCCAAGAATGCAAATATAAAAACAAAATACTTCTGACAATGGACTTCTGAAATAAACACAGAGTGGAAAACTTCAGCAGATCTGCAGAGTAAATGTTTAAGATCCAATTACTCTTTTTAGGCATTCCAGAATTTCAATCCAATAATAATGAAAGAACAGTAGTGCATATACAAATTATAATGGTTCCTTGAAGGGGATATTGAGGTGATGAAGCTCCCTTGATGTTTCTGTTCTTTTGCTTCTTGTTGCAGAGGCTGCCAGTCTGGAAGTGCTCTTTAAGCAAGGGTGATGGGTTTCTGCTTTGCATCTTGTACATAGCACAGAGACCACAATACTGGTGGACTTTCTGAATTCAAAAGGCCAGTTGATGAAGTATGAAACTAGTTCCAATCTTTACAAATGTTTGAAGGCATTTCTTTAGTTTTACATATTACAAACATGCATTTTCTTGCCCAACAAAAATTTTGGTCTATTTACAAAAGCACATGTGTCCCAAAACATACAGATAGTTAAACACAATCAATATATAATGAACAGAAAACTTTATTTCTCTCTAAACAAAAATAGAGCCTACATACACAAAAATAAATTACAAAAATAAAACAACAAAAGCCTCCATAATGGGTACAAAGCAATACACTGCAACATGCCCCTCTTCTGGGACACCTAATAATTTCTTTCTTTCCGTAAAGCAGTCAGATGGTATTATACATTCATCTATTTAAATTTTGGCAGTGTTTGCTGAAACGGATAACGGTAGGCAACTACGTATGCATGTCCATTCAGCAATGTCAAGCATTGACACCATTGCATATACTTTGTATGTGACATCACACAGAAATGCATTACTGCACATGTGCAAGGAAGCATGTGCAATTTTGGATTGGGATCCAACTGGGGCGAGAAAGGAGGGGATGACCAGGTGTTGCATCACAAAGCCCTAGTTAACTGATATCATTGGGAATTTGAGGAAGCCTCTCAAATTTTCATACCGAGCACAAACAAAAATGATTGTGGTTGTTAGAGGCCAATCTTCTGAGACATTGTTGCAGGTATTCTCTCATGGTACTGTCCTGGGCCCAAATATCTATAGCTGCTTCATCAATGACCACAGCACCACCAATAAGTCAGAAATGGGGATGTCACTTATTGATTGCACAATAAGCTGTACCCTTTCCAGCTCCTCAGATAATCAAGCAGTTTATCCTCAAATGCAGCAAGACCTCGGCAAAGTGTTTAAAAACTTTACTTTAACTGAAGCAACATGTAGTACGTCTGCAAAATAAGGGCATGTTGTTTAAGTATAGTTCTACTTGTTTATAGGAATTGATAAAGGAACTATAAGATGCAATATTCTATTGATGTGTTTTTTTTAGTCACCAGATAGCTATTCATTGGGACGTATCTGAAATATCTAATGCAACAATGCAATAGATACTTATGATCATTAATAGACAAACAAATTTTCAAACTTTGTATCCAATCAAACAAAATGTCTTGACTACCAACTGTCACTCATGCTAATCTCACGCTTGCTTGAACAACTAAAAGAAAGGAAATAAAGTTTTATCTTTTTGATTCACTATGACAGATCAATTGGCATTTGAGGCATTCAGTATTAGAGATTGGAAGAATTTCAGTAATTGCAATTATACAAATGTTTTCAGCTTTCATTGACTACCAAAATGTTAAATGCACCTTTTCAATAATTGTGAATTTCAACATACTTGAATTTCAAATGTAGAATAATTCCAATTTTAACCAAAATCAATCTGAAGATCTGTATAGATCTGCAGGAAATCAATGAAAATGAGAGCGTTTTGAATTTTTGCAAAACACCTCAGCACACTGCAGATTGATTTCCAATAGAACCTATATTTATTTAAAATTGTGTATGGGACCTTCAACTCCTGTTCACCAAATATATACCAGGTTTATGTGCAAAATAGCCAAAGTGATAGAAAGAAAAATTTTAAAAGTATGTGATTCACTAACTCAGCTAAAACATCCAAGATCAAAAAATGAGATGTGGTACTTGCTTTGCAAAGGCATGCCATTTATTTCAAGAATGATTAATTTCAAGGCTTCCATGATCCCATTTAGCAGAATAGATGTTCAACAACAAGAAATTCATTGTACTTCGAAATTGTTGTCAAGCAAGCTAATCCACCTTTGTCTCCAATAAAGAAGACATGTTACTGTTTTACGCAAATCTACTAGAACACCCTAAATATTCTCCATTAGGAAACTTGAAAAGCACAATATTGAATATTGCAATATAAATAGTTATAGCAATATTGCATTTACAAAATTGATGCATATGCAAACTCTGAACTTAGAAGTATCTGGATGACTAGTTAAACTGCCAAGGCATGGTATGCTATGGACCAAGTGCGGGTTAATAGGATTAATATAGTTTGGTATTTGTTCATTGGCAGAGACATGGTGGGCAAAAGAGTCTGTTTCTATGTTTTTGACTCTATGATTCTATATACTGAAGATAACTATGACATTGTTCAGAATAGAGGCAGCCAGTTAGGTAATTGATAAGGGAAATTTTCAGCATGTGTGAACTTAAAAAAAGAAATTGTTTTAAAGAGAATGCACAATGTATTTTGAGTTTTTTGTACAGTAGGTCCTGTATGTCTCAATGCTGTCAACCATTACTCATAAAAGCAAGGAGTCATACAATCATACAGGTGTACAGCATGAAAAGAGACACTTTGGTCCAAATCATCCATGCCGACCAGATAGCCCATATAAATCTAGTACCATTTGCCAACATTTGGCCCATTTGCCTTCCTATTCATAGAGTCATAGAGATGTACAGTATGGAAACAGACCCTTCGATCCAACTTGTCTATACCAACCAGATACCTTAAACTAATCTAATCCTATTTGCCAGCACTTGCTCCATATCCCTCTAAACCCTTCCTATTCATATACCCATCTAGGTGCCTCTTAAATGTTGTAATTGTACCAGCTTCCACTACTTCGTCTGGCAGATCATTCTATCCATGCATCACCTTCTGCATGAAAAAGTTGCCCATTAGGTCACTTTTAAATCTTTCCCTTCTCACCCTAAACCTATGCCCTCTAGTTCTGGACTCCTTCGCCCCAGAGAAAAGACCTTGTCTATTACCCTATCCATGCCCTACATGATTTTATAAACCTCTATAACATCATTCCTCAGCCTCTGACGCTCCAGGGAAAATGGCCCTAATTTAGTCAGTCTCCACCTTTGCTGAAAACCTCCCATCCTGGCAACAGCCTTGTAAATCTTTTCTGAACCTTTATAAGTTTCACAACATCCTTCTGATGGGAGGGAGCTCAGAATTGCCACAACATGGCCTATCAACTCTTATATTCGATGCTCTGACCAATGAAGGAAAGAATACCAAATGCCTTCTTCTCTATCCTATCTGTTCTCTACCCATTCAGATGCCTTTTAAATGTTGTAATTGTACCAGCCTCCACAACTTCCTCTGGCATCTCATGCCATACATGTACCACTCTCTGCGTGAAAATGTTGCCCCGTTATATTTTATATCTTTCCTCTCGCACCTTAAACCTATTCCCTCTAGGTTTGTACACCCCCACATCAGGGAAAAGACCGTGGCTATTCACTCTATCCATGCCCCTCATGCCCCTCAGCTTTCGATGCACCAGAGAAAATAGCCCCAGCATATTCAGCCCTCTGGCTATAGCTCATACTCTCCAACCTTAGCACTATCCTTTTCGGAATCCTTTCAAGTTTTACAATAACCTTCTGATAGGAAGGTGACCAGAATTGCATGCACTACTCCAAAAGTGGCCAAAACAATGTCCTCTACAGCCAGAACATGACCTCCCAACTCCTATACTCCATGCACTGACCAATTAAGGCGAGTATACCAACACCTTCTCACTATCCTATCTGCCTGCAACTCCACTTTCAAGGAGCTATGAGCCTGCACTCCAAGATCCCTTTGTTCAGTAACACTCCCCAGGACCTTACCATTAAGTGTAAAAGTCCTGGTCTGATTTGCCTTTCCAAAATACAGCACCTTGCATTTATCTAAATTAAATTCCATCTGCTACTCCTCAACCCATTGGCCTATCTGATCAAGATAGAACATAGAACTAGAACTTTACAACGCAGTACAGCCTCTTCGGCCCTCGATGTTGCGCCGAGCTGCAAAATTAATCTGATGCTCATCTAACCTACACCGTTCCATTAATATCTATATGTATGTCCAATGCCTGTTTAAATAACCTTAATGTCGACGAGTCTACTACCATTGCAGGCAGGCCATTCCACACCTCAACTACTCTCAGAGTAAAGAAACTACCCCCAATATCTGTCCTAAGTCTATCACCCCTCAATTTAAAGCTATGTCCCCTCGTGTTAGCCTTCACTATCAGAGGAAAAAAGCTCTCACTGTCCACCCTATCTAACCCTCTGATTATCTTATATGTCTCGATTAAGTCACCTCTCAACTTTCTTCTCTCTAACAAAAAAAGCCTCAGTTCCCTCAGCCTTTTCTCATAAGACCATCCTTCCATACCAGGCAACCTCCTAGTAAATCTCCTCTGAACCCTATCCAAAGCTTCCACATACTTCCTGTAATGTGGTGACCAGAACTGCACGCGATACTCCAGGTGCGGCCTTACCAGTGTCTTGTACTGGTTGATCCCATTGTATTCTGACTTAACCTTCTCCTCCGCAACTCCAGGGCATCACTGTGGACTTCACCAGTTTCCTCATTTCCTCTCCCCCACCTTACCTCAGTTCCAATCTTCCAGCTCAGCCCTGTCCTCATGACCTGTCCTACCTGCCAATCTCCCTTCCCACCTATCTGCTCCACCCTCCACTCTGACCTATCACCTCCATCCCCACCCCCATTCACCTATTGTACTCTTTGCTACCTTCTCCCCAGCCCCACCCCACCCCCATTTATCTCTCCACCCTGGAGGTTCCCTGCCTCTATTCCTGATGAAGGGTTTTTGCCCAAAACGTTGATTTTCCAACTCCTTGGATGCTGTATGACCTGCTGTGCTTTTCCAGCACCACTCTAATCTACACTCTGATTTCCAGCATCTGCAGTCCTCACTTTTGCCGAGTAACTTTCTTCACTGTCCACTACACCTCCAATTTTGCTGTCATCTGCAAACTTAGTAACTATACCTCCTATGTTTACATCCAACTCATTTTTATAAATGATAAAAAGCAGTGGATCCTGCACCAATCATGGGGCGCACCACTGGTCACAGGCTTCCAGTCTGAAAAGCAACCCTCCACCACCACCCTCTGTCTTCTACCTTTGAACCGGTTCTATATTCAAATAGCTAGATCTCTCCGTATTCTGTGTGATCTAGACCATGGACACTACCATGAGGAACCTTGTCTAACACCTTACTGAAGTCCTTATAGATCACATTCACCACTCTACCTTCATCAATCCTCTTCGTTACTTCCTAAAGAAACTCAATCAAGATAGTGAGGTATGATTTCCCACACCGAAGGCCATGTTGATGATCCCTAATCAGTCCTTATCTTTCTAAATGCACATAAATCCTGTACCTCAGGATTCCCTCCAACAACTTTCCCACTACCGATGTCAGGCTCAGTGGTCTATATTTCCCTGGCTTTTTTTTAACCATCTTTCTTAATAGTGGCACAATGTTAGACAATCTCCAGTCTTCACCTGTGGTATTGGTAATATAAATATCTCAGCAAGGGGCCCAACAATCTCTTCTCCTGTTTCCCACAGAGAAGTAAGGTACACCTGATCACGTCCCGAGATTTATGCACCTTTATGCATTTTAAGACATCCAACACCTCCTCCTCTGTCATATGGACATTTTTCAAGATGTCACTATTTATTTCCCCCAATTCTATATCTTTCATGTCCTTCTCCACTGTGAACGTTGATGCAAAATACTCATTTAATATCTCACCCATCTCCTGCTGTTCCACACATAGGCAGCCTCACTGATCTTTCAGGGTCCCTATTCTCTCTCCAGTTACCCTTTTGTCCTTAAAGTGTGTGCAAAATCCAGTTGAATACTCCTTAATCCTATTTGCCAAAGCATGTCCCCTTTTTGATCTCCTGATTTCCCTCTTAAGTATATGCTTACTGCCTTTATACTCTTCCAGGGATTCATTTGATCACTCCTGTCCACACTTGACACATGCTTCCTTCTTTTTCTTGACCAAAACCTCGATTTCTCTCATCATCCAGCATTCCCTACATCTATCAGCCTTGCCCTTCACCCTAACAGGAAAATATTGTCTCTGGACTCTCGTTTCCTCAAGGAACTGATGAAGAATTTATACAAGGCATTGATTAAGCTGAACTAAAAATAATGTATGTAATTCTGAATACCTTATTATAGGAAGGATATTATAGCCATCGAAAGAGTAAATAATACCAAGGATTAAAACAATGAACAATGATCGAATGAAAATTGTTGTCTTTATTAGTATGAAAATAGAAATGTTCAAAAATCCACTTCTCCAGTCACAGCACTCTGTGACTCCAGTCCTCCCCAAAATCTGACTGCAAAGTGATGCTGTATGAGATCATTTAGTTCCTGCCTTCCCTGACAGCCAAACTGTATAGTACCTTTCAATGTATTTTGTAAGAAAATACACATGACACTAAATAAATCAAACTGCTGCAGTGCACTAGTTTACACCTACAGCTTACTAGTTACATTTAAATGAAGCTAATTTGTCTAAGGCTTTCAGATGGTATGGCCATTGCTGTATTTTTCTTTGTCGCAAATTGAATTTCTCAGCAATTTTACTTATGTATTCCTAAGTCACATTCCTAAGTCTGATGATCAATACCAACTCTTCAAATCTTTGACAGTGACATCCCTGACTAAGTAAGTAACTAGCAAACCCTTTGTAATAACTAACACATTTTAACTTCCATGAGATATCATTTTCTAGTGTTCCAAAGCAACAAAGGATCCCAGCAGATGTTAGTTTTAAGTCTGAGAATTATTAAACAAAAACAACAAGGAAATAATGTGTTATGCAAAATGATGCATCTCAAGCAGAAAGTTTTGACCTCACTGCTCAAATAGGTATAACAAAATGCTATAAACTTGTAACTTCAGAATTGGCCCAGATAAAGTTGCAGGTAGATAGGATCATGAAGAAGGCATTTGGTATGCTTTCCTTTATTGGTCAAAGCATCGAGTACAAGAGTTGGGAAGTCATGCTGCAGCTGTACAGGACACTGGTTAGACCACTTTTGGAATATTGTGTACAATTCTGGTCTCCCTCCTATTGGGAGGATGTTGTTAAAATTGAAAGGGTTCAGAAAAGATTTACTAGGTTGTTGCCAGGATTGGTGGGTTTCAGCTGGAGGGAGAGTCTGAATAGGCTGGAGCTGTTCTCACTGGAGCATTGGAGGTTGAAGGATGACCTTATAGAGGTTTATAAAATCATGAGGGGCATGGATAAGGTGTATATACAAGGTATTTTCCCTGGAGTAGTGGAATCCAGAACTAAAGAGCATAGGTTAAGGGTGAGAGGGGAAAACTTTAAAAGTGACATAAGAGGCAATGTTTTCACATGGGGGTGGTGGGTATATGGAAGGAGCTGCCAGAGGAAGTGGTGGAGGCTGGTACAATTACAACATTTAAAAGGCATCTGGATGGATACATGAGGGATATGGGCCAAATGCTGGCAAATGGGACTAGATTAGTTTAGTATATCTCGTTGGCATGGAAAGTTGGACTGAAAGGTCTGTTTTCATGCTGTACATCTCTAAGACTCTATTTTAACTTGGGTTGTTGTTGGCAGAGAACATAAATGGATAATAAATTGGCAACAATGAGCCGAAGAGATTTTAATTCTTTGGCTTTCTCTTAACCTTTAGGAAAGCAAACAAAAGTTAAGTACTTTCCTCTCTGGGTCACTCTCTGTCAGTTGGCCTGGCCAGAAAGTCACAAAAGCTTCAATGTGCAGGTCTCTAGTTAAAATAATAGTCAATAGTAGTTGATACCATCAAAGCCTGACCTATGCATTTCACTGAGAACTCAACTAATTCATTCCTCTTGCTCAAAAAAGCAGGTTCAGATCAGAACGTATGGAAAAGGAACATGGCCTCAGCATGTATATCCAGGAGCAAGTTCAGCTACAGGCTTTCCTTTAGAAAGGCTGAGTTAAACTATTGTCTAGATTAGAGTGGTGTTCGAAAAGCACAGCAGGTCAGGCAGCATCCGAGGAACAGGAAAATCGACATTTCGGGCAAAAGGCCTTCATCAGGATTGGAGGCAAGGAGCCTCCGGGGTGGAGAGATAAATGGGAGGGGGATGGGGCTGGCCAGAAGGTAGCCAAGAGTACAATATGTGGATCTAGGTGGGTATGAAGGTGATAGGTCAGAGAGGAGGGTGGACCAAATAGGTGGGAAGGACGATTGGCAGGTAGGACAGGTCATGAAGATGGTGCTGAGCTGGAAGGTTGGAACTGGGGTAAGGTGGGGGAAGGTGAAATGAGGAAACTGGTGAAGTCCACATTGATGCCCTGGGGTTGAAGTGTTCCGAGGCGGAAGATGAGGCGTTCTTCCTCCAGGCATCAGGTGGTGACGGAATGGCGGTGGAGGAGGCCGAGGATCTGCATGTCCTCAGCAGATTAGGAGGGGAAGTTGACATGTTGGGTCATGGAGCGGTGGGTTGATTGGTGCAGATGGCCCAGAGATGTTCCCTAAAGTACTCTGCGAGAAGGCATCCAGTCTGTCCCGGAGATGTTCCCTAAAGCGCTCTGCGAGAAGACGTCCAGCCAGTAAGTTAAACTATTGGGTATCTATTCATAGCTCAAATACTGCAGCCCAAACAATATTGTGATTAATCTCCTCTGCAACCTCTCTAGTGCAACCACATCCTTTCTATAGTGTGGTGACCAGAGCTGCATACAGTACCCCAACTGTGGCCTAACTAACATTATAGACAGTTCAACCATAACCTATTTAATCTTGCATTCAAAGCCTTGACAAATAAGATAACTCCTGAAGATTTTGTCCATGAGATTGATTCAGAATGATTAAATCCTTTGTCTTTTTACAATTCTCCTCATCTTCAATTTCCTTCTTGGCTTTTTGAACTGTCTTTTGCCATCACCTGGGGTCTCTGTCCTATTTCTAAGAGATGGCTCCAAATGCAAACTGCTTTTGGACAGTTTTAATGTTTAAGGCACTAGCAATCGTTATTTAACTTTACAGCTAGATGGATTGAACAATTATTTCCAGATGAGGAAGAACTCATAGGACCTCACAATGCATCTTAGCTTCTTTCAGCAACAGATATAGCAAACATTAAACCTTTAAACTCACATATTATGCCTAATAATTAAAGTGATGTGAATTGATTTGTTTATTTCTTTTTTATAGATTACTATTGCCAATTTAAAACAATGATACATATTGAGTTAATGTACATATTTAATGTACTGATAGATTGTCCACTAATGATAACTTGGAGGAATTGAACTATACCTCAGATAATTTATTAATATCAACGGTGACTGTTTATTGCAGTAGGCTCCCCCTAAAATATGTAACTTGCATGTAAGTCCTGGGCAAATAATGGAATGGATTTTATTAAACCTTTATTAATTATTAAAAGCAATGGCTATTTGAGATAAAGGGGTTAGCTATTTCATAGAGAGCACATGTACCAATTTATTAAGTAAATGACAATAGGAGGTATTTAATCCAGAAAGATTCATATAAAATGTTTCAATTATATATAAGGGACAGACAACATTATTCATCCACATTCAGCCATGAAATAAGAGCTTCATCACCAAATTAAATGTGCAGCATGTGAGAGTGGGGTGGAAATATTTTATTAAGAAACTAATATTTCAGGTACATGACCAAGGCTATATGGCTATAGCCAAAATTAAATTAATTAGCTAAATCAAAATATTGAACATTCTTGAATTAATTGTACAGCATGTGGAATTTAGTTCTGGCACTGTGGCTTGTGACTCAGTTGAACAGAGGACAGCAATGTGGTGTAATAATGCTACACCTCAGTTTACATGAATGCTGGAAATGGTACAATTTTTAAAAGGCAGCCAAACTAGTCCTCAGTATAAAAGGCCATTTAAACTGATGTCTTCTGTGAATAGAATAGAAGCTGTGTTAGCAAGGAAGAAAATGTGCATAACTATTGTGAGGAAGAAAATGTGCATAACTATCAATATCACTTTGGTTAGGAATTTTTACACTAATCCCAAATTTGATTTAAATATACAGGTATATGGTGAAGGAATGTTGCAGTCAGGGCACAGAATACCCCAAGATGTAGTGATGCCTTCCATATAGACCTCATATAGGCAGATCAAGAGTAGAGGGATATTCTTCTCTCTTCAGATGCCTGGAAAAGACCCTCATGCATGACCTGGATACAGGTTAAGGTGAAGGTGGGCAGCTGAGGCAGCAATTGGACTGAGTTCAATGTCTGAAGAGAATGAATGATCTATTCCAAATTGCAAGGGTAAATGTGTGAATGCTGTGGATGAAATTTGGGTTGGGAAAGTGGCTTATTTAAAATGTAAGGGATTAGTCAGTCTGTCTTAGATGCTTTAGGATCAGACCATTTTCATCTCCTCCTCATATAGTTCATACATCTCATATAAGAGTACAGACAGGCATGGGAAGATTACTGTGATGTACACACTTGCATTGAACCAGGAGAAGACCTGTGTTGAGGGCATTTCCTCAGCCTCATCTGGACCCTAACATTGGTGTATCGGTGGTCAAGGGAGTGAAGATTTGAAGATGTGGTACCAATGAAGTGGGCTGCTTTGTCCTAAATGGTGTCAAGGTTATTGAGTCTGTTTAAAACTGAATTCATCATACTGCTGACTTATACTTTGTGCATGATAGATAGGCTTTAGGGTAGAAAGAGATGGGTCACTCACTTCAGGATTCCTAGCTTCTGACCTGCTCTTACAGCCACTGTATTTAAATGGGTACTCCAGTCAATTTCTGTTCAAGCTGTTAATAGTAGGGAATTTAGCAATTTAAAGCCATTGTATAAAGGCACATGTTGTCAATTCAATAATTATACAAACAGATAAACAGAGTTAATAAGTTTCGCAAGTCAAATTTCAGTAGAACATTTTGGATGTTTGACAACTCATTCTGAACTGTGATCATATTCCCATCTGGAGAGATACTTGTTATTCACAGTTGCTCTTGGCTGACAATTTACTTGCCTTCCTCATGGTTGCTGTCACTCAGTGTCATCGCCCAATCATCATTGGAGTTTTCGCCCATCCTCCTTTAATGACTGATGGACCATAAATCAGTCTGAGTCTTCCCAATGTAGCACTGCAATTGATAATGAATTTGTGTGACTAGTATTGGTTGCATATTTTAGAAATGTTTGCTGGTATCTGCATTATTTGTGACAGGATAGCTGACTTGCAATCTCTGCCCACTGGGTAGTTGTAGTGACTGTCCCCCTGCTTTCTAGTGTGCATTCTCTTTCATTCTCCTTTGCCATTGAAGAAGAATGCCTTGTGGTTCTTTCTCTCTCATCACAATCGGTGCAGAATAAGCTACCTGTCATAATGATTCATATACTGAGATCTGAGCATGTTGGTAGTCCTATCACTGTTGGACCATTGATATCTTTCATGTGGAAGGTTACAGGAATCCATGCTGAGCTTGCATATTGGTACTGCAATGTCATGTGCCACTGCACAGAATTGCTGATCTGTCACACACTGTGAGATGGTCATTTGTAGCTTGAACCACTCATTGGAGGACAGTATTTTTGGATACATGGCAATAATATGTTGGCAAAGAGGTAAAAACAATGCCTGCAGATGCTGGAAACCAGATTCTGGATCAGTGGTGCTGGAAGAGCACAGAAATTCAGGCAGCATCCGAAGACAGGCAAAATCGACGTTTCGGGCAAAAGCCCTTCATCAGGAATTGCTGTGCTCTTCCAGCACCACTGATCCAGAATAATATGTTGGCACCTATTCATGTGTCAATTTTGGCTTCAGGTTGTGTTTAGCAATCTTTTGAGGATACATAATATTATTTTGATTAGCTTATGGAGTGCGAGGGTGACAATATGAAAAGTTTGATTATCTTTCAAAGTTTACATTTATTTTGCTGGCAGTGCGTTTCATTGATCTGTTCAGGTCTGTGCATCTTTTTAATAATTTCCTTGGCACCAGCATTGTGGTGTTTTAGCAAATTATTTGATACCTGTGCATTGTTTTGGGGTCTGGCTTGGCTTTTGAAAGCAGATTTTGTGCTCATCATGTCCAAAGTCCTTTGTAGCTGTTCATAGATGAGAAAAATCACCAGAAAACCTCGAGGTGGTGTCACAAATTTAATCTATGACATTTTGGTTTGATGCACTTTACTGACCATAGCAATAGTGTTGACTACACATGAAATGTGTAATTGATGTCATCCTGCCTCTATGGCTTCATACTAATGTCAAGTTTCCAGCAAGACATAATGCCCTGAGATTATTTTTATCAGGTTTGAAAAGACTGGATGTGTTTCCTGATGAAGGGCTTTTGCCCGAAACGTTGATTTCGAACCTCCTTGGATGCTGCCTGAACTGCTGTGCTCTTCTAGCACCACTAATCCAGAATCTGGTTCCCAGCATCTGCAGTCATTGTTTTTACCTTTTGTCAGTGAACACTTTCTTTGCTGAAAGCATATAAGATTTTCAGAAATCTCCCTTCAGGATCATTTATGGCTTGATTCGTGAACAAAGTTGCATAGGTTTAATGTCTATCATTCTCCAACCCATAATCCAATGCTTGCTTCCATTTCTTGCTAAAGGTCTGTGCCTTTATTTTGCATTACAGCGCAGAGCTTGCTTGTTCCTATTATTTATATTTGGTGTTTTGGTCATTTCTCCTTCTGCTTCAATGTTATCTTATGTTGCTGTGCTTAAGTCCGAATGTTTCTGCCTTGGGGGCTGTGTATTTAAGAGATATAGGCCTGTAATAGCAGGTTTCAACCACCAACGGGAGTTCACAACAGATGAGGAATGATTAAATCACACAAGCTTTAGGGCTGAATTGAAAGGAAAAAATGGAACCATCCAATCTACAAGCTAAACTGCATTATGTTGAAAATCAATTTTCTATAAGTGTTATTTATCAAAGTGGACCTCTGCAAAGATAAATGTTTTTCTTCTTTTCCTGGAGCAGAACTAAGCATGCATCAAGCGATGAAGAAGGCGAATTGTCTTCATAGCGAGAGGATTTGAGTACAACAGTAGGGGTGCCCTGCTGCAGCTGTGCAGGGTCTTAGCATTTTGGTCTCTTTATGTGAAGAAGAATGTTGCGGCTATAGGAAGAATGCAACAAAGGTTTGCCAGATTAATTCCTGGAATGGCAGGACTGACATATGAAGAGAGATTGGGTCAGTTAGAACTATGCTCACTGGAATTTAGAAGAATGAGGAGGCATTTCAAACATATAAAATTCTAACAGGGTTAAACTTTACAAATGTAGGAAGGACATTGCTGTTGTTTGGGAGTCAAGAACCAGGGGTTACAGTCTAAGGATATGAAGTAGGCCATTTGGGATTGAGATGAAAATAAATGTCTTCACTCAGAGTGGTGAGCCTCTGCCACAGAAAGCAGTCAAGGCCAAATTGTTGAACATTTTCAAGAGGAGATTAATATAGTTTTTAAGGCTAAAAGGACTAAAGAGCATAGGGCAAAAGCAGAAACAAGGTACTGAGTTCAATGATCAGCCATGATCATGTTGAATGGCAGAGTAGGCTTGAGGGACTGAAGGGCTTACACTTGCTCACATATTCTATGTTTCTGTGGATCAACCCTGAATCAATGAAGAGTGCAGTAGAACATACAGGTTTACCTGAAAGTGAGTTGTAAATCTGTTGAAGACAGCCCTACAAGCATGCAGAACAGTGAAAGCAATGTGCAATAAATTGACATTAGCAATCTCATAACCAAAGAATTAGCAGTCCTGCCATGTTCAGCTGGACAATTAAACAATTTACCAGAAAGAATAGAAAAGCCATCTCTGCTTCTTCCTGGGGTTCTGAGCACCTAGATGCCAGTCCTCTGCTAATTCGATTTACTCCACATGATATCAAGAAACAACTTAAGGTATCGAGTATTACAAACATCATGGGGCCCAACAGTATTCCAGCAATAATACTGAAGACTTATCTATAAAATCATGAAGGGCATAGATAAGGTGAATAGCAAAGGTCTTTTCTCTAGAGTTGGAGAGTTCAAAACTACTGAGCATAATTTTAAGGTGACAGGAGAAAGATTTAAAAGGTACAGAGGATGGTTCACATTTGGAATGAACTGCCAGAGGAAGTTTCAGCTGCAGGTACACTTTCAATATTTAAAAGACATTTGGACAGGTATATGAATAGGAAAGGTTTAGAGGGATATGGGCCAAACCAGTTCAGTGGGACTATAGTTTAGTTTGGGAAACTTGGTTGGCTTGAAGAAGTTGGACTGAAAGGTCTGTTTCCATGTTGTATGACTCTATGAATTGGTGCGTGTTTGTTTATTTGAGGTTATTGAGAGGGGCAAATATTTATATTTTCTCATTTTAAACTTATATGTGTTATCCAATGGTACAAGTTCATGGAATAAGTTATATCTTATTTTATGAAGGTGTAGAGGTGTACTGTACCTTTAAGAGAGTTGAAGGACTTAGCAAGCACACAGAGTGCTGGAGAATTTACAATGTAATATTTGGTCCAGCAGTTAGCAGTACTGGGTTGCCATGTGACAAAAAACAAATTCAAATTCGGCCAATCAGTTTAAATTGTACCCAAGATACCAAACTCCAATCACTTTTGAATTTGGTATTTTGACAATATTAAAACAAATGAAACGATCTGATGCTTTGGGGTATAAGACCAGGAAAAAATGAACAGTTGGAGAACTGCCAAAAGACCAACAGATGTAGGTTGCTAGTAAGAACTTTCTGAGAGGTACCTGCCTGGAGAAGGAGCTTGCACAGGAAAAATGATCGACACTGACCTGGGGTGCAAATCCACAGAGGAAGATGCCAAGAGAAGATTCGACAGCTGGCTGGTTCTGGAATTCAAACTTTTCTGTAAATCTTAATTGGGGGGTTTATCAGACCAGTATTTTAGAGGGGAAGGTAAAAGATTAAATGAGTTGTAAATATTTGTTAGTTAATTATTCTCTGTTAGACTTTAAAAAATTAAAGTTGTTAATTTTAACTTTAAGTAGTGACTTGGGATAGTTCTTTGCCTCTTGAATTTTAACAGATTACAGCACAGGTTAAATCATTTCTGTGTTGCAGGTCTAAATTAGTGGGGGTGGTTACCCCATGTCGTTACACTTATAATATACCAATATGTTTGTGTTTATTAAAGAAACTGATTGATGGATTGTTTTAAAATTCTGAATCTAATGTTAGAAGAAGTTTACACTAGGCGACATTGGGAACTGGATAAAACTATTGTATACGTGTTGGGAGCCTTGGATTAGTGGTATGAGAAAGAAACAGTGCACTCCTCCCATCTTGGACATAACAATTGTTTGATATTAAAGGTCAGTTTGAACTAAAAAAGATGGACTTGATTTGAGCGTTCATTGAGAAAATTAATGAGGGTGACAATGATGATAACAGCTGCAAGTTAATTTGGGGGAAATATTTTCCTTAAAGAGACAATATGGAGAAGGGCGGAAGATAATAAAATAAAATATTGAGTTGGACTAAAATATTTTTAAAAATCAGTGAAGAGATTAAATATAAAAATGAATGGTATTTTGATTCAGTCTACCAATATATCAGCTAAACATTTCCAAGCATGGAAGAAGAAAAAGATAAACAAAGAACATAAAATAAGTTTAATTTAAGAGCAAATGTAATTAAATAACAAAAAATAAGTACCATTTCTATCACTTTTTTACAAAAAGACTAAATCTCCAAATTGTGACAATTTGGAGTGCTGAGTAAACTAGAGTTCAGTGAAGGGCCATCTGGTTATTGTGACTCCAAATGGCATTTGCTCCATCATGAGAAACTCCTGTGTACTCACCAGTCCATCAGAGCAGAGATCCTAGCTCTAAACGTATCCATAATGAATGTAGATGGGGCAGGCCAAGGGAAAGGTATTTGCTGGCTTGATATCAATGCCCAAGACTACATTCAAAGTCAAGACTCCTCTTGGTGAAGCCCATTTCTTTCCTTCATATGGCTAGTAGATTTCATTTCTTTGAATGTATAATCTACCAAATTCATTCAAATGTACTGGAAGTCCAAAGTTAGAGACACTTGCCCTGTGGGACATTGTGTTTGGGATGGATAGTAGTTTTGTAAAACAAAGTCTCCTGGGAATCTCTATTGAAGTCCAGAACCCAAATGTTTAAATGATGGACTTTTCCCTGTCCCCTCCACTGAACTCCCATCTCATTTCAGGAAATATGCATTGGAAGGCTTCTAGAATTTTGCACCCTAACTATTCTGTACAGTAGAAACAAACTTTAAATGAAAACAAGTGAGTGATCATTAGCAGCTGGCAAATTTCTAGCATTTTAAGAACAGCTTCTTGTATACATGGACCAATCAGACTACTGGACTTGTAATCAAGTATGGAACACCTGATTCTCAAAGATCACTAAAGTCCCTGTAAGATTAATGGAGACATGGGTTGTAATGATTGCGATAGTTAAATATATAACTGGATTATGACAAAGTCTGAACAGACAAAGTTTGACCTGAATCTAGTGTCTGGAATAATAAAAATAAGACAGATTCTTTAAAAAGTAAGGTATTTATGTTAGTTATGTTCTGATACTTTCAGTATAAGATGCTATTGCAATTCCCCTATAGGGCTTGTGCTTAATTCATAACAAATTATAATTATACAAGGTTTATTTCACAAGCCTTTTTATGTATCCACTCATGGGATATGGGTGTTGCTGACTGGGTCAGCATTTGTTACCGATCCTTAGTTCGCCTTGACTTGTTCTCAGGCCCAGGCTAATGTTGTTGTAATAATTGTTGCCATATTAAAAGAATTCTTGATGTAACTCATCTCATCTTCAGAATTGAAAGGGGCTCAAAAGGTGATGGGTTTCATGCCGCAAAAAGGGAAGAGAAGCAAAGAAACAGATGATAATGGTACCCCAGAGCAATAAGTAAAAGGAACATCAATGGTAGGAGAGGAGAAATCAAAGAAGAATTGGTGTTCATAGTAGGTGTTCATAGTGAATGCTGTTAAACACCTCATCAACCATTAGAAGGGAAAGAGAAAGAAAGTGAAAACTGGAAGACTCAAAAAGAACTTTGATCAGAGAAAAGAACAGAATTTCTCCAATTTGGGCATTCCTGTCTAGAAGAGAAGTGGCAGTGAATTACACATAATAAAGGCAAAATACTGCACTTGTTGGAGAATAGAGATGCAAACAGAAATTGCCTGAACAAACTCAACACATCTGGCAGCATGTGAGATTGACATATGCTTTAGTTATTGATTTATTTTCTGATATTTGCACTATATTAAGGTTTGAAGTTCATTTTCTAGATGTGAACATAATCCTCTAGTAATCAGAATATCATAGTATCATCTCCTGTACTTTACTTATCAGTGACATAATAAACAAACTGCATAATTCAAAAAATCACATTTATCAAAAAAATTCTAGGAATCAATTCACACTACGATGCTTCACATGTTTCTCTTACATAACTATATGAGGGAGGAGTAACAGAAACAAGATACGTTCTGGCTTAAAAATAAATCTGTATGAGATGTTTGTAAAAGTTGTTAAGATGCTTATGACATTTAAGTTAGATTGTTCAAGATAAATACAAGGTGGATGCTGTAAGAATCTTGATGACTTTGAAATTAGATTGCTTACAGACTAAACAGAACAATAAAAATATTCAGAGGGATAAATGGGATAACTCCCTAAAAGGCAGGGGGTGATCACAATGCATCTACTGACTGCAATGTTGGCAGCATGCCAATTTTGTTCTCCTGACTCAGATCAATGACTGTATCTCTGCTTCCAGCCAGCGGTAACTGCACTATTCATTGGCTAGACACATTCCTACGGGAGCAATGGTATGAATGGCTCATAGAATCTTAAAGCTGGTTTGTGTAACACTTGCCTTCATGTTTTAAAGAAGAAAATCCAATCCTGGAAAGCACAGTGAACACAATCTAAGTTGGAAAAGAGTGAAGACTAGAAGAAACAGCTGGCTACAAAATTTTCAGACACTGTAATGTTGCCTTGGTTTTCAAGGTTTAAAGGAAGAACAGCATCCCATACTCACAGAGGCAAGCAGGCTACCCAGATGGCAGTCGAAAATATCAAAAGACTGAGTGAATAGATAGAAGTCAGGGCCAAAGATAAAGCCTTGAAGACTGAATGTGGTGCATGAGATGTTCGATGACCTCACAAGACTGATCAGAGTCAGTTACTACAACGGTAAATGCCATATATTTCCAGCCAGTTGAAAAGGGCCATTCATCTTCCTTTCATCTTCCAGCAACTTCTACTCCTCTGTGTGGCCTCTGCTCATTCTTCAAATCATACTTTATTCTTGAAAATAATGCCTACTGGTGCAGACATGAGGAAAAACCAGGTTGTGCAGATCTTTGAAATCAGCAAAGATTCTCCTTGCATCAGTCACACCATTCCATGTGGACTTTTCCATCTTGAAATGATAGAAAGCATTGGACACTTATTGAAATGTTGAAACAGTCAGAAGAAATCATCCAGAAACTAACATTTAATTCTTAATGCCTTTAGATAGTATTGCTGAGGCATCCTTTCTAACACTGCTCAATACCTGTTCAGATATTAGAGTTAGAGCATTGGCCAAAGCATTGATCATTTAAATATCATTACTGTTGCAAACCACTTTTGCACATGATTCATGTCGCAACTGCCAGTTCTTCATATTTCAAATAGATGTGCTAATTCCTTCAATGATATGATAGCCAACAAATTTCAACCCCATAAGGAAACCACTTTAAAGCTTTAACGAGTTTTAGAGTACTAAAAAAGGCACAAACCGGTACAATTTCTCACCTATATTCTATGTAAATTTGTCAATCCTTTTTTTGACATTGTGGGTCCTAAGGTACTCAGTATCACACCTCCCTGTCTTCAGCCAATTTGATGCATTCCATGTGAAGCCAAAAAAAAGGCTGATAGTACTGGATACAACAAAGGCCAAACACCCTGACAACAGAGGTGAAATGAAAGTAACTGCTCTTGACATCAAAGCAGACCTAGTGCCGTATCAAGGCAAAAGTGTAATCAACGGGAATCAGGAAAAAGCTGTTCACTAGTTGGAGTCATTCATAATGCAAGGAAAGATGGCTGTGGCGTTGGAGGTCAATCTCCTCAGCCCTAGGACATCACTGCAGGAGTACCTTCGGGTCATGCTCCCTAGGCCCAACCATGTTTAGAAGCTTCAGCAAAAACGATCACATGATTGGAAATGGGGATGTTCACTGATAATTGTAAACCAACCAACATGATTCAAGATTTCTCAGATGCTAAAGTAATTCTTGTTCATGTCTGCAAGACATAAACAACATTTAAGCTTGCGCTCAGAAGTGGCAAACAACATTTGCATCGCACAAGTGCCAGGCAATTAACATCTTAAAAAAATGAGAAAATCCAACCATTTCTCATTGACATTCGATGGTGTTAGCATCACTGAATTCCTTGAAAAGCAACATCCTATAGGTTCATGTTAACTGAAAATTGAATTGAACCAACCAGATAAATATTGTGGCTGCAAAAGCAGGTCAGAGGCTGAAAACTTTGCAACAACTAAGTTCATTTTGTCCAAGCCTGTCCAATATATACGAAGCACAAGTCAAGAGTGTGATGATCCACTTGCATGGATGAGTGTTGTCCAACGACACTTGAAGCTTGACACGATCTCGGACAAAGCAACTTACCTGATTGCCACTAATCCACCAGTTTCAACATTCAATCCTTTCACCACCAATGCAGAGTGACAGCAGTGTGTACTGTCTATAAGATGTACTGCATTAACTCATCAAAGCTCTTTTGACCACACCTTCCAAACCTGTGATTTCTACTACCTGCAAAGACAAGGGTTGCAAATAAATAGGAGCAACACCGCCTAGGATTTTTTCTCCATTTCACACACCATCCTGATTTGGAAATATATTGCTGTTACTTCACTATTGCTGGATCAAAGTTCTACAGCACTCTTTCTAACTGTATACCTACAGCCAATTTCAAAAAGGTACCTTAGCACCACTACATTTTTCTTTAATATCCAGAAGTGATCTTATGCACAACTGTACTTTTTTTTCCCACCATCAAAGCACCGTGACTTTTTTTTGTTTTTAACTATTAACTGCCACTAGTAAATCGTCTGTGTAGCTAATTAGAAATTTACAAGCAAAGCTCATTTTGGACAATAGAAACCTCAAAAGTGAGGGAGTGGGGTTGGGGAGAGTGCAAAGAGGCTAAATCAAAGTAAATTGGTAGGAGGAAATAAAGCATTGTATCCCCTACTGTGCCCACCTCTCTAAAGGAATCTAGAGAATTGGTGGGTACCATATGCTTCTTCTCCTTTGACACCCAGGCAAGAAGATAACCACAGAAGAAGGGCAGGCACTTGACCTAGACGACCCCCTCCACAGCCTACTGCTTGGGCCTGTTTATAGCCTGCCTAGCCAGACCGACCCAGCAGCAGACCCATGAGGAGGTCCTTTGATCTGCCCCAACCCTCGTGCATCAGTTGCCCAAAGATGAGAACAGCAGGGCTGAGTGCAATCAAAAATACAACGGAAGGTTTTTCAAATAACTAGAAAGTGAGTGCAAATATCCACAACCTATATATACATGGCCCTTGGACTCTAGAGTGCTGCAAAATAAACAGTTGGGCTTGGAGTTTATGAATTACAGCAATCTGTGGTTATTAGGAACCCCTGCATGAAAAACCCTCCACCCCAAGTCCCAATGGAAAGAGGG
The DNA here is from genome assembly GCF_004010195.1 of Chiloscyllium plagiosum. Taxonomy (NCBI): domain Eukaryota; kingdom Metazoa; phylum Chordata; class Chondrichthyes; order Orectolobiformes; family Hemiscylliidae; genus Chiloscyllium; species Chiloscyllium plagiosum. Next base: position 65,722,685 of record NC_057714.1, read on the forward strand.
AGAACTCCCATATAGAGAACCCACTAAGGGGATTCCCACATCTTGGCAGTAAATGAGCTTGCCAAAGTGAGTCCGGGGGTAGGTGTAAGAGTCAAGCTGGATAGTATGCAGCAGGAGCATGTACAAATCACCTCTTTGTAAGGTGGAAGGGTACAGAGGGTACTCCTAAGAGGTAGCTCAGATTGTGGGGCCTGGGCTCCTGTGGGAAGTTCAGAATCCTGAGGCTAATATCAAATTCCATCCCAGACAACATTCCAATGCATACCCAAGTATCCTCATTGAGTCCAAATACTGCCATTTTCAGGCAACAAATGGTATCAGCTGCAAGCTGGTCATTCACTGCTGCCCTACCTACCAATTTCCATGGCAACATCTAGCCCAGGCCTCCTCTACACAGCTTGTCCCACTCTGCGGCCAGGACCCTCCCTTCCACCAGCCACTCAAACCTACAACGTGGAGGTGTAGGTTCCTGAACAATGGCTCTCTGACGATAGCCATTCTCCTGACAGTGGGAAGACCTGGCACAAGTCGACCATGTTTCAGACATTGATCAGGACTTGGTAAAAGATAGGCAGCATCCTCAGGGTGACGTGTAGACCCTTGAGGTCAATAAACAGGAGCTGCATGTCATAACTGAAATTGCGCACCCCTGAAAGAAATATGTCTATAGAGGTGCACCATCTGGGAGAAAGCTCGATGTATAGGTATCACTGCATGGTCCGAAGGTGGAAACAATCATCTTGTTAAGGGTAATTAATGTTGGACAACAACTCCTGGCCTATCCAATAATGCCACATCCAATGGATCCATTTTTAAAAAAATCTTTGTTCCATTATCTACAGCAAACTATCCAATTTCAGTAACATAAATGAATACTCTTCAATCATAATAATTAACTTCAATAACCAGCATAAACTGTCACATATAATAATTTCAAGTTGAAACAACAATGTAATTGGTTATAAAAATCACCCAAGAAAATCTGCTGGAAGCCATCCGTGATTGTTCTTTGGGAATAACGTGATAACCATTTTCAGTTATTCTCAGTGGGAGAGGATTAATTAAACTATTAGCAGCTGGTGTTTTCTGTAACATTTCCGTGCAAGTTATTTTCTTGCACAGCAAAGTAAATTGCAACTCAGCATCATCGTTGCCTTATTCCCAACCAATTTGTAACAAACAATGTTGTGAGAGTTAGAAAGGAAGAGTTATGATGACATAATAATTTTAAAAAAGCAACTTTTTTTTCATTTTCCCTATATGTTAGTCCAGGGAAACATTTTTATATGCAAGAAGAGCAATGGTCTCAGTATCGAGCGCATGGGAGCCCCAATGACTCTTTTCCGTTCAAAAATAAAGCATCCATGACTCTGCCTGCTATCCTTCCCCTATTTGGTGCCTTAGTTACCGTCAACCCTTTAATTCTATGTGCTTCTATTTTTGGAATAGATCTGTTATCTGGTATCTACCCTATTGAATACCTTTTGAAAATCATATTTGAGACCACTACTCACTTTCAATAATCCTGAAAGTAGGGACTGCAATTCATGACAATTTACATCAATGATTTAGAACAAAGACCAAGTGTAATGTGTCAAAGTTCTCAGATGACACGAAGATGAGTGGTAGAGCAAAGTGTGCAGAGAACACTACAAGTCTGCAGAGAGGTATAGATAGGTTAAGTGAGTGGGCAAAGGTCTAACAGACTACAATATCAATAAATATGAGGTCAACCATTTTGGTAGGAATAACAGCAAAATGGACTATTATTTAAATGATTAAAGGTTTGCAGCGTGCTGCTGTGCAAAGGGACCTGGGTATCCTTGTACATGAATCACGAAAGGTTGGTTTGCAAGTGCAGCAGGTAATTAAGAAGGCAAATAGAATATTGTCCTTCATTTCCCCTTCTCTACCATGCTCTCTGGGAGTGTGCAGCTGTGCAGGCCACCTTTGTAATGCTAGTTCTTGTCCAGCTTTGCAACAGATGGTGTTGATACCAGAGATGCCAATCTGCTCCAAGAGGTTTCTGATGTAGTGACGAGCACTTCTGTGTATGACAAGTGGGAGAATCAGGCTAGGATCAATCATAAGGGATGCTATAGGGCAAGGCAGATAATTAATGAGAGGAGTTTGGGACAATAATGTGGGAAAACTCCATGTACCTCACAAAGATAAACCCTCCATGAAACTTAACAAAACTGACACTTAGCCAAAATATGGTAAGATTCAGCTCTTGTCTAATATTCTTTTGTGAATCTGAAATAGTAGCCTTCATCAATACTGTCACTTCTTTTGCCTTTCCTATCTCACCTGACTGATTTGTTCATATTTCTGCCCATGTTAAGCCTGATCTTCATTAAAGACTTTATAGAATAAACTTAATTAGCAGCTTTTGACAGGCTCTCTAACCTTACCTGTAGCATTCCTCAGATTAACACACATGCACCCCAACACAAATCTTCTTTCTCTGCTGCTGTGTCCTGGTGCCTGCGCCCTGGTTAATTAGTCTAAACACTGCTCAACTGCTTGAGGTTAATCTTTCCCAGGAGGCCATTTGCCCGGATTGTTTTCATTAATGGAATTTTTGCAAAATTTTATTTAAGTTACATTCATTTACTCTGATTATATGAATGAGTATTGGGGAGTGCTTAGGTATTGGTGTGGGGATCTGGGCTCAAATCCTGCCATGGCAGATGATGGATTTTGTGTTTAATAAGTAGCTGGAATTAAGAATCTAATGATGATCATGAAGCTATTGTCAATTCTCAGAAAAACACATCTGGTTCAGTAATGTCCATGAGAGAAGAAAATATGTTGTCCTTACCTGGTCTGACCTACACTACACCTAGCCTCAGAGCCTGTAGCAATTTCTTCTTGTTCACCCATAGGATGTGGGCATTACTGGCTGGACCATCCTTTATTGGCAGTTCCTAGCTACATTTGAGAAAGTGGTGATGAGCTGCCTTCTTGAACCGCAGCAGTCCACACGCTGTAGATTGATCCACAATGCCCTTAGGAAGGGAATTCCAGGATTTTGTCCCAGCGACACTGAGTCATAGAGTCATAGAGATGTACAGCATGGAAACAGACCCTTTGATCCAACCCGTCCATGCCGACCAGATATCCCAACCCAATCTAGTCCCACCTGCCAGCACCCGGCCCATATCCCTCCAAACCCTTCCTATTCATATACCCATCCAATATGGCAGTTCATTCCACCCACATACCACCCTCTATGTGAAAAAGTTGCCCCTTAGGTCTCTTTTATATCTTTCCCCTCTCAC
>NC_057714.1:65726974-65821707 GCF_004010195.1 Chiloscyllium plagiosum
GGCCTCCAGTCTGAAAAACAACTCTCCACCACCACCCTCTGTCTTCTACCTTTGAGCCAGTTCTGTATCCAAATGGCTAGTTCTCCCTGTATTCCATGAGATCTAATCTTGCTAATCAGTCTCCCATGGGGAACCTTGTCGAACATCTTACTGAAGTCCATATGGATCACATCATCCACAGATCTGATTGCTCCACATTCTGGCCATAAGCCAGTAATCTTTTATCCCCTTGGTCATGAAGAGTTCATCTACTGTTGTAAAGACACATTGTATTGTTTGGAAGACTTAAGTTTTAAAGGAATGTGGGAAAAGGAATTTATTTCAAATTTTGTGGACGCAACTGGAGTGGTTTTTAAAAAAGAATCATTGTAAGTTCACTGTGGAATTGGAGATTTTTTTAAACAGGGATGCTTAGTAATCATATGACTCATGATTACTGCTTGCTGGTCCTGTTTTTTGAACAGTGATTGACTTGGAGAGGTTCTTTGTTTACCTGGCTCCGGTGAAAGGAAGGCTGCTAAGACAAAGTTAGTTGGATGAAAGTTTGGAATGAACAAGCTACCAAGCTGATCTCTCCATTTCTGAACAGAAAACATACAAAATGTAATTTGGAAAGAAACTAGTTTGCTCTTTTGAAAGGATAATTGAAAGAACACTTCAAGATTGTACTTCCTGAGCAAGTTGTGTTTGCAAGACTTTAGAAACAACCATGCATGATCAGTGACTTGACCACATGTGCTAGAACATCAGTGCATCATAATCTGGAGTATTTTACACTTTAGTCTTTTGCCTTTAAGAATAACTCATTGGTTTGTTGTTTTTTCAGAAATCTTTGCAAGGAAAATCTGTGTGTGTGTTTTCAGTTATAGGGAAAAACATTTCTACTTCTAAATTAATGTCCATGTTAGTCAATGATTGCTTCATTATTGAATAAGTTTTGTTTGGAATAATTGTGTTCATTAAGAAACCCAGTTGATAGATTGTTTTATTCAAATCCTTATAGATTAGATTAGGTTCTCTACAGTATGGAAACAGGCCATTTGGCCCTACAAGTCAACACTGACCCTCTAGAGGGTAACCCACCCAGACCCATTCCCCTACCCTATATTTACACCTGACTAATGCACCTAACACTACGGGCAATTTAGCATGCCCAATTCACCTAACCTACACATCTTTAGATTGTGGGAGGAAACCAGAACACCAGGAGGAAACCCATAAGATAACGTGGGCGGCACGGTGGCACAGTGGTTAGCGCTGCTGCCTCACAGTGCCTGAGTTTGCAAGTTCTCCCCGTGTCTGCGTGGGTCCCCTCCGGGTGCTCCGGTTTCCTCCCACCGTCCGAAGACGTGCAGGTCAGGTGAATTGGCCATGCTAAATTGCCCGTGGTGTTAGGTAAGGGGTAAATGTAGGGGTATGGGTGGGTTGCGCTTCGGCGGGTCGGTGTGGACTTGTTGGGCCGAAGGGCCTTTTTCCACACTGTAACGTAATCTAATCTAATCTAAACGTGCAAACTCCACACAGACAGTCGCCCGGGCCTGGAATCGAACCCGGGTCCCTGGTGCTGTGAGACAGCAGTGCTAACCACTGAGCCACCATGCTGCCCCCATTTTATGTACATAAAATATCTAATTGGTTAACTTGGAAAAGGTATTTTGTTTTACTGTGGAGTAGTGAGAATAGAGCAAGACTTAATTCCTTACTTCTGACACTGTTGCTGCTTTAAAAATATTCAAGGACTCTGCCTTCAGTACCTTTTGAGGAAATTCAAATACTCACAACTGGTTAATGAGAAAAGACTTCTCATCTCTGTTTTAAATGGGCAACTCCGTATTCTTCAATAAAGACCTGCAGTTATAGATACTGTCACAAGAGGAAACACCTTTCTGCATACAACCAGTCATGTCCCCTCAAGATATTATATGTTTTGAACAAGTTACCTCTTACACTTCTGATGTCCAGTGGATACATGCCTAGCCTTTTTAGCCTTTCCTCAAGAAAATTCAAACCATTCCCAGTTTTAGTCTAGTAAACCTTTTCTGAATTGTATTCAACATATTTGCATCCTTTCTTCTACAGAGAAACCATGCCATGTGTAAGGACTATATACATTAGTTGAAACGATAAGTTGAAAAGGAGCTCAAAGCAAAAATGATGGTGTGGGTGGTGATCAAACATTGGTTATACATGCAACTTTTGGTGAGACTGAATTTGATACATTTGTAAGACTAACTGGCAAACAGGCGATGTTAGGTCAAAAATAGTAAGTGCCCAGTACCAGCTTTTTAAAATTGGTTTGAAATAGGGGTTTGTCACAGACTGAGAGGAGAATGAACAGTTGGGCACCCAGGCCACTGAAAGACTGCAAGCAAGCCAGATCCATCTCTCTTCATCTCTGAGTGAGAAAAATCACTCAAAGAGTCTGGAAAGAGAAAAACGTCTAACTCAAGCCAAGACGGCTTGGTTATTGTTCTACCTCACTGGGTAGTGCATCGGAAATAAAAATTTGCTGTTCCAAGAGTTGTTACAAAAGTTAAAGGTATTATAAAAGTTCCCAAAGTTCCCCAACTTACTTTTACTTTCGACATAGATTGAGAGAAAACATGAACCAGGAATCTCTACTTAACAAGAATTACTATTTCTTACCAGTAAACAGATTCTAGCTTCAGGTAAACAATAATGAACCATCAACATAAAACTTTTATAAGAGGTTGGAAACTCTAACCTCATTTTAAAATTCCCCCAATACAAGCATATAGATATACATAAAACAAAAAGTGTTGTGGATGGAGGAAGAAACTGGGAAGTTAGTTTAATAGGCCCTCTCCACAGTGTTTGCTGAGATGATCCTTTTGGTCTATCAGGGCTTCCTGCTCCTTAATCTTCCTGCTCTAGGTACATTTACTTCCTTGAATGAGACACACAGAGACTGGTTCACACTAGGTTAAAAGCTATGGCTTACAGCAACTGATGAGGGAAATAAACTGCCATTTCTTCAGGCTTTTTTTATCTTTCCTTTCCAGAGTTCAGACTGCTTCTGACCAAACATTCACGTTCACGTTCACATTCACATTCACAAGCTGTTCAGCTACTTGGGAGTGTCATGTAATTTGCTTTTAAAAAGTGCAGAAATCCTTTCCACAATCTTTGTTTGTTAAAACTGTCCATTTCCCATTTCAGTCCACAATTAAAAATATCAAAAAAAAATGTACTGTCTACTGAATAGAGGATTGCTATGGCTGGCAACAATGTGATATGATGGTCAAAGAACAGAAGAACTTTGAGAAATGCATCTCATTTTCCATGTTGTTTGAACTGTTGATCCACAAACATTTTTGCTTATATTTTCTACCCATGATACACCAGAATAAGTGCTTGTCTCATCTGACGTGTCTATCTGATTTATGAATGAATGTGTATGCATTCAGACATAAAAGGTATATAATTTAAGTTTGCATGTTAATAATTAGTGGTCCGTTTTGCCACAATAGAGGATAAGTTTGTTATAATAAGTAAGTTTTCATTTTCCAGTCCATTGATGAAACATAGTGTGAGTTTCTTTTAGTTTAGACAGTGGCCACATCAGACATTAAACATCCTGGAGATTAAATTGAACATATTTTGCATTTGCGATGACATATGGAATAGTGGGATTTGATTTGCGGTACAATCTTCCCATCAGGACTTGTAACAAGCAAAACAAGCTTTTTCTTTTTGTATTCAATTCCTCTACTAAGAAATGGTAATATTCTATTTGCCTGATTGCCTGCAGTATCTGTACACTAATATTTTGCAATAAATCCACTTTGACATACAGATTTTTCTGCAGCTCAGAACTCGACAAACACTTGCTGTTTAGATAATATACTTCCTTTTTATTTTTCTTGCCAAGATGAACAATTACAAATTTTCTCAAATTCTACTTCATTTGTTGGATTTTTGCCCACTCAGTTCACCAGTCTGGATCCTTTTGTAACCTCCCTTAGCCCTATCCACAACTTGCTTTCTACCTATCTTTTTGTCATTGTTAGATTTAGTAACCATATCTTTCAATGCTTCATCTAAATTATTTATGTGAATTGTAAAAATTGAGACTTCAGCAATGAGACTTCAGCACACCACTTGATACCTCTTGACAAACAGAAAATGACACTTTTGATTTAAGACTCTGTTTCCCAGCAAATAACCAACCACCTGTCAATATTAATATATTATCTTCTTCACCATGAATATTTATTTCTCCAAAACTCTTTGATGTGGCATCTTATTGAATGCCTTCAGTACATTTCAGTACAATACATCCACTGGTTTCCCTTTATCCAGACTGCATTACTTCTTCAAAGAAATCCAACAAATTTGTGAAATATAATTTCACTTTCACAAAACTACGTAGACTCTGCCTTATTATCTTTAATGTATCAAAGTGCCTTGTTATGACATTTTTAGTCAGTGGTGCAGTGGTAACGTCACTGGGCTGATAACAAAGAGACACTAGCTCTGACAATGTACTTTTGAATCCCACCATGGGAGTTGGTGAAAGTTGGATCCAAAAAGTCTGGAATTAAAAGCTAACGTAATGGCAGCCATGTAACAATTGTTGATTGTCATAAAAACCAAGCTGGCTCATTAATGCTCTTGAAGGAAGGAAATTTGCTATCTTCAGGTCTGGCTTCCATGTGACGCCAGACCCAAACAATATGCTCGATTCTCAAATGCCTGCTGAAGTAACTCACCAAGCTACTCAGTTTATCCACCTGCTCCAAAATTTAAAGGAAAAAGAAATAAGCTGATAAGAACACTTGTCATTGACCTATAGTCTGGAAACAACAATCGAAAACATGGCCCTGTTGACCTTGCAAAGCCTTCAGTCTAGGCACATGCTCTCTCCACACCACATTTCGAGTGCTGAGTCCCTCTGTGTAACCATTGCAATTCTCATTTTACCCCTGGATTTCTTTACCATCCAGGCCCACAGCTCCTGCTGACCCTCACCCTTGAAGCCTCGAGCAATCTGATACTCCCTACCACATCCAACTGCCCCCATCACAGTGACCATTCCCTCTGCCCCACAATATCCGCACATCGATCCCAGACAGTAGTTTCTTATAGCCGGGGCAATGCTCTGGAGAACTCCATCACCACTTTGAGACTCATTGAATGCTAAATACCCAGAACGTACTTCCCAAGGTCGGCTGCAGTATATGGCCCCGACTGATTGAAGTCTTGCCCTGATTACTCTTCCTCCCCTTTACCTCTTGCACAGTTCCACATTCTTCATCCAGTATAAACTTTGCTGTGCTGCTTTTGATTGTGGTGTATAAAAATAGTGAACAATAAAAAATAATTCCTTTCAGATCAAAATCTGCAGGATCTGGGAAGGGGAGAATGGATAGAGTGGATATGAAATCCTGGTTCACTCCCCTTTCACTCCTAACAGTTTTTATAATATAGTTTCTGCTTCCTAAATGAACAGTGGAACTAAATAGGCAGAGATGAGCAGATAAAATAACTTGAACAATTTTCAAAATGAAAGTTTTCGAACAGTTAGAATATTGCATATTATTTAACAACAAAGTAAAGTTGCTCAGTCTCAAATGTTATGGACTAGATCAGAACCCCCACCCAACCCAAGGTTTTGCAAGAAGATAGTCTAGATCCTAACTTTTATATTTATTTAAAAGCAAGTGTAAGGTGCTGTGTTCTAGATGTGATTTGACTGGTTCACCATTTAATCCAAACACAGTTATTCTTACAACAGAGTTAAAATACAATAAGTAAAAAGGGCATAACTTTAACTCTATTGAAATACTTCCGAAGATATTGTCTATGTAAACTCTAATCATCAGCTATTCCAATATAGGCAGCATCTATAAATACACCCTTTCGCAAAAATACAATTCAGCAAAACAGCTATGTTCCATCTCTCTCCAGTTCAGAAGAAGCTCCTTTTTAACTCATAAGAGAAAGCCTCGCTAAGATGTCACTCCAGCAGAGAACTCAAGTTTTTAGCTCAGTAGCTGGCAGAAATCTTCAGCTAAATGAAAATCAAACTGAAAGCAAAACCCAAAGTTCCTTGGTTGTGTGAGCCTGACCATTCATGCTTCTTTTGCCTAATTTTTTTTTGAAAACACCAAGGGTTAACTCCAGACTTTTACCAACTGCCTGTCTGGAGCAGATATTTCAGCACCACTGTGGCAATACCTCTCTGTAAGAGCAACAGCACAGAACACATCCCCCTTAAAGTATCGTCACTCATACATTCTGACTAGAATGTCATGAATTGCCATAGAGCTACTCTCTCATTAGAGAGAAACAACTGGTGTTAAGCTTAACCTAAGGGTCATCTTGCCTCAGGTAAAGGGTAAGGTTGAGAAAGTGGGACTTTCATGGTAACCCCAGCCAGCGCAGGAATTGAATTCATGCTTTTGGCATCAATCTGCATCATGAGCCAGCCATCCAGCTAACTGAGGTAAACAACCCCCAAATAAACCTGAATACCAATGGGCACAGGCACTATCAATCTCTGCCTTTTATGCACTTCTCTCAATCTCTGGTATTCTCCACCATTAGTAGAAATTCTCTGACATTATAAGAGTGGATCAAATTAGGGCAACCCAAAAGGTCAGCCATACTATGAGGGAGGATCTGGTCCACCATGTCAAAACCCGAAGGAAGGTCAAGAATGATCATGAAAACTAGTGTACTATATTAAAGAAAGAGGGTATAATTTGTGATTTTAACAGGGCATATTGCAGTGTTAGGCCAGGGGTTGAAACCAGAAAGAACTAATTCAAACATGGAGTTATAGGAAAGAGTCATAGAATCATAGAGTCATACAGCATGGAAACAGACCCTTTGGCCCAACCAGTCCATGCTGAACATGATGTCAAACTAAACTAATCCTACCCGCCTACTCCTGGCCTATATCTCTCCAAACATTTCCTTTTCCTGTATTTGCCCAAATGACTCTTAAACATTGTAATTATATCTGCATCCACCACTTTCTCTGGAAATTCATTCCCCTTGCAAACCACCCTCTGTGTAAAAACATTGTCCCTTATGTCTTTTTTAAATCTCTCTCCTCTCACCTTTAAAATGTGCCCCTTAGTCTTAAAATCTCACATCCTAGGGAAAAGACAGTTACCATTAACTCTATCTATACCGTTCATTAATTTATAAACTTCTATCAGATTGCTTCTCAACCTCCTATGCTCCAATGAAAAAAGTCCCAGCCTTTCTTTATAATCCAAACTTTCCATACCTGGTAACACCCTGGTAATTCTCTTCTGAACTCTCTCCAGCTTGATAATATCCTTCCTATAACTGGGTGGCCAGAACGGGTCACGGTAATCTAGAAGAGGCCTCACCAATGTCCTGTACAACCACAACATAATGTCCCAACTCCTATACTCAAAAGGCTGAGCAATGAAGACAAGCATATCAAATGCCTTTTCAACCACCTTATCAATATGTGACACAACCTTCAAAGAATTATGTATCTACACCCGTAGGTCCCACTGTTCTACAACATAATCCAAGGCCCTACCATTAATTGTATAAGCCCTACCTTTGATGGTTGCACCAAAATGCAATGTCTTGCATTTATCCAGATTGAACGTTTTTCAGCCCATTGACCCATTTGATCAAAATCCCTTTGTAATCTTAGAAGCCTTTCTTTACTGTCTATAATGACACCAATAAATTATAAAACATCAGGACTCCAAAACTAATCCTTATGAAAAACCACACATTATGTCTTTTCAACCAAAAAAACAATCAACTTATACTATTTTTTTTAAGATAGATTCCCTACAGCGTGGAAACAGACCCTTCAGCCCAAACCGACCCTCCAAAGAGTAACCCACCCTGACCCATTTCCCTCTGACTAATGCATCTAGCACTACGGGCAATTTAGCATGACCAATTCACCTTGCTTGCACATCCTTGCACTGTGGGAGGATATTAGAGCACCCAGAGGAAACCCAAGCAGACACGGGGAGAATGTGCAAACTCCACACAGACAGTCACCCGAGGCTGGAATCAAACCTGGGACCCTGGTGCTCTGAGGCAGCAGTGCTATCCACTGAGCCACCGTGCCGCCCCTTCTCGCTGATCTTCTATCCATTACAATATATTACCCCCACAACACGAGCTTTTATTTTCCATGATATCCTTTAATGTGACATTTTTTTAAAGCCTTCTAAAATCTAAGTACATCTACTAGTTCCTCTTAATCCCCAGCACACATTACTTTCTCAAAGAAGTTCAGAATGATGTTTTATAATTTATTGGTGTCATTATAGATAGTGAAGAAAGGCTTCTAAGATTACAAAGGGATTTTGGTAAAACATAGTTTCCCTTTCACTAAATCCTAGGTTGACTCTACCAGATTATCTTAAACTTCTCTAAGTACCCTGCTACAACTTCTTTAATCATAGGTTCTAACATTGGGTGGCACAGTGGTTAGTACTACTGCCTCACAGTGCCAGAGACAGCGGTTCAATTCCCGCCTCAGGCGACCGACAGTGTTCTCCCTGTGTCTGCGTGGGTTTCCTCCGGGTGCTCCGGTTTCCTCCCACAGTGCAAAAATGTGCAGGTCAGGTGAATTGGCCATGCTAAATTGCCCGTAGTGTTAGGTGAAGGGGTAAATGTAGGGGAATGGGTCTGGGTGGGTTGCGGGTCAGTGTGGACTTGTTGAGCCGAAGGGACTATTTCCACACTGTAAGTAATCTAATCTAATTATCTCTAAGATAGCGTTGTAAAGCTTACTGATGTGTAGTTTCCTGCTTTTTCTCACTCTCCCCATTTTTGAATAAAGTTGTTATATTCACTATTTTCCAATCAAATTTGGCCTTCTCAAATTTGAGCATTTTGGAAAATGAATGCTAATGCAGCAACCATCTCTTTAGCCAACAACAAAGGTTCAATTTCTGAACTGGCAGAGGTTACCATGAAGGACTCTTCATCTCAATCTCTCCCCTTGCCTGAGGTGTGATGACCCTGGGTTAAACCACCACTACTGAGCTGAAAATGTGTTGCTGGAAAAGCGCAGCAGGTCAGGCAGCATCCAAGGGGCAGGAGAATCGACATTTCAGGCATGAGCCCTTCTTCAGCCCTTCTTCTTAAACCACCACGAGTATCTCTCTGTAATGAGAGAGCAGGCCTATGGTCTAGTAGGATTATGGCAATTTTACCCTGATCTTAAGTTTTCACTATACAGAAAATATTGTGAATGATTTGGGTGATCTGAATTACATCACAAGTATTTTATTATAATTGAATTGTTCGACCGGTGGCATGTTGCACTATTGTTGTCCCAAAACATCGAGGAACCATTGGTAAAAAGGGAAACATGCATTCTCACTTTGATCCAGCATTTCTGTATGAAATAATAATTTTTACTCACAGGGTATGATATCTGGTTGCTGGGAAATATAGTCACTTTAGAAAACTCGTGCTTAATTATTAATTTCATTCATTGGTAACCATTTACTAGATTTATATTTAAAGTGAACTCTGTCTATGCTGCAGATACACATACATTCTCCATGTTTCCTTACAGCCACCATTTAACTGCCATCTTTTCATTTTCTGTGGTTTTTCCCTTTGATACCATTATGTCTTCTTTCCAAATTTTTAATCCCAATTCATACTGACACCACAAATATTCAGAAAACCACAAATTTCTTTTTTTAGCTATATTCCTGTGTCACTATAGCACTGCAAACTAAACAGCTGGAGTACTTTATGTTGTTTTACGAAAAAGGCTGAAGTGTAAACTGCACTGAACAGTTAAAAGATTTACTTTCAACTTCCAACAAATTGCATTTTTGAAGCACGTTTCACATTACAAAATTCGCCAAAATACTTATAACACCAAATGGGAACTAGCTGTGAGGTTGGGGAAGGTGACAAAATATATAACTGATCTTTCAACCATTTCTCAGTGACCTCTCTATCACTACATGCAAGATCCTCACAGTTACAGTGTAATTGGCAAGATAAGCTGTTCAAATCTTCCTAGTGCACTTTGCAGAAGGGCTACATGGTTTTACTGAGTAAAACTCCACACACGTATGAAGGTTCTTAAACATTGCTTCTTAAGCATGACCCTAATGAGATAATATCTGATAGCCCCAAAAGAAACAGGAGTGGGGACAGTGATGTACTTCTGAGCTTCAAATGATTGTAACTTGCAACTTAGTAGTAAACACAGTGCTGAGTGGCCACTTGTCCAAGTCTGAACAGAGGGTCTGAGGTTTCATGGGGCTAACATAATGTAAAGCCGTCTTCAAGAGGAGATGACTTGTGGCTGCTGTCAGTGGTAGAGGAATAGCATCTGGTGTGTAAGAAAAAAAAATTGTCACAACAGGATGTAAAATGTACTGCAAGGTTCACTGACCCTGAAACTTCAAGGTGAACCAACCAAACAAGGCCTCCTATCCCTAGCCAGGGGAGGGAGAAGGTGATGGGGGTGACAGGAAGTCTTCCTGGAAAGCTGTGTGAAAGCAATGGGAGCAGATAGCCACTGATGCCAGTAGACATTGTGGCTTGAGAACCTTGAAGCCATGAAGGAATTCTAATGATCTCATATGTGTGGTCACGACCAGTGAATTTAATATCACCTGCCAGCAAATCTGTGTCAATCATAACTCAAATCTCACATTAATTGGCATCAGGAAGATGAAACGTCTTGTCCAGAACTTAATTCTGGTATAGATCAGAAGGAGGTGATGTTTTGGTAAGCCACCACCCCATCTAATTATGTGCTTTTTCCTCTCATCAAACTCACCACCACCATTACCACCATGCATCGCTTGCTCCAATACAGAAAGTATCTATTTGAGAGGCATGCTTAAAAACATTTGTATGCAATGAGAAATGAGTAGGAGTGGCCCTGACCAAGTTGGGAAGTGGTGGTCACCTGCATGCAATCACTTAAAGAGCAAATCATGGTGCAGCCAGCCGTGGCTAATGTTTCAGCTTCCATAGCTGCAAAAGCAGAGGGGCTCTGTAAATACTCTGAGTACTGCAGGGTATCTCTGTTTATTATCATGTAAGCTGCATGATGCTGAGGATATCTATGCTCAAGGTTTGGCTGGGCCACCACTGGAGTACTGTGTGCAGTTCTGGCCCCTCGACTATAGGAAGAATGTGATTGCACTGGAGAGGGTGCAGAAGAGATTGCCAAGGAGAGAGTATTTCAGCTATGACGAAGGCTGGATAAGCTTGGGTTGTTTCTTCAGAGCAGAGATGGTTGAGAGGGGACCTGATTAAGGTGTATATCATTATGATGGGCCTGGATAGAATGAAAGGTAGCTGTTTCCCTTAGTTGAAGGGTCAATAACAAAGGGGCATAATTTTAAGCTGAAGACAGAAGGCTGAGAGGACATTTGAAGAAAACATTTTTTTCACCCAGAGGGTGGAGGGAATTTGAAATGGACTGACTGATAGTTGAGGCAGGAAATGTCACAACCTTTAAAAAGTACTTGGATAAGCACTTAGAATTATAGTGTCATATGGCATAAATTAGGCCCTTTGGCCCATCAAGTCCGCACTGCCAAAAATACACCATTACTTACACTAAACCCACCTTCCTGCACTAGGCCCATAGCCTTGAATGTTGTGACACTTCAAGTGCTCATGCAAGCACTTTTCATAAAGGTTGTGAGGTTTCCCTCAACTACCCTCCAAGGTAGTGCATCGCAGACCCTTACTACTCTCTGAGTGAAAATGTTTTTTCTCAATTCCCTCTAAACCACCTGCTTTTCATTTTAAAATTGTCCCTTTGTATTGACCCTTTGAATAAGGGGAGAAGCTACTTTCTATCCACTCTGTTCATGCCCTTCATCATCTTATGCACCTGAGGTCTCTGTTCAATCTTCATTGCCCTAACCTCAGCTACATGCTTGGTCAGCTGCCCAATAAATTCTGCCAGATTTGTTGGACATAACCTCCCTCTGACAAAGCCATGCTGACTATCCATGGTCAAATCTTGCCTCTCTATATGGATTTTAATTTTCTCCTGCACTATTTTCTCCAATAGTTTCCACTGATGTTTGATCACTGGTCTATAGTTCCGTGGTCTACCTCGACCATCCTTCTGGTAAAGTGAAATTTCAGTCTTCTGACATCTCCCCTGTGACAGAGATGATTTGAAAATTTGGGTCAGGGTCCCTTTCTCCCTTGTATCCCACAGCAGCCTGGGAAACAACTCACCAGGACTACTTTTAAAGTTGTCAAAATCTCCAATAGCTCATCGAATCTTATATCAGTCTGCTCAGCAACTTCAAAGTCCATCTTCTAAAATTATGTACTTGCATTCTCCTTCAACTTAGTAAAGACAAATGTGAATAACTCAATGAGCATGCTACTAAAGCCTTCCAGCTCCACACACGGTTTGCCCCTTGGTCCCTAATGGGCCTACTCTTTCCCTGGTTATCCTCCTCCTGTTGATATACCTGTAGAATATCTTAAGATTCTCCCTAATATTGTCTGCCAACATTTTGTCATGCCTTTTTGCTGCTCTCCTAACTGCTTTTTTGAGTTAACACCTGTATTTTCTACATTTGTCTAGGGCCTCCATTGTTTTGCTCCTTTTGTTCCTGTTCTCGGTCGCTCTTTTCCTTTTTATCTAGTTCTGAATATTCCTAGACATCCAGGGTTCCCTAAATTTGTTGCTCCTACGTTTTATCCTAAGCAGAACATGTTGAGCCTGCACTAACCACCGCTGCCGCCTCCCACCCCAGTACCTTTTTGAATGTCTCCCACTATTCTGCTTTGATTTTACAGTTAAGTACATGTTCCCAGACTATTTTGGCCAGATTCTGCCTTATTTTATTAAAATCTGCCTTACCCACATTCAAAACCCTTTTTTGCCACCCATCTTTCTCCTTTTTCACAACAAATGTAAAATGTTGAGTGCTGTCGTCATTACTACTAAAACCTCTCTCACTGCCACCTCCAAAATCTGTCCAACTTCATTCCCCAGAATTGGGTCCAGCACTGGTCTCTTGTAGGACCAGCTACATGTTGACATCAAAAGCTGTCCTGTGTACCTTTCAAGAAATTTGCCCATTCTAAACTCTCTATATTATAATTATCCTAATTAATATTGGGTCTGTTGAAATCCCCTAATATAATTACCTTATTAATAGTTTTACACCCCTTAGTGAATTGACTGCATATAGATTGATACAGTGATAGAGTCATCCAGTCCAACCAGTCTGTGCCAACAATAGCCCCAAACTAAACTAGTTCCACTTGCCTGCACTTGGCTCATATCTCGCCAAATATTTCTTATTCATGTACTTATTGAAATATCTTTTAAATGTTGTAACTGTACCCACATCCACCAAAGAACAAGAACAAAGAGCAATACAGCACAGGAACATATTCTATCCAACCTTTCCTCATAGCGAAAATCCCCCATACAAGGCAACATCCTGGTAAACCTTTCCTGTACCCTCTCCAAAGCATCCACATCCTTCTGCTACTGTGGTGTCCAGAACTGTATGAAATATTCCAAGTGTGGCCTAACTAAAGTTCTGTAAAACTGCAGCATAACTATCTATCCTTATACCCAATGCCTCTTCCAATGAAAGCAAGCATGCTATAGGCCTTTTTCACTACCTTATCAACCTATGCTGCCATCTTCAGTGATCTTGACCTATACACCCAGATCCCTCTGCATATCAGTACTCCTAAGGGTTCTGCCATTCTTAGTATAATTTCCACCTGTACTTGATCTTCCAAAATGCATCACTTCACATTTGTCCATATTAAATTCCATCTGCCATTTTTATGCCCGTGCCTCCAATGGATTTATATCCTGCTGTATTCTCTAACAATCCTCCCCACTCATTCTACATATGAACCTCTCTGTGTAAAAAAATTGTCTCTCGTGACTTTTTAAAATCTTTCTCCTCTCACCTTAAAAATATGCCCCTAGTCTTGAAATCCCCCACCCTAAGAAAAAGACACCAGCCATTTACCATATCTATACCCCTCATTATTTTATAAACTTCTATAAGGTAACCTCCCAACCTCCTATACACCAATGGGAAAAGTCCCAGTCTATCTAATCTTTCCTTCTAACTCAAACCCTTCATTCCCGGCATCATTTCTTCTGAACTCTCTTCAGCTTAATAATATCTTTCCTACAACAGGGAGACCAGTATTGCTCCACAATGATCACTGACTGTTTGGAAGTCTAGAAGACACTCTTGACAGTGTGACTTCCCCCATTTTATTCTTAGGTTCACTTACAAAGCCTCATTTAACACCCCTCCCAGGATATCATCCCTCCTTACTGTAGTAACTGACTCTCTAATAAGGCAACATCACTTCCACTTTTGTACTCTCCAATTTCTTGCCTGAAGATTTCATATCTTGGAATTTTCAGTTACCTGTCCTGCTCCTCTCTTAGTCACATCTCTGTAATGGTAACAACATCACATTTCCATTTGACAATCCATACTGTCAACTGATCTGTCAATACATCTGGCATTATGGTAGAGATCATTCAGCCTCCCTTTAAACTCTTGAGACACAACATGAGCTGAACTCACTCTGCCTTAGCTCTTTTTCAAAGTTACGCTGTGCCGCTATTGAACTTGAAATGTCATGACATTCAGGCTATGGACCAAGTATTAGTGTAGATTTAAAGCAGTTTTTGTCGGTGCAGAACTCATTGGACCAAAAGATCTCTTCTGTACGGTATGATTTGCTGTCAGCTATTATTTTCCAGACCTACTTAGTCTGGGCGAATGACCTCTACTGCCACTGTCTAGACTATAAAGAGCAGTACCCCCAGGTCACATAGTCGTGCCTTCTACTATCAAAGTCCAATGTTTGAAATCTCTTCCCTGAGGCTCTCTGTCTATCTGGCTAATTTTCCTCTTTTTGGACACTCTTTAAAAAGTAACTCTTTGATTAAGTTTTTGGTTTCCTGTCCTAACACTTCTTTGTGACTTAATGTCAAATATACAATGGTCCTGTGAAATACTTACCGACATTTAAAGATGTTAATGAACTTGGAACTTAGGAGCCAAAGTATACTATTCAATCCTTTGTATAATCTAGTTGCACTCTTAACTTCACCTTTCTAGCTTACCCCCATAACCCTTGACTTACTTATCTAAAATATCAAACCTACTTAACTTAGCTTTGACTATATTTGATAGATGACCCAGCCTTCACTACTTTCTGGGGAAGACAATTTCATCTTTGTCTTATTTTTAAACTGTCTTCCCTAATTCTAATTTCTCCACAAGTATAAGAGTAATCCTTTGGTATTCACTCAATCAAGTCCCCCCAGAGTGTTTTGTGTCACAGAAGATCACCTCTTATCCATCCAAACTCCAATGGAGATGATCACAACTTGTCCAAACTTTCTTTCCAGGAATGAGACAAATTAACCTTCTTTGATGCAAGGTTTGTGAAGGTTTGTAGCTCTGGTTGAGGTTTAGGGTGTAGGGTGTAGGATAACACATCTATCCTGGGACAGGCTAAGCAAAGACATGCCAGAGAATTCCTAGAGGCCTGACACTCCAACCACAACGCCATTAACAAACATATAGATCTAGATACCATCTATCAACCCCTCAGAAAACGAACAGGAAATGACATCACCACAAACCCCAGGAACCCCATCCAGGACAAACATATAAATAGAAAGCAGGAGACAACAGCTTCGCTTCACTTGGAGGTCGCCACTGATGAGGTTACCTAGCCAGGTAATGAAACGTCTGGATATCAAACCTACAGCTCAGCGAGCAAACCTACACCCTAAATCTTCTTTGCATTGCTTCTAAAGGCACTCAACAGCTAAACGTTGCTCATACTTATTCCCATTTGAAATGTAGCATTTGATTTTGAGCACAATGATGACCTGGTCTCAGCAATAGAGTCCAACAATGTCACATACATTCCTTTGTATCCATAAATTTGGGAGGTGATCGAACTGAAGTCTTTGACATGCTAAAAGTAATTTTCTTTATTCATTCACAGGCCAGCATTTATTGCTCATCCCCAATTACACAGAGGATTGCTCAGAGTCAACCATTTTGCTGTGGATCTGGAGTCCCATGTCAGCCAGACCAAATAAGGATGGCACTTTCCTTCCCTAAAGGACATTAGTGAACCAGATGGATTTATCTGAAAATTGATTCATGGTCATCATTAGACCCATAATTCCAGATAGTTATTGAGTTCAAATTCCACCATTCAGCGCCCAGAACATTACCTGGTCCCTGGATTAACAATCCAGCAATAATACCACTAGGCCATTGCCTCTCCTGAGGTAATGCAAAGGGAAATGTCAAAAAAGAACAAAGTTAAAAATCACACAACTCCAGGTTATAGTCCAACAGGATTAATTGGAAGCACTAGCTTCCGGAGTGCTGCTCCTTCATCAGGTGGTTGTGGAGTACACAATTGTAAGACACAGAATTTATAGCAAAGGTTGACTGTGTGATGTAACTGAAATTATACATTGAAAAATACCTTGATTGTTTGTTAAGTCTCTCATCTGTTAGAATGGCCATGATAGTTTCATTTCTTTCATATGTAAATCACAAAACTTTTTTTAAAAGTTACATTCTCAGGTTAACTGTAACAATTGGTGTCAGCCCAGATAAGATGTTGAAGGTGCTAGCCCCTTGTGTTCTGTTGTCTGTGCCATAATGTTTAGACTGATTCTAATCTAAAAAATGAGTTAATACAGTCTTACATGAATTCATGCAGTTTTTGAGCAAAGTACAAGGTACTCTGCAAGTACAAATTCACCCCAAATCAAAAAGAACAATGTTGTCTGGTGAAGGAATCCAGACAAGGAGCAATATTCATGGATTTATTGAAGAGTGGTCATGTTCGTAAACTACTGACTCAGAGATGCAGAGTAGCAATCCAGAAATACAAGTTAAAATGCCATCATGGCTGGAGAATTTAAATTCAATTAAATAATTGCTCATATCAATAATGGGGACCATAGATCTACAATAGTGTTGTAAAAACTTATCTGTTCCTGAGCGTCATTAGACAAAGGAAATCTGCCACCCTTATCCACTCTGGTCGACTTGTGGCTCTACAGTAACATTCAAGAAGATGGTTTGCCATTATATCCCCAATGACATTAAATGCCAGCCTTGACAGTGGCATGTGCATCTTGTAGATAAAGTTAAAGTAAGTGATGCAAGAGTGATTGCAAAGTCTAGTTGAAAATATGTAATTGTTAAGATCAAAATGGCTATGAAAGCAAGTGTAATCAGTTTAATTTTAATTTGTAATTAACTAAAACTGCATTAAGACTGAGATTAACAGATTTTCATTAGGCAAGGGTATCAAGCGATGTAGATCAAAGTTGGTGAATGGAAATAAGATATAGATTAACCATGATCTATTGGAAGGGTGGAAAATCCAGAGGGGCTGAATGGCATATTTGTGTTCACATGATAGTAATTTTGCAGGATTGGCTATGTTTGAGTACTGAGCCTATTTTTTTAAAAAGTGGCTCTCTTTTGGCAAAGGTATAACCTAAAATAACACAAAAGTCCAGAAATATTGGACACATCTGACAGCATCTGTGGAGGTGGGGATACATAATTTACATTTCAGGTCTTTGATCTTCCAACAAAACTCTCCCCTTCTACTTCATCCTTAGTCATTCCCATATTTCATGGAATACATTTTTCACTTATTTTTATTTAATGTACAGTACTCTTTTGCACACTTCCACCTTTGTTCGGCTTATTTTCTAATTTCCCAGCAGCCTTCTCAAACTCAATAATGCTTTTATTAGTTTGCCATTACCTTCAAATTTCATCAACTGGAACTGAATCCATTCTGGATTTGTGAGGGTATTGGTTAAATTATTCCAATAACGCAGCTATGAACATCAATTTTGTACAATATTTTATTGTGATATCAGAGCATTCATATGTTTGACTGGGCACAACAAACATAATTGAAATTACTGGAGAAATTCAGCAAGTCTGGTGGCATCTGTAGAGAGAAAGCAGAGTAGACAGGCAGGAGGCTGGACGAACACAGCAAGCCAGGCAGTATCAGGAGGTGCAGATGTCAAAGTTTGGGGTGTAACCCTTCCTCAGGACTGGGGGCAGGGTGAAGTGGGGATAGGTGAAGAAAAGTAGAGTGTACGACCCTGGTCAATGGGAGGAATGAATCCAGTTGGTGGCAGGGAGGGGCTGGGAAAGGAGGTTATTTGAAATTAGAGAACTCAATGTTGAGTCCTCCCTCCAGGCTGGAGGGTGTCCAGCTGGAAGGTAAGGTGTTGTTTCTCCAGTAGGCGCTGTGGTTTATTTTGACAATGTGAAGCAGAATTCAGTTCTGAATTCAGTTAACTCTGCTTTCTCTCCACAGACGCTCTCAGATCTGTTGAGCTTTTCCAGCAATTTCTGATTTTGTTTCAGATTTCCAGCAGTTCTTTTTTAAACCAATAGCCCCACAATAGTTTTGAGCCTTTTGACCGACAAAGTCTTGTAGTTGCATTTGTCGTCAGGGATCAAAAACCTAAGATCAACACTGCAAATCTTAAAAAAAAAGCTAACAAGACCAGATCACATTTATGCAGGATTGAAGGACAGTAAAACATACTTCAGCCAAAAGAAAAGGACAAATGGCAAATGGTAAGACCAACCTGAAAGCACAGAAACAATGAGGGCAGCTATGTTTCTAAACACACGGTTTAACTCAAAAACACATACGGAGACAGGTTTAAGCTAAAACCACCCTCACCAAAAAAATTAAGTTTTTTTTTAAAAAAGTTACCCATCTTTAGCAAGAAGTGTAAAAGAGCTAGTGGAAGGAGAAAAGGTTTCCCGATTGACTTTGTGAGTAGCGTTTCTCAGGTACCCATGGACAGAGAGTGAAGTAACCAGCATGAGGCAGCATGCTTTGTTTTGTGGATGTGACCCGGAGTTGGTGTTAAAGTTGAGAATGGGATGCGGGGCACAGCATTGGAGCGATGCTGTGTGCTTGGGGCGGACACGAGATGGTTAGAGGTGCCAGGGTCACCGCCAGTGGCCGCCTCTGCTTCCTACCCACCGTCACACTGCAGCTCGCCAGCGAACTCAGTGGCATTTGCTGTTTTGAAACCACGTTTTAACTCGAAACATCGTATTTACTGCAGTCAGAGCACCAGTGAAAACTCAAATCCCACAACCTCCCCCGCCTCCACACTTTCCAGAGCTCCTCCTACAGCCGGAAAGAGACGCATCTCCCTCTCTCCCGCCTCTCAGTCACTCCTGGAGAGGGAGAGGACAGGGATCCGCTCTGCATCTGTAGCCGTACCGACGGCGGAGTCAGCAGCAACATGGCCACTTCCCACTGCAACACCGATCCCGGGCTGGAGATCAAAACCAGGTCGGTGGAGCAGACCCTCATCCCCCTGGTGACTCAGGTATGTGTGCTGGGAAAGGGAGAGCGTGAGAAGCGCTGGCGGAGGTGAGAGGCAAACGGAGCAAAGGATCTCAGGGAAACGCAGAACGAAAGCCGGGCAGGGGACCCCTCCGGGTCAATGAGCAGGTTCGGGGTCTGCACATTGGAGAAGGGGACTGGGGATAACTCCCCGTTCACCCACCCTTCTCTAAAGTAGAGAGGGACTTCTGAAACCCCCCTCAAAGCAGATAGATCAATGAAACTGTAAAAGATCTGAGACTCGCAGAAAGCATGTGTAGAGAGCCACATTAAAGGAACTGAGTGGCTTCCAGAGCGATGCAACTATTGAAGTCCTGGGACTCCCAGAAGCATGGGCGATCTGTGAAATTAATGGCATCTTTAAGCCTTGGGATTTCACAGTGTATTGGAGGGGTATACCTACTTAACAAACTAATTCCCACACTGTTAGAAGGTTTGGGAAAGTGCCCTATGCTGGGTGACAGCCCCCTTTCCTATTGTGCCCTGCCCTGGGCCAGTCTGCAGCTCCGTTAAAGTCCCGCTCTCCATGCAGCAGGAGAGAGGATGGAGTGGTTATTTTATCCAGAGGGAGCCGTTCTGACAGCACATTTGCAGCCGCCGAGAGGCCACACGCGAGCGTGCTGCCGCCCCACAGGGACATGTAGACACACAGGGAAAAGCACAGGCATGCAGTTCACAGAATGGAGCCAGTGTTTCACTGGAAAGTTCAAACTCAGTAACTTTCGGAGAGAGTAAATCGGTCTTTCACCGGAGAACAGGAGCGTATTGTTTCCCGTTTAACTTCCAAACCGAACAGAACTTCTTCATTACAAGTGATACGAGTTCACACCATAACGTCCATCAGTGTGTCCTCGGGCTTTCTGATTGCCCAGTCGGTGATCCGCCGGAGGATTTTCGGACGCACACACCACCCCGTAAAATCAACCAGCTCAGCTCTGCAAGGCTGAGCTTTATCTAGCCCCGGCCACTTTTGTACCGGCAGGTGCTTGAAATTGAGCATGTGTTCATAATGCTTGTTTTGGACTTTAAGCATTTTATCCCATCTTTGTCTTAGTTGTCTTTATTATTTCAGCAAATCGCATAATCCTCTGATTGTGTGTATATAGTTAGGCAAAAGATTAGAGCTTGGGTTATTGAAAGAAAAACTCTTTAAGGTCACCAAATATTGTCTCATTGTTAATATATCAAAATTATACCATATACATTCATAGACTTTTGCATTCTGATTTAATTTGTTGCAACATTAGTTTAGTTTTCATGATGTTGCTTGAATAATTGCATATCTATTTAAAATACATATGTTCTGAGCAACGCATGAGAAAGTGGATCTAGCAAAATGGATTTATGACATTTTATATACATGTTTTCTAAACATTACGTTTGCAATGCATGTAAAGGTTTATTTCCTTTTCCAAATTAAACTTTCTGAAAAATGTTGCTGTTAGGTTAATGGCACTCTGTGTTATTGATGTGCACATATTACAGTGACTTTAGGCACAGCGGAATGTGAACATTCAAAACTTGCTATCCAAGTGGTGCTACTGCACTATTAGCTTTGCCAAAACATCATCTCATTATCTAGCTCATCATTGAATTGCATCAGATAGCATAAAATTCTCATACTCCTGTCGATTTTAGAATCAGCTAGACACAAATTTGTCTTGACCATTTCAATCTGTTTGTGATAGGTGTTAACCATGATAAATCTACTTCTTTAGCAATAAAAATGGGCTATTTCAAGTGTGGAGTTTTATTCATTCAGATTTTCATTGTTGAAGAAAATGTAAAACTTAAAGCAACTTATACTTTTCCTTTTTTGTGTTCCTATCTCTCTCCATTTTTATTTCTCTCTTTTTATATTTCTTTTGCTGTATCTAATTTCCTCATTCAAACATATACATGCATCTGAGTATTTGCACTGTGAATTTCATTATCCTTCATTCTGAATGGATAATAGGACAAACAGCTGCATATCATATCAGCCAGGTCCCAGATGCTTTGCTGTAGTTTTATCAGTACTTACAGTAACTGGCTACCCAAATTTTAAAAAACCCAAATGTTTAAGAACAAATCTCATGATTGACAGTTACTTTATACATACTCTGGTACAGCAAAGTCTAGCCTAATGGGACAGAAAATGCTTGCATAAGATGCAAGAATAATTTTTAAAACTTTGAGATAAGTATGAATATTTGGCTATTTTGAGGAAAGTTTCTGACTTACTATTTTATAATACTTAGAAGGGACATTTATGTTGGGGTTGGGAAAGGAAGAGAAGAAAGAGGTCAGTGAGAAAAAAACAAATATTTAGAACTTGGAGTTTATATCATGATTGATTGTGAAGAGCTTGGACTTTTGGAGGAACTTTGATTTTTTTCTTTTGGCCTGTTGTTTTAAATGCAATTTTATTTCAGCCAATACTGCTATTGGAAGAAAGAATTTGCCCTGTATTCACTCACACAAGTTTGCCCTGTTAAAGGTTGTAGTCACAATACAAAGAGTTATGTTTCAACAAACCATTTGTAGTTGTATCATGAAAACAACTTAATTTATCTTGTTATTAAAAATGGGTGTCTGCATTTATTTTCCACATAATAGCAGTGACTTTTCCATTACTTAGCCTTGGTCCAGCCTGAAGACTTATTAATGTCACACCAAGATGATTTATAGTACTTTGAGTACGACTAAAATTTGCAGCTGCTGCAGGACATCTTGCTGTGTTTTAAGATGCACAATGAGGCATGATGATGAGATTTGTGTTGTGATGTTCTCATTATACCATAGTGTTGAAAATGACAAACAGATGCCAATGTTGCCTAGAAACATTGAACATTGTCATGATGGTTCTTCATGCATCAACACTGCTAGCAGTTCCTAAGGTGTATTTGGTGACAGTTTTTACATTTGATTATTAGTTTGACAGGATTATTCTCAAAGGCTTTTCATTTAAACAGCAACAAGAATATATGCTTCAATTTGGACCGGTAGCGCCACACTTTCCAAATGCATGCATTCATGCATTGTGCATTATTGCTTTTTGATTCCATGTCTCACTAACTTATTTTTGACATTTACTGTGGAATCAATTTCAAATCAGGAATTTCAAATATGTTAAAATTAACTCACTGGCTCTTATCCCCCTCTTGCAATGAATTGCATCTCCTAGAGCATTTACACACATCTAGAGGACACAAAAATCAAAATTCTGAAACTGTTACTCTAATTGAGTGTAATAGGCTGGTCAATCACAGTGTTCAATACTGATCTAATATAATTGAATTTAAATCTCTATTTATTCCAGAATAACGTCCTTAATATAAACTGTTACACTTGAGAGAAAACTCTCCATATACACATTAATCTCGGGGGAATGAGGATTGGGTGGTGCTCAATGTTATTATGATCTGGAATTCACGCCCTAACAAGGTGACAGAAGCACATGTAGCAGCTGTAACTTTCAAAAGAGAATTGGTCGTATACTCCAACAAAATTTTCAAAACCATGGGAGAAAAGCAGAGGAATAGGCTCAACAGGATAGATCTTTGAAAAGAGCCAGCATAGACAGCTTTGGGTCAAAATTGCCACCTCCTTTGCTCAGTAATATGATTCACTCTGGTTGTGTTGTGCTTACTGTAGATAATGTATATTTATAATATAGCTTTCTCGACATGTTAATAGAAATTTGTAATACTGTTTTTGAACTTATTTAATCATGAATTACTTTGATTTTTATATTACTTTTAATTATCTGTGTAAAATAGTATTTGGTTAGACGTTGTTCAGCTTAACCTTTGCAGTTCAAAATGGTCAGTACCACATTCCAAACGTCAAACTGTTGGATTACGTACAATGCAAACAAATGAAACCATTAACGTAACAAAATGAGAATTTTCAACTTTGCAATTCTAAAGCTCCTGGTTACTACATTCTCTGAAGAATTGTTTATACACAAGCCTCAATTAGCAGCCCTCTTGCTTCTGGATTAGAAGGTTGAGCATTTGTGTAATAATCCAGTTTAGAATGATATTCCAGTGCTTGAGTAAGGAAGTACTAACTTGTCAAAAGGTTTGAACTGAGTTGTTTGTAAGAAGTCAAGAGTTGTTAGACGATGGAATTCATTTCTCCCAAAAGAAGTGGAGGCTGGTTCATCGAATATAATCAAGGTTGAAGAACAGATTTTTGAATGATAGGGGATTCGATGGTTATGAGGGATGCACAAGAAAGTGAAGTTGAGGTGACAGTCAGATCAGCTATAATTGTACTGTGATGATATTATGGCTTTAAGAGGTGTACTTTGTCCATTTTTTAATAAGAGAGTTTTTGAGACATAGGCACTGAGCTGTCTATTCCAGTCCAATAAAGTCAACAGATTGTGAGGTCCTGGGGTTCTTAAAAAATGTTAGAACAATAGAAGCAGCATTAATGTGTGGAGTCAGGCTCTCACAGAAGCAGGGTTTTAGTTTAGCTTTCAGTACTTGTTGGGGTTTTGAAGCTGATTGTGGAAGCTGATACATATCTCTCTGCTTCACTAAAAGCTTGGATTCTCTCTCTGCTGCCAGAATTGACTGTGAGACAATCTGTTTCACTGACTTTGTCTTTGCCAAGTGTGTGTTATTGGAATATTACTACATTGGAACAGGTTGCTGTTTAGTAGTTAAATAGTCTATTATTCTGTTAAATTTTCCAATAGAGAGTTAACGTTAGACAAATTCTTCTTTCTCTTGCTTGTATTTTAAATGAGGATAAGAATAAAGTATATTTTGTTTAAAGCCGAGTAGTGTAACCAATTGAATTACATCTGGAACACAATACCTTACACTTATATTGAAATAAGATACAAGTTAGGGTTTAGGCTATCTCCTTGGATATATCTGGAGGGGGTTTGATCTGGTTCGTAACAGTAACAAAAGGTAGACCAGGCCTGAGTGGCTGAATAATTTCTTCCCACTATTTCTTGTGCTCTTGAGTAAATTCTGGGGCACAGACCCAATCTACTCAGCCCTCTCATCATGGGCCAATCCTGTCACAGGAATAAATCTTGTGAAATCTTCGGTGTGTTTCCTCCTGCAAATTCTCCCTCCTTCGATATGAAAACCAGAACTATACGGTACTTAGGAATGCTCTCAAAATATGATTGTAGCAAAGCTATCTTGCTCTTTATGCTAATCCCTTTGTACTAAAGGTCAACATGTCACAGAGCCTCCTAATTGTCTTTTGCATCTGCTACCAATTTTCTACATTTCTTCTGAGTGCAGCTAAATCTCACTGAACATTGACATTTCAAAAATGTCTATTCTGCCAAAATGAGTAAACTCACTTTTCCCCAGATTTGGTATTGTTACAGCGAGTTTAATTGGAGAATTGTGATTGAGTTGATGGTTGTCCATGGGGCTAAGATTAGACTGACACAAGAAGAGTTTAGCATTTACGACTTGCTGGTTGTGCCAGCAACATCAAAGAATTCTGTAACAGCTCCCTGTTTAGTGTCAGTCCCAGATTTCCACAGTGGAACGTTACATGAACAATTTTTCTTTTTTGGGAAGCTCTTTGTCTGGTAGTACCAGTTTACTGGAACAACCCCTTATAGATGGAACAAATGCAATAATTGAAACATGAAGTGCGACCATTTCCACCCTGTACAGTTGTCGCATTTGCACAACCACTGGAGTGAAATTTAAGACATCTGCAATTCTAAATTTGTTTCTGTTGCACCCCTATTTCTTAGGTAGAAAAATATGCTGGCTGCAGTCATAGCAGCCCCAAAACTGCAGTTGTCTAATAAGGTTATACTTTGACTTTTTTGTGGCCTGGATCTTCTGTTCTCTGGAAGTCAGGGTTTAGACTTGGGTTGAAAGATATGCATCTGGACTTCTTGGGTGACTTCATACATTGATGATGCAGTACTTGTCCAGGATGCATAAACTGTCAAAGGATAGTGGATATTTTAAACTATTTGACAAAGTTCACAACTTTCAGCTGGAGGCAGAGATTCTGGAGTGTTCTGACTAATGAACCTCAATAGTTAGCCATGAAATAGTAGAGCATTTTCTAATTCTTTTAATTTTTCTTAGGCTTCCTGGCTAACTATAATACTGATAATTCCTTAATGAAGTGACTACATAGTTTTACTTTATGGACTATAAACTGGAAAATGGACATTTGGCATTGCCAAATACTTGAAAGTAAAAGGAGAGTTTTTTGCAACTTGAATGTCAATTGGGATTGTTGATATTCACTTTAGCTACACAACGTTGTTACTTTTGTGATGTAGTGAGATGGCTAAACTGCTTAATGACAGTCTTCAGACTTGTCCAGCTGCACTTTTATAAGGTCTGAGAATGCAGTGTGCCAGGACATGTAGAAGCTCGCAAGCAAGAGACTTTTTTTTTCTCTCTGTGATTAGCTAAGGACCAAAAACCTGAAAGCTCTTAAAGAAAGAATTCCACGAAGGGGCCTAGGTCCAGCTGATTGACCATTGCTCGGCAGGCTACGTGATGTGAGAAAAACTTACCCCACCTTTGTAGACTAGATTTTTCCCTGTTTTTCTACCCATAATATTTGTGTCAAATGGTCTGTTTTTGTTTGTCTTATTTGTGACTAAATGAAAATGTGTGCTTGGGGTTTTCAGTCACAGCTTAAGTCACATTATGGTAAATTAGTAATTTTTCCCCATTTTGTTAGGCAATAAGTTTGGTCAATAAATAGTTATTTTCCTGTTGATGAAACTTGATGTGAATTATGTTTGTCCTGAATAACTACCTGTCAGGCTATTTGATCATTTTGATGGCTTAATTGGGTTTTAATAGGTTTGTGGTGGGTTGAGGAATCACAGGGCTCAATTATTGGTGTGCACCTCCCAATTGAGTCATGACATCATGGATACCCATTTAAACCCCCCCCCCCCCCCCCCCCCCCCCCCCACACACACACACACACACACACACCTGCTTTGCCCAAACTGACTCTAATCTACAAACAACTTACCAAACTCTCACTTACTTATTTGCACCCCCTCACCCACCTACAACCCTATCCCCTCAATCCATCCACCACCACTTGCCATCCTGCAGCCTCAACCCATCCACTTGCTGCCCTTTCCCCTCACTGAGGTGGAACCTTATCCCCCCAATCATTTATCACCCTACACACCATTCACCTGCCGTACTTAGCTTCTCTAAATAGTTGTCAAAGTGGCTTTAGGACTTTAAAACTGCATTCATATTGGAATATGGTGGGAATTGCTGCAAAAGGGTTCTTGCAACATTCCACTCTGATCCTGCCTGTGTGGTTTGCTGCACTGCCTCTGTTCTGATGAATCCTGCATTGGAAATCTGGCAAGTAAAGTTTTGGGAAGGTAAATTTGTGACAACTTGTCTGATCTGGGTTAGCATTCGGGATTCCAACCCAGTTTGGAATGTGAGGACCATTATTCCTGTTTTTATTTGACTCTAACGTTGTTTAACATGGGGAAATCAATCCCTCATTGATCATCAAGCATCCCTTGTTTCTGTACAAAGTTAAAAATCACACAACACCAGGTTATAGTCCAACAGATTTAATTGGAAGCGCACTAGCTTTCGGAGCGATGCTCCTTCATCAGGTGATAGACTATCACCTGATGAAGGAGCGTCGCTCCGAAAGCTAGTGTGCTTCCAATTAAACCTGTTGGACTGTAACCTGGTGTTGTGTGATTTTTTAACTTTGTACACCCCAGTCCAACACCGGCATCTCCAAATCTTGTTTCTGTAGTTTAAGTCAGACATTTTCCTATCAATTGGTTTTGATATGTGGCAGTCTAGTTAAGATATTTCAGTAACTTTATAATATTTGCTGCACTCTGTGTAAAACAGTTGGAAAATTAATTGCGTATACTGAACAGTGAGATAATCTTACTGAAATTCCAGTTAAGAGATGGTTGAAAATAATCTGATCTAAATCTTTTGGTGACACTTTGGCTTCACAGATGAGAAATAACAGGAATGGTTGAAAGTAAATAAAATACAAGTAAACTATTTTTATTTATGTTGATGGTAAATCAGGTATTGGAGTAGGAGAAAATAATAAAAAAATTAAATATTTTCTGAAGAGATGAACTTGAATATTTGAAAAAAGACAGACTTGAATGTAGCATTGGTTACTAATGAACATGATTGAAAATTTGACCAGAAACAGTATTATGGAGAAAGTTTTTTATTATCTTACCTATCACTTGAGAGTGAAACCGAGTTTTATTTCAGATTTTGTTGATGATTTTTCTTTATTAATAGTGATGCAGAATATGAAGTTTTCACACAGTTCTCTTGAAGAGTAATGGATGCGTTGTCATTAACTGGAACTTGCAACAGGATCTTTACAATTTGAACAGAGCCATTGACATGTACAAATAAGCAGACTTTGCAATCATAATATTTTCAGACAAAAATGCTCAATCAAATTTCAAGTTTTTGATGGAGAATGTAGGAATATTTTGACTACATACTCCTAAATATTTTGTTCACTTGCAGTAAGGTGCTTTGTCTGTATTTTTTTCCCAGAGCAACACATTCTCCTTGTTTCTATCATTTTGAACTGTAATTTGTCTGAAAGTTGGTGATGGGTTGTTGGACTGTTTAGAATTTGATAACGGGTTTGCACTAAGTGGGGTGCAGGAGCCTGTCATCAAATTTTGAAAAGCTCATACATCACCACTCTGCTTCATCACTTGCAAATGCAATGTAGTCAGTTCAAAAAGTGGCGAAAAGAAGAGTTGGCTAATTTAAATAATTTTGCTGGTAATAAAGAATAATGGACTGTTTATGTCTCTACTCTATTTTGAGATCCCACGCATGATGTACACAAGAATTTGCAAGATGTTTGTCGGCTTTTAGTGAAATTTCCATCTCTCCTATAGGATTCATTGGCTAGGCTGAATTTATTGCTGCAGCCTAGTTGTTCTAAACTTGTGATGATGGGTATTCCCATTACTTTTTGCAACTATAATGGTAATGGTACTCCCATAAAACATTGACCATGATTATCACAAAGGAAAAATTCATTTTAGTATGGATTATCATAGTAAATAAAAGCAAGATAGAACATACCAATTCAACCATCTAGGAAGCACAGTTACATCTGATGTCAAAGGTACCAAAATAGAAAAAAAGATTCTAAAAATTACTAGCTTAAATTTTTAAGTAACAATCTGAGTATGCAAATATCTGGTCTGGTCAGTAATGAATTGTGGATGTGAAGTTTAAAACATTGAGAAGGAGAAAAAAGATTTGAAGTTTGGTGCCATTGAAGGACTCTTAAGTGTAAACTGGGTGGAGAAAATTACTAATGGAGAAGTATTGAATGGGATTGGGAGAACTGAAAGAGCTGGGGAACTCTGATCAAAAGGATCAAATTGAGTTCTTTGCACATACTTATCTGTAAAAGGGTAAGAGTACTTAAGAAATACCAGAAGGATTAATAGAACAAGAGGCCACCAGTGAAGGAAACAGATAGACAAGATTAAGTACTAGCTTAACCAGAACGCCAACATGAGGTCATCTGTTGCTATGATTGGAAAGTTTGGAAGACTATGACTGCTCTCATGCTCAGTATGGCACTTAGAATGATGACTGCCATAATGAGGTTGTTCTGATATTTCCACTATCCTGAATCAGTGTCAAAATTCTAACAATAGGTTAGAAAACAGATGCGGTTTGAATTGAGTGTAGGGCTGGTGGTCCTTTGAAGTGTTTTGAGTTCCTGGCTGGCATGATAGAGGGATGAAGATTGAGAACCAGTTAAACAAGCTGAACAACTGTTTGAACTTCATGCTTTGTGTTTATATTCATCAAGGCAATTGTGAATATTCCATTGCACCCTTAACTTGTATCTTGTAAGGCTTTATCAAGATCAGTGGATAAGTCACTTGTCACCGAGAACCCAGCTTCTGGGTTGCAGTGGCTGATCCATTTAGGCACTTAGTTTGTGATGATCCTATGAATTTTAATGATATGTGACTAAGCGCCAGTGGTGCAGTTGAAGTTCAGACGTTGATCTCTTGGCTTTCTCTGCTTGAAGAAGGCTGTTTCCTTTTCAAAAGTGACATAATAATTGCCTTTCACTTGTGTATTTGATGTTATTGCTGTAGGTAGGCAGAGTCGATTTAATTATCCTAAGAATTGTTAATCGAGATGTTGTCTGTTTAAAAAAAAATCACTCATGATCTCATTATTGAAGGAAGGCAACTGAAATACTGCAGCTGAAGCTGGTTTGGCCAAGAATGCTTTATTAAGGATGTCCATCAGCAATGCTCCCAGTCCAGAGCTGGGATGATTACTTCCAATAGTTGTGCCACTGGAGAATTTTTCCCCATGATCCCCAATGACTGCCAGTTGACCAGGGATCAATTTTAATGTCAAGAGCGGCTATTTTTTCTTCTCCATGTCCACCTCTTGCTTCCATGCCTGAATTCTCACTGTGATTACATACGGAGTGTAATATTTCTGACAGCCTGAATAAAGAGGTTGTTGCCAGGCTGGTGTTATTAATCTGAGATAACCACTTTGAATAGATGGTTGTGTTTTAGATCAATACTTCAGTTATTAAGATAATGTGTACTCTTCTTTAATGAAGTGAGAAACCGAAGCATTCATTATTTGGTCAGAGGAGATAACAGAATGTTGTCACATGGAAAATAATAATTTTAAAATGCTTTGAACTCCTGTTTGATGAGTAGTCTGTGTATCTTTTATATTGCATGCTGATTATCAAAAGATAAATTTTCAGTTTTGTTTCAAAGTGTTAAATAAAATGGAATGGAACAAAATAATGGTTAGAAATTCAGGAGGTTGTCACTTAATGTCCGTCTTCAACAAAATCTTTTAATTCAAATCTTTTCAAACTCCTGGTTTAAGATATGTTACTTCAGCCCATTTATTATTTGCTATGCAGCACAAGTGGAAGCTATTTGAGTAAAGGTTAGTATGTTACAAAATAATTTCTTGCCTTGCTCTGTATGATTTGTTAAAGTTGTCAGATTCTGTCAAAAAATATACTCGAAGATTCAGAGGCTTCTTGTTGCAGTTTCCAAGTAAATGTTAGCTTTTTATCAGGAGACATCTTGTCTGTCTTTAGTTTCTTGTCATCTTTGCATAGTATGTCCTTGGGATGTGAACAATTCTGTATAAATGTAAATTATTTCATTTTATGTTCTTCCTCTTCCAAATGTATAAGCAATTTCTTTTTTGTTATCTGAGACTCTAATGGCTAAAGTCTTGATTATCTGAACCACACTGGCGGGGAGTTTTTTGTTTGGATAATAAAATGTTCGGATAACACAGTTCAGCCAAGCTTGGGACCTTGCGACCTTGTTTGGATAATCCAAAATTCGGATAATCGATGTTCGAATAATCGAGGTTCCTCTGTAGTCCTTGAGAAAAGGCATGGGGAATCACAACAGTAAGCTGCAGTCCATTCAATGTAGCATGATTTCAACTTGTGTCCATTGCTAGCTGTGCTGCTGTTTGGCTCCATGCATTGGCTATCATCTGGGAGCTTAATGATCTTGGATTTTTCATTGGAACTGTATCAATAGAAAGCAGGAATTTTCAGCATTGCTTCGCCTGAGGCCCACTGAAGATGTTACCTAGTAAGGTAACAAAACGTCTGGAAATGAACCTCCAAGCTCAGCGAGCAAACCTACATCCAAAACTGTATCAAATTGGGGAACCTTGTCTGGGGTGGTAACAGCACCCAAATCTCACAAGTAGCACACACTGCCAGCTATTCAACCATGACAGCTAGATCGCTCAAATATATTGCAAAACACTCACTGATGCATTTCTCTCTCGCAAAAGAAGGTTCTATACAATTGGAGGCAGTTGAAACTGTCAAGGTGGAGGAGGCATTCTTGTATTCTCTAACCAAGTGGAGGGGACCCTGCTGGCTCTTACTAGAAGTGACATTGCAGTTGTGGCTGTTGACATGACTTGATACATTGAGGATCAATACATTGTGAAGATCATTCTGGGTTGGCTTCAATGCTGTCATTTTCTTGCCTCCTAGTTCACTCAGGTTGTGGGATATTAGAGGACTGAGAGCCATTGTACAAGGCAATGACTGCAGTGTACTACTCGTTATCCATATTGATGTGTCAAGGATAGTGTGTAAGCATTTTGTATGGCTGCTCTCTGCAAATAATGAAATTGTGCTTCTAAACCTAGATGTAGCCCAAGAGCAGGAATCCTAACATATTTTCCTGGTGATCTTCACTATAACCCTTCCATTAACTTGGTCTTTTTTGTAACCTTTTTTGGTTACAGAGTGTGCAATTCAGCAGTCAGAGTGACACCAAGATGCTTGGGATAATGTTTGAATATTTATTCTTCACTGGTTTGTCACAAAAGGAGAGTTTGCAGGTAGATAGTTGCCTGATAAGGTGGAAAGCAATGACTGTGGACTGAGTTGGTTAGGTTGTGGAAGACGATGAAGAAGATTTAACATTTTGTGGCTACCAGCTTGGATTCTGATGCTGCACAGAATTTAAAGGGTTGAGGTCAGAAATGCACATGGTGAGACATTAGACACAGGGCATTGCAGCCTGGGAAGGGGAACATTAGGGCGTAGGGTCACCAGAGTTGGGGAAATCATATGTATGTTCTGCTGCAGATGACTCTGGTGAGGAATTAGGACCAGACTATGGAAGCTGATGTGTGTTTACACTAAGATGCATGATGAATTGAGAAGCCTACCAGACTGCCTTTGTGCGCTGTCAAGGAAAGCGGGTTGCCCAGCAGTAATTCAGTGCCGATCTTGAATACTCTATGCTACTCTCAGGCTCACTGCCTTTATTCCTGATGAAGGGCTTTTGCCCGAAACGTCGATTTCGCTGCTCGTTGGATGCTGCCTGAACTGCTGTGCTCTTCCAGCACCACTGATCCAGAATCTGGTTTCCAGCATCTGCAGTCAATGTTTTTACCTCCATGAGAGAAACTGATGAATTCAGTTATGAAACATTGTTAGTTGGCTGTGCTTGAATTGCAGCTCAAGTATTTTCCAACAAAGCTTTGTGTGCTGTAGTGAAATTTCAGACTGAAATCATGCCTGATCAGCTTTGCTGTCATCATGCTTGTAAATACCTGTGTTTAAAGAAACTTGCAGAATGTCTCCGTTGTCTAGCAAACTGTCCTGCAACAAATTCCTAGGACTGCTGAGGTCTGATCTCAGAAGTGACAGTGACTCCATGGATTAGAGCCTACTGTACTTGCTTTCTCTGAATGAATGACAAATTACATAAATTTCACTCCTTCCCATTAGCTAGTGCCATGCTTGCTGATCAGTCAGCTAGCCTGTTGCTGCCCATGCTGAGGTGGTTCTGTTTATATCTAGATCCAGTTTTGCTCAAGGTTGTGTTCCAAAGCATCTTTCTAAAGATCTAAGAAGAATGTCTCCAGCATCTCAGAGGCTCCTGGAAGTCAGAGTCTTAGAGAGTAAAAAAAGCGAAGAAAGCTTGGGAGATGCTCTAAACATTCAATACTGCTGAAAACCCAGAGGTGTACAAACAGTGTGGGGTTGAAATTTTAAAAAAAATTATAAAGCAAAGTGGGCACGTAAAATACTGGCAAATAAATGCAAGAAAAAGCCAGCAATACTTTAACAACACAGGACATAAAATGCAGGAGTATAACTCATAAATATATAGAGCCTATTGGAGACCTAAAGGGTAACCGGAGTGTTGAGGGGGTATGTGCAGATTTCCTTCTCAATCAAAACTTCATGTCATTTCACAAATGGGAGGGATAATTCTGACATTGTAATCTGGAAGGAATATTAGTTAGAATATCAGATAAAATTAATACAGTAAGAGTAAATATTAAAAGGTATAACCATCTTTGAAAGTGAACATGTCCCCAGAATTGGGTGAGATGTATTCTTAATTGCTGAGGGAAGCACAGGGTGAAATAGCAGAGAGCCTGACAGTCATTTTGCACTCCTTTCTGGTTCCAGATTTTAGGCTTGATCTCAGAAGGGTAGCTAATGTTATACCATTGTTTAAAAAGGGATGGACTAAGTAATCATGGGCCAGTCAACCTAAACTGAACAGTGGGAAAATAGTTGTTGCTCAGATAAAATTTAATTTAAAAATTCACTGATGAAAGTCAGCATGATTTATTTTTAAATGAAGGTCATGTCTAACTAATCATTGAAATTTTTGAGGATGTAACAAGGTGAGTCAGTAAGGGTAATTCATTTGATGTGGTGTACATGGATTTTAGTAAGGCTTTAGGTAAAGTCTTGCATAACAGACTAGTCACTGAAAGTAAAAGCCTGTGGGATTGAAGACAAAGTGGCAAGTTGAATGCAGAATTGTTCCAGGCAGAAAATACAAATGGTAGTGGTCAGTGGGTGTTATTACAGACTGTGTTTCTGCTACCCTTCACAGGGCTTGATACTGGGTCCTTTCCTTTTTATGGCATGCATAAATGATTTTGATAGTGTAAAACTATGATTAAGAAGTTTGCAGACCATACTGAAATTGACTGGCTGTAGATTACAGGAAAATAACGTTGGATTAATCAAGTGAGCAGAACAATGGCAAAATGGAGTTCAGTTCTTGAGCAATATGAAGAATGCTTTTGGGGAAGGCAAATCAGTGTATAAAATTTTAAGGAATCTAGATGATGAATAGGAAAATCCCATTTGAGAATTCCCTCACTAAGAGTAATACCTTCAGGGTAAGGTCTTAAACAGGTGTTGGGGGGGAATATTTTCACCCAGAGAGAGTAGGGCTTTGAAACTCACTGCATGAAAGGGTGGTTGAGGCGGAAATCCTCATGATAATATTCAATTATCTTTTCGATGTTCTGACTGAGATGGGAGGAGTGCACTTTCTTTTTCTCATTCCACAGTTTGCAAGTCATAAGAACAATTTAATTGTCTTATCTCATTCTGATGTGCTTTCCCTGTATTAGACTTGAAATCTAAATATCTATTAATCAGGTTTCTTTAAACACACAATTATTGATTTTTGTTTTATGAAGCAGCTCTCATTCAGTTATGATGCAAATCTAGTTAACACACTTGATTTTTAATTTGAAAGTATACTTTTTATTTTGCTAAGTAACACAAAACAATGCCAAGGAAATGAAAATAAAAAACAATTTCTTTCTGCAGAGGTTCACTTTTTGGGGGAGAATAAAAACACCTTTGGCCAATAACTCTTAGTGTATGAAGTCAAAATGGATACAGTAGTTATCTGAATATCTCAAATGTTTTTTGTTTGATGTTCTGGTGGATTTTCCTAATAAACATAAATGATTTTGACCTTGGTGTGCTGGGGACCATTTCAAAATTTGTGAGTGCCACAAAACTTTAGAGAACTCCAAACTGTGAGAAGGACAGTGCAGAACCTGAAAAGGACATTGACATATTTGTGAGTGGGCAAATAGGTGGCACGTGCATTTCAGGGCACAGAAGTGTGAGGTGCTGCACTTTGGTAGTGGGTAGTATTGTAATCAGTTTGCAGGAATGGAAAGACCTAGGCCTGTGTATGTACATCATTAAAGATAGCAGGACAAGTATAGAAAGCTGACAATAAAGTATACAGTATGCTAGGCTTCATAAATAAAGCCATAGTGTACAAGAGCAGAGGGGTCCTGATGAACTTAAAAATGGCACTGGTTAGACTTCAGTTGGAGTATTTTGTACAGTTCTGGGTGCCATACTACAGGAAGCATGTACATGCATTGGAGAAAGTGGTTCCAGGGTTGAGACACTTCAGTAAAGAGAAAAGATTGGACTATTTACCTTGGAGATGGAAAAAGTTAAAATGAGAGTTGATAGAAGTTTTCAAAATAATGAGAGGTCTGGATAGAGTAGTGTGCCGGCCCACTGGAGTGGCATGCCATAAATTGGCCCCAATATTCCTGGAGTTATTACTAAATTTTTAAGGTATGCACAGTAACCTAATTTAAATGACTTTCTGACCAAAGTTAATAGAAAGCATGGATGAGGTATCTGTTCTAAACAGGGATTATCATTCACTATGTTTAGTTAGACTATAGCCACAGGCAAACGGACATAAACTATTGACCTGTTAAAGTACTCATTAAAGCTCGAACCTCCTTATAAAGTCCCCTTTATATACAAGCATGCACGCGTGCACATGCACAGACACACACACACATACATATTGGCATGGCTGGAAAAAATTGGAAAGTCAGTACAATGGTCTTTGCTTCCCAACCTGATGTTGAGATGATCCTTGTTCACTTGGCCAGGTCCTTGGTTTGAGCTGTCCTTTTTTAGAAGGTTTTAGTGATTTGTAAAAAGTACAGAGTGACTGAATCACTTGGAAAATAACTGATTTATCAATTGAAATATCATAGCCCATGGTAAGGAAAGGTAACTGGTTTTCTTCAAGTTTAAACTAAGTTTTTTACTGCAAAGACCAGGAAGCTTCTGGGGGGGAGACCAAAAGCACGTCCTTCTGTGTCTTTCTGTTTGTGTGTCTGCATCTCTGTAACTAGTTCGAACCCCCGCAGTTAGCTACGAGCCAATCAGCTTCATTTGCGATCAACTCCTCTGCTGCTGATTGTTGCACATGGCAGGAATCCGAAGCCATGAAAACAGAGTTCATTGTAGGTGTTGAATTCATTGCTGTGAAATTATGTAGCCATCCTGGTCAATCCCGTTTTCACTGTTTTAAAAGCATGAATAAAAATCTGTTTTGAAAAACAGCTCTTTCTCATTGCAGTCCACAGTTTTCAGAGAGACAAAAACAAAAAGACATAGTCCTTACAGCAAATGAGGAGAGACTGTTCCTGCTTGCAAATAGATTGGGAACCAGAGGGCATGGTTTTATTGGGATTTGCAAAAGAAAAAACAAAGTGTGAAAGAACTTTTTCATGCAGTGCGTGGTTGTGATTTGGAATGCACTGCCTGGAAGTGTAGAAGTGGCAGATTTAACTGAGGCATTCAAGAGGATATTGTTTCTATCTAAGCCCAATGTGTAAAGTTATGGTAAAAAGTTAGGAGATGAGCACTAAATTAAAATGTTCAGAGTCAGTACAGACATGAGTGGCTGAATGGTCTCCTGCATCACAAGGTGACAGATACAAATGTAGGCCGGGACTAAGATATGGGATTAATTCAAAATGTCTTATTAAAAAACACGTTTCACTATCCTTTCACTATGTCTTTAAAGAAAATGCAAATATCCACAAAAATGATTAAATATGAAGCCATCATAACAATGTGCACTTGGAAATGTTGTAACCTATGAATAAAGGACTCCTTGTTGGCAGGTGCAGATATGATGGGCTGAATTGCAGAGTTTTCCCTGCTGTAAATTTCAATGATCTACAGGCTTCTCCACTGAAGGTCAACAATCTTTCACCGTTAACATCCTGGAGGTCATTTTTCACAAGAAACCTAAATGAATCAAACACACAATCCAGGAGGCTGGTAATTCTATGGTGAGGAACTCACCTTCTGACTGCCGAAAGCCTCTCCCCTATCTGAAGTAGAAGTCAGGAATGTGATGGTGTACTCTCTGCTTGTCTGGATGAGTACAGCTTGGCAACACACAAAGCCTTGACAATCCAGCACAAAGCAGCCTGCTTGGTTAGCACAGCATTTACTGTGGCTGTATTGTGTGCCTTATATAAGATTTACTGCAACAATTTTCCAAGGATATTTTGATAGTATTGTCTGAACCTGTGATTTCGAACATTTGACACTGCAACTTGCAAATTCCCTGCAATTCATTATGACTGAAGTGTATTGCCATTCCTTCATTTACATTTTGGAAAGGATAGCCACCACTAAACATAATTTCTCACACCAGTGGCTAGTTACTGTAAATCCTTCGGTGTTGAAGTTACCTGTAGGAAAAATAGCAAGAATACTGATTATTATATTGTTGATTATTGTTACAGTTTATTTGCATTGTTGGAGATTCTAAACTTCAGACAACAGAATGAAAATCCTGGATGCCTAATTAGATAAATGTTGGAAGATCCCCAGACACTATTCAATGAAGAGGAAGGAATTTGCCAGTGGATAACACTATGAAAAATAGTTGGACTATTCATTCATCTCATTGTTTTAATAAAATATTGCTATCTGGCCATAGGAACCCATCCTTGTCATAGATATTTGTATTACTTAAAAGTAATGGTGAGTGATAAGGCACAATGCAGATTAAAGTAGCCTTTTCTAGGCTGAATTTTCATCAAGTTTGATAAGTGAGTTTTTAATCAAGTCTCTGGGTTCTAATTGAACAGGGCAACACGGGACATTTAGTCCATTAATCGTGTTCTCTTGGACATTAATGTACCACTTCAATAATGCTAAAACTTTCTGAACATTTAATCAGCTTGACTTAACCTTCGCCCCATTTATTTATATTACCTTATTATGCACATTCATTTAAACACTGCTATGAATGAAAATGGTTTGCTAGACTTTAAGTATGTTGAATATGATATTTCCTGCTTTCAGATTATCTGGCGTGGTCATACCATATCAGCAATGACAAATATGTGAGATTTGAATAGCATCTTGAACTGTGAAGTATTTTCCTTTATTGGAAAAAAAAGGAGTCTTCTCTGGATAATTGTTGCTCATCGTCCTGAGACAATGATTATGGGCCTTCTTTGGCAACCATCTCTTTGCCTTCAGAAGCACTAACATTTTTGCTACAAAACACACAGGATGCTTGAGCAACTCAGTTGATCTGGCAGCATCAGAGAGAGACAGAGAGAACAGTTAACT
This sequence comes from Chiloscyllium plagiosum, assembly GCF_004010195.1. Lineage (NCBI taxonomy): Eukaryota > Metazoa > Chordata > Chondrichthyes > Orectolobiformes > Hemiscylliidae > Chiloscyllium > Chiloscyllium plagiosum. The sequence continues at coordinate 65,765,159 of NC_057714.1, forward strand.
TTTATTTGTAAGAGGAATACTGGATTAATTCAGTTTCTCTCCCCACAGATTGTAGCTAATGATTTCTGCCAGAGTAGCAAACTTTCTCCAGCATTGTCTGCATTTGTTTCAGATGCCCAGCATCTGCAGAATTTTACTCTTCTAACATGCCTGCCAGACCTCTTGTGAGAAAGCATAAGGATTGAATTGCTGTTTGGATTGAGTTGGGTTAATGAAAACACATCTGCTCAGTATATTTAAAAGTGAGCCTGCTCCTTGCTTGTGCGTGCCATGCTGGCCGCTGCAATAGGCAAGTTAATATTGGGATTTGGCAGAAAGACACATTTAAGTGACTTCTAATATTAACTGCCCTCCACCCTGTTCCTGTTTCCACAAGTTAAAAGTCATTACCTTAAAATTTTTGAGTTGTATTTTTGTATCATTTCTGTTTGGGTTTTATGTAGCAGTGAATATTTTCCACATAACGACCAGTATATTGACAAGTATGTTTGCTGGTAGTATTCAGTTTTTCCATTCAGGAAAGACAGCCTAACATAGTAGCTGTTTTTGGCTTCCTTGAGATGAAGGAGTATTAATATCTTTTACCTGGCTCAAGCAACTTTGAATGGTTTTAGGCAGACATTGTCATTTCAATGAATTTTGATTTGTCACCTTTTAGAGATAACCTCCCATACAATAGCAAATTAACAGTATTTATGCAGCCATTGTCTTGCTTCCTTGGAGTATTTTTGGAGTTCTTTTTGTATGCAGGATGCAAAACAATGCAGTATAATAGAAAATAATTCTTTGTAAGTACAAGAAAATGTTTGCATGTTGCATCTTTAAAATAAATATGTGATCCCTTTTGTTAGTTAAACATTTGTAAATTGGGGACTGCTAGCTGATATAAACATGTGCAATGTAGTTGTGATTGCTGAGACAAGGCTGCAGGGTGACCAGGAATGGGAATTGAATATTCAGGGACATTCAATTCTGAGGAATGGTAGACAAAGAGGAAATTGAAGTAGGTAACATTGCTAGTTAAAGAGGATATTAATGCAATAATAAGGAAGGACATTGGCTCAAGGGAAGTAGAATTTGTATGGGTAGAGCTTAGTAACATAAAGGGGCAGAAATCAATAGTGGTAATTTTATACAGAGCTCCAAATTGTTGTAATAAAGTTGGGGAAGGTATTAAGCAAGACATCAGAGATCCAAGCAATGAAGGTACGCCTGTAAATAAAGGGAGGTGATGGCCTAGTGGTATTATTGCTAGACTATTGATCCAGAGGCCCTAGTAATGTTCTGGGGACTCTGGTTTAATTCCCACCTTGGCAGACGGTGGAATTTAAATTCCAACAAAAATCTGGAATTAATGATGACTATGAAAGTGCTGTTGATTGTCAGTACTGATCCACAGATCTCCTCAGAGTCTTAGTGACAATGTTCAATGAACTGATGTAATAATTTTTAATCAACCTCTTTGGACATATTATAATACACCTCTGGGACAGGTGGGAATTAAACCTGAACCTTCTGGCCTGGAAGTAGGGACATTGCCAAGAGCCCTGATGAGCTGATGTAACACATACTCAATTACTGCCAAATAATAAACTGTATCACACAGCGGTAATGTCCTTTACCTTTTGTCCAGAAGGTCTGGATTTGAGTCCCATCTATCTCAGTGTATCATAATATGTCAAAAGATTGAAAACAAATGCAGTTTGTTAAGACAAGACCCTGTCTTGTAACTTAATTGTAATTGATCTTCAACTATTGTAAATACAGAGGAACTGATTATCCAAACTAGATGGGCGGGCACTATTTTGTTCGGATAATTGATTATTCGGTTAATTGATTTCCTCTGGGGCTCTGAGTTTTATGGAAAGTCTGCTCCCCGTTCAGGAGACTAGGCAGCAGCACATGGTGTGCGAGACCCCACCCCCACCGCCTGCCCGCCCCTAAACCCGTCCGCTCCCACCCCAACCTACCACCGCCCCCAAGCCCGTCCAATGTCGCCCCCAGCCCACCCCCAAACCTGTCCAATTTCGCCCACCACCCCAAACACACACACACACACACCTATACACACACAACTTTTTGACAGGTTCCACCTCTGCTCTGTATACGACAAGGTTGAAGAGAATATTTGGGGAAGGGTGGTTTAGGGTTCACCCCTATGTAGAACTACAGGGAAAGTGTAGGGGGAGAGTGAGGGGGTGGGCGTTCAGTCATTTGGAGATGGTGCCTGGACTGTCCAGGTCTGTTCTTGGCAGCATTTCAATGAGCTGAGTTCCTTTTTAATCATTGTACCTGTAAACAAAAGATGCAATCAGGATTGAAACAGCTCTTTGAGATAATGCTTCTGTCAGGACCTTGAGATCCCCTTTGGATAATTCAATATTTGGATAATCGAGGTTCCTTTGTAGTCCCTGGACCCATGCATGCAACAATACAAGAAAGTGAGAATGGATGCAGCAAAGACACAAAGGCTGTATGATTCACACCCAACTAAGGTGTGAATGCAATATTTAAGGGTTTAAAAAGAAGGACAAGACTAACCCAACAAAAAAGAAAAGAGAAAATAGATTTACACAAAGGTAGAAGCAAAGATTGTGGAATAAAGTTGCTGAATTCAACGTTCAGTCCAGAAGGCAGTAAAGTGCCAAGTAGGAAGATAAGGTGCTGGTGTGTGAACATGCATTGAGCTTCACTGGAATATTAGTCGGACACAAAGGTCAGCATGGGAGCAAGGTGGGGAGTTCCAATCAAAAAACATTTGGAAGTTCATGTTTGTGCTTGGAGACTGAATGGAGTGTTCTGCAAAGCAGTCTCCCAGTTTGCAACGTTGAGGAGATCACATGGTCCTGTAAGCCGCGAATGCTATATACTAAATTGAAAGAAGTATAAGTGAATTGCATTTACACTTGGAAGAATTGCTTCGAGCCTTGGAAGGTGAGAAGGGCAGAGGTGAAAGGGCAGTTGTTCATCCACACTTGCACAGAGAGATGCTGTATGTAAGGAACACAGGGTTGGGTGCTGGAAGGGGAGACGGTGATGTGGATGGAATGATTCCTACAGAATGCTGAATGAAGAGAACAAGGTAAAATTTATTTGGTAGTTGCATCAACTTGGAGCTGGCAGAAATGTTGTGGTCAGTACAGAGGTTGATGATGTGGAAGGGCAGGATTGGGATCTTGTTATAGTCTGTTTCCTGTAAGGATCCATTCTGTTCTTCCAGTTTCTCCATATCCGTTACATCTGTTGTGATGTTCAGTCTTCGTGTACCAGCACTTTGGGAATGCCTTTCTTTTATCAAGTGAAGGGTTTCTCCCCAGCGAGTTTGACAGGGGCCTCCAACTTATCCAATCTATTTTTCACCTTTCTATGCTCCTTCCTTCCTGCTGGGACTCCTTTTGGAGGTGCATAAAATATATATGCCACTGACTTACTTTGTTCCATTTTTCCCAAACACAGACAAGCTATTTAATTTACAAGTGTTACGTAGAATAATTTTGTGCATGTTTTGCCTCGAGGCCCATTTGGATTAACCATTCAGAATTTCCAGAACTTGCATGTGCAGACTTTGTACCAATATATAATCAATATATTGACATTTTTGTTTATTAGGTAGAAATATAGTGCGACTGTAGAATTCATGACTATATGAAGACGTTGAGGTAAATAACATAATTGTATTCAAGAGAAAGCTATGTAACTATGTGAGGGAGAAGGAAATAGGATACGCTGATGGATAAAATTAGTTAGAGTACGGAGGCTCATGTATAACATGAACATCACCAAAGATCAGCAGGGTCGTTCATTTTCTTTTTGTCCATGTAATGGGTTGCATGTTTAATGCAACTTTCAGACTGTATTCACTGCACTATAAATGTTTATATTTATGATCTCATTGTACTAATGGTGACCTCAATCAAGCATGCCTAAAGGGTTCACAGGGTAGATCCAGGAAGCGTGTTTGGTCTGGCTGGAGAGTCTAGAACAGGGCTTACAGCTTCAGAGTAAAAGGTAGACCATTCTGATCTGAGATGAGGAATTCCTTCACTCTAAAGAAAATGAATATTTGGCATTTTCTACCTAAGACAGCTGTGGAAACTCAGTCATTGAGTCTGTTCAAAACTGAGGTCAATAAGTTTCTATGTACTATTGACATCAAGGATTGAGGGGGTAGTGCAGGATAAAGATATTTGAAGTAGAAGATCAACCATAATCTCATTGAACGGTGGAGCAGGCTTGGAAGGGTGAATGATTTATTCCCTACTATTTCTTATATTCTTGTGATTTAAGTACTACTGGGTGAGTCATTGGCTCCATTTCAAATAGCAATAAATGCAGTCCTATTTTCAGTCCCCTGTGAACTTTCTCCAGGAGCATAAACTGTGTTAAAAATGTATTTCCATGTCTTTGAATTTCTTGTAAAATCTTTAATAATTGTACTACGGAAAAATATACTGTCCGTTCTTTACAGAGCAGTTCATTGCTGATTGTAGTTTTAAATCAGGTTGTTGGCAGAAGCAATCAGTGAATTGACTTTAAATTCATGAAAAAGTCACATATTTTTATAAGATATGATGTATAATAAATAAATGGTATGTCCAGTTTGTTGTGTACATACGAAAGCGTATTGACCTGTGTCTAATTATACAAGTAAAGTTATGAAGATTTGTTTCTCCCTTAGGAGTGAAACATGGAAAGTGCTAACTCTATGTATTTTGTTCGTACCTTGTCCTTTTAATATAGCTAGAATGAACAATGCAGAAAGCCTGTCCGTTTGGCTTCATTGCGTATCTCCTCTTTTCGCGAACATGTTTATATTGCATTGAAAATAATGTGGGGAGAGAAGGCAAAGGCAAAGATAGCCTAAGCTGTCAGCTACAATTCCACAGGGAAGATTTACATGGTATTGGCATGGTGAAAGTTGGGCAGTACCACCCTGACAATCTCCAGGTGGGGATTTGGATTGGGAGTTGGGGAGGAGATGGCTTGAACCTGTAATTCGTTTCCTGTCCCATATGGTGCCATTATGGAATGGGCCTTGCCCATGTTGGCTGGAATTGTTTGCAGACATTGAGCTCTTGTTACAAAGAGAGGAACATCCTACACACTCCAGCCAACTTAACCTGGCAGTACAGCTGAAAAAAAAACAAATGATTATTGCTAAGCCTGCAGCAGCAAGTATTGCTTCTTCAAGTCTCACAGAAAAAAATGGAGGCTGCTTTTCTCATCCCATTCATAGAAAGCATTCCTGAAATGGTTATTGGACACTCTGGAGGCAGGAAACATGTTTCCGCTGATGGGTGAGTGCCGAACCAGAGGACACAGCTTAAAAATACAGGGTAGACCATTTAGGATAGAGATGAGGAGAAACTTCTTCACCCAGAGAGTGGTGGCTGTGTGGAATGCTCTGCCACAGGGGGCAGTGGAGGCCCAGTCTCTGGATTCATTTAAGAAGGAGTTGGATAGAGCTCTCAAAGATAGTGGAATCAAGGGTTATGGAGATAAGGCAGGAACAGGATACTGATTAAGGATGATCAGCCATGATCATATTGAATGGTAGTGCAGGCTCGAAGGGCAGAATGGTCTACTCCTGCACCTATTGTCTATTGTCTATATTGTATTTTAACCTTGCACCAATGGCATTTGTCATTTGATTTCCTCTCTTCTCGTCATCACCCACTAGTAAAACTACCATTAGACTTTACCATGTAGACATTTTTAAGTAATTCAAAAATATCAGCAAATTGGAACTGCCTTAAATTAATTAAACAGTAACAGTCCAGTGCGATATACTTTGGTGGATGTCATTCATCATCACTATCATTTTACAGTTATTGGTCAAGTATGTATGGAGAAATAAGAACCTTGTTCCTTTTGGGAAGTTGTTGGCAAGTTAATGTGCAATTGAATGTGGCATGGTGCTGCTTTCCAACAACCTTTCTACAAATCTGACATCTGAATGGCATGGTGGCTCAGAGGTTAACACTGCTGCCTCACAGCTCCAGGGACTTGGGTTCAATTTCAACCTCAATCTGTGTGGCGTTTCTGTGTTTTTCCCCATTTCTGGGTTTCCTCTCAGTGGTCCAGTTTCCTCCCAGAGTCCAAAGATGTGTAGGCTGGGTGGATTGTTTGTGCGATATTGCCCCAAAGTGTCCAGGGATGTGTAGGTTGGGTGGATTGTCTGCGCTCTCTAGCTGTTAGGTTGTTTCTTTGGTTTCTATTCTGAAGTAAGATTACGATTGCCAGCATCTATTTCAAACCATTTACATGTTGTAGCCAACTGAATTGAAACATTGCAGCTAAAGGTAATGAGGACAAATGTTTGAACCAAACATTTCTTGGACGAGAGAAAGTTTTGCACAAATTGTTGTGGAATTGCAACAGAATAAAAAATATGATAGTTGATGGATTTAGGACTGCGAAATCTTCTATGATCTTGTAACCTTGAAATTGACAGGTCCATCCATTTCATGCTCATTTTGCCTGGTTGCATGAAGTCACCTGGTTAAGCTAGTGTGAAAAATGACAGATGGCATATGATATGTGAGATTATGCACTTTGGCAGGAAGAATGGAGGTGCAAAATATTATTTATGTGGATAAAAACTGCATAAAACTATTGAACAGTGTGATTTGAGAGTTCTTGTCCATGAAACATAAAAAGCTAGCATCTAGGTTCAGAGGTGATAGTGAAGGCAAATACAAAATAGACAGGTTTTGCTAAAACTATACAGGGCACCAGTTAGACCACAGTTGGAATACCATGACCAGTTTTGGGCCCCTCATCTAGGGAAGATATATTGGCCCCCAAGTTTGTTTCACCATTCAATCATGGCTGGGATGTTTCTCAACCCTATTCTCCTGCTTCCTCCTTATAACCCTTGATCCCCTTCTTGCTAATCAAGAACTGATCTACCTAATTGATCTTAAATATACTCAGTGACTTGGCCTCCTTGCAGGAATGAGTTCCACAGATTCGACACTCTGGCTGAAGAAATTCCTCCTCGTCTCAGTTCTCTGAGCATGTCCCTTCACTCTGAGGCTATGCCCTTTGGTCCCATTCTGTTTCACTAGTGGAAACATGTTCTCCACGTTCACTCTATCCAAACCTCTCAGTATTCTGCAAGTTTCCCCCTCATCCTTCTAAACTCCATTGAGTACAGACCCAAAGTCCTCAATTGATCCTCATCTGAGAAGCCCTTCATTCTGGGATCATTCTTGTAAACCTCCTCTGGACCTTGTCCAATGCCAGCACATGCACACTGTAAAGTAATCTAATCTAATCTAATCTAATCTAATCCTCATCTGAGAAGCCCTTCATTCTGGGATCATTCTTGTAAACCTCCTCTGGACCTTGTCCAATGCCAGCACATGCTTCCTTACATATGGGGCACAAAACTGCTTACAATATTCCAAATGTAGTCTGACCAGAACCTTATTTGGCCTCAGCAGTATATCTCTCCTCTTGTATTCTAGCCCAGTTGAAATGAATGTCAATATTGCATTTACCTTTCCAACTGCCAACTGAACCTGCATGATAACATTAAGAAAATCCTGCACTATAACCCTCAAGTTTTTTTGTGCTTCAGAATTAAGAAGTCTTTTCCCATTTAGAAAATAGTCTCTATTCTTCGTATGAATGTGTGTAACCTCACACATTTTCCCACATTGTATTCTATCTGCCACTTCCTTGCCTACTTTCTGTCCAAGTCCTTTTTCAGCTTCCCCACTTCCTCAAGATTACCTGTTTCTCTACCTATTGTTGTGTCAGCTACAGACTTAAAAACAATGCCCTCAATTCTTTCATCCAGGCCATTAATGTATAACATGAATAGTGTGGTCCCAAGACATTTTTATCCTCACTCTGATCCTTTTCCCAGTTAGCCAATCTTCTACTTGTGGCATTATTTTGCTCCTAATACCTAACACCATGGGCAGTTATCTCATACAGCAACTTCCTATGCAGCACTTTGCCAAAGGCCTTCTGGAAATCCAAATAGATCTTGTCCACAGGCTCTCCTTTATCTAACTTGCTTGTTACCTCCTCAAAGAATTTAACAGATTTGTCAGCCATTACCTCCAATTGACGAAGCCGTACTGACTCAGTTTCCTACTTTCCCATGCGCTTCCACGTACTCCTCAATCTCATCCTTAATAGTGGACTCTAATATCTTACCAATGGCAGAGGTTGGGCAACCAGCCTATAATTTCCTGTTTTCTGCCTCCCTGCTGTCTTCATTGGAATGTTACTTTAGCCATTTTCTCGTCTGCTGGCATCCTCGCTGAATCCAGTGATTCTTGAAAGATCACCACCAATATCTCCACAGCCTCCTCAGTCTGTAATTGTTGGAATATAGAAGAATGAGAGGCAACTTTATTGAAACATATTAGATTCATAGAGGACTTGACAGGGTAGATGTGGAACGGCTGATTCCACTTTTGCGAGAGACTAGGAACAGAGGGCATAATCTTAGAATAAGGTACATTTAGGACAGATATGGAGGAATTTCCTCTCTGAGGGTAGTGAATCTATGGAATTAATTATCACAGAGGGCTGTAGAGGCTGAGGTGTTAAGTATAATCAAGACTGAGAGAGACAGATTTTTAATTTTTATTCAGGGTTATGGGGATAAGGCAGGAAAGTAGTGATTATTAGATCAGCCGCAATCTCATTTAATAGTGGAACAAAACTGATTGGCAAAATGGCCTATTGCTCCAAAGATCTTCTGGGCTTCTCATCTGATTCTCTAACTTTAATTTGAGTGGTGTTGAATCTTGGAACAAAAAAATTAGTCTTAGAAAGATAAAGCAATATTTGATTGTTGATTGGAAATACATTTTTGGCATAGATATGAGGGAAAACGTGATATTTATCTGAAAAACAACAAAAAGAAATTGAGACACTGACTACATGTAGAACTGTACTTTCTGAATTAACTAGGCTTTCATCAAAGAATGCCTCCATTTTTAAATTACCTATGTTTTCTCACCTCAGTCCGTCCTCTCCTCCCCTCATATCCGGCTTCCCAAGGTCTGGAAAAGTCAGTCCCAATATTTTATGTCAAGTACAGGTAAGATTTGAGGCCTCAACAAATTATTTTAAGCCAGATCTGCTCTAGAGAGCATGTTAACTGCTGACCTGTAACCTGGAAGTGGGTAGGTCAAAGGTCCATTGAGATCACATTTGTCATTGAAGATTAATGATCACTGGTTATGCACTAGCTACTGTGCAGAATTTAGCTGTAGGTCCTAAAGTTGGGACTGAGTTGAGTGTTGCTGGCTGCATGTGATCTCCTATGGCCAGCGGATTAGCATTGAGGACTCAGTATGTTTTTGGGAGATTTGCAACTCAATCATATAGCACCTCCCTATGCACTCATCTTCTCGAGACCTATCTCCATGGCAATGTGAAACATGTGGGCTTTGTATCCAGTTAGAAATGCTAATCAGTTATGGTCTGGACCCCCAAATTACATCTGCCTTGGATGTTGGGGTGCCAGATGGCTAGGTGCCACTGGCTGGGTGTAGGGTATCTGGGTACAAGGTGCAGGTGAGTGCTTCGGATAGGTTTGGGGTAGGCTGGAAGGGTTGGGGGAGATTGGTATTGGGTCTGGCAGCGTGGTTTTGGCTTGGGCCCGGTGATGCAGTAGATCCAGTCCAGCAGGCAGAGGGGAGTAGGTATTTGTGTCTGGCAGCAGGAGTATCGGGTTGAGTCAGGTGAGATGACACGGTGGCAGGAAGTGGAGGTTGAGTCTGGTGGTGGCTGTGAGGTGGCAATTGTACCTGGTCGTTGGGTGAGGTGTTCAAGGGTTGGATCAGGTACAGCAGGGGCTCAGTTTTGATAAGGCTGGGGCTCCTGGATGAGTGCTTGTCTCATGCTGTCATGCGAGGTGAGAGGGGGTTTTCCAATCCATCACTGTCTGATCCTCCATAATTGTCTGCATATATCTAAATGTTCCTGTCATGATTTATGGCACTTCATTAGTTTTGTCAAATTTTGTGCCCTCTGTTCCTTTGGTTTTAAAGTATGAAAAGTAATCCCTGATTCCTTTGTTGTAACCCTCACCAACCACCTTCCCCTGCCCTCTTTCAATTTCTTTCCATTTTAAACCCACCCCAGAAAAAAATATTTTTCTCCAAATGACTTTTAATTATATTCTCAAGCTCCCAACTCCCTAACCTTCTACTCAACTCTATACCTTCAATGTGTTTACTTGCTTTGATAATTATAGAAAATACTTCCACTTTCTCCAGTCCTACTTTTCTCACTATTTCCGTCATTTAGACCACCTCCAGTATGGATGGAAATTTGAGTGCGACTGGTGCAGAGCTGATTTAGCTGAATCACACAAGTCTCTAGTGGGCCTTGCTGCCTTCAGTTAGAACTGCACATTGCTCTTGGGATATTCTGGAGAAGCTAAATTCTCTGAAATGGTTTTTCTCTACCAATCGATTGCTTAAACTTCTCCCTGTCCCTCTACCATTGCCTCTGTAAATGAGTGTAATTGTAAACAATTATTTATTAATTAGAGATGGAAGGACAGGTGATACGCTGCAGTGAAGAATAGTCATACTGTATTTCTCCCTACAGACGCTGCCAGACCTGCTGACTTTCTTCAGCATTTTCTGTATTTGTTTCAGATTTCCAGCATCTGCAGTGGTTTGCTTTTATTTTAATGTTCTAGGGAGATAGGTTTGAATTCCACCAAGGTACGTGGTAAAATTTAAATTTAATAAAAATATAGAATAGAAAGTTAACCAAACAGCAACCATGTCACCACTGCTGATTGCATTAAATGCCCATCTGGTTCATTAATATCGTTCCTGGAATGAAAGTCCACCTTCCTTACGTAGTCTTGCCTACATGTGACTCCAGACTCCAATGACTGACTCTCTGGGCATTTAGGGATGAGCAAGAAATGCTAGCCTTCCACCTAGCCACATTCCATGAAAGCTTAAAAAATATTAAGGCTACAGAGATCTCAAACATGTTAACACATGGCCATTACAGTAACTTGGAAGCTCATTCCTGATTTTAACCTGGGCTCTGTTGCTGCTGTTGGAGGGAACAGTATGACTATTCTTCAGTTCTGACTCCAAATGTTAACCCTATTGTTCCCTCCACAGATGCTGCTTGACTTGCTGAATTTCCAGTGTTTGTTTCGTTTGTCCTGAGAACATCAGCCTGGCGTCCTGAATTACTAGTCCTGTAATATTACTACTATACTACTCCCTCCTCCACTCCCCACCAAAGCTAGACTTCCATTGTCCAGTTTCTTGGGATGAGCCTAATTAGTTTCAAGACCAAAACAACAACAAGTTAATTGCAAGACTGCGAATTATGGTATCAAGCTTTCAGAGTTTCTGAGATGCAGAGTTCATGGAGTGTTGTTGGGCTGGAGGCAGATCCAGAAGTAGTGAGGGGCAAGGTCATCGGATTTGAGCATTGGGTCAGATGTGCAGGACTTGGCACCTGCATAATAGCCTTTTGGTGATGTGGTGATGATGGATGAAACTTCAACATTGAGTGACCTATCCGTGTTGTTCTGCTTCCTCCCTTACACAGCAAACTAAGGCCAGTTTAGTCCAAATATCACCCTGTTTACAGTAAGTTAATTCAGACAGGGAATGTAATTTAAAAAATTTTTGATTTATTTGGAACAGTGAGAATGCATTAATCTAATGCAGGGAGTCTGGTACAAAGCTGCATAATCTAAATTTAAATAAAAATATGCCTAAATCTCAAAATTTGAATATAGCTCAATTCATTTCTGTGTGCAGTCTCTTGTCAGTGTGTTTACTTATGCTATTTATGTAAAGTGAAAAATGGAGCACAATTGATGTAGTGTTTCAAATTACTGAACATATTGTTGCTCAAGTTTTCTGTCTTCGTGAACAATGGTGCTTTATATTATGGCATTTGAAGAGAGGCAAATATTAAGTTTAAAACTGTATTTCCATTAATCTGCATGTTTCTGATGGAGCTGCATTGAGAGATCACAGATTACAATTGATTGACCAACTTATGCTAAGTGCAATGGCTCTTCAAAACTCCAGAGCTTGAAGCTCAAAATATGAATCTGCGTGGAACAAATATTTAACAAACAGGACAATGGCAAGTTAAAAGTATTTGCAGTACAGAAGTTGACCATTTGGCTAAAAAGGTTTAGGCCTTGCTTAAGCTGCCACAGGAGTGCTTCCATTTCTCTTTGTCTAACCCAGAGTAGCTAATCTTTTCATGTAGTAGTGCTGGTGGTGATGGGTCACGGGGTGGGGGGCATATTTCAATCTTTCCCTTCCTTGGAGGGCTGGTGAGAAAATTTAAGAAAGTGAGGGTTACCACATCCATACAGGAAATTCATCCAAAAAAATCAAAAACAATAAACTGCAAATTGAAATGCATAATTCATTGAAATGACCATTGAAGAAACATGCCAAGCAACAAAGCTGAATAGTAAAGCCAGTTTTTGCCTTTTTGATGAGAGAGAAAACAGAATAAGCCCCAATTCATGAGCACCAGTGAAGGGGATGGTAACTGGGGCTGAGCTACGGAGTTAGGTTTAACTAACACTGACCTTGGGTCACCTCTGGGTGGGTAGACTTCTAGCTGGACTCAGCAGAATTCACAAAAAAATGGCCATTGGAAGTGAGTCGATATTCAGCGTGAGACTTCCTCCCCATATTCCTCCTTATTGCCGTCTTCCACACTCTATCCCTTTCCCTCTTTCTCACTCCTCCCCTCCCTCTCTGCCACCCCCTCACTCTGTCAGACTTGCTCTTCCCCCTGTAACTTCAAGAAAATAGTGGGACTTTGCTTTTGGCACTCCAACAATTTCCATCAGCACCAACACCCCACCAGTCAACAGTGTGTGCTGAAAGGCCAAGAGTTTTTCTCCCCAGAGAGATTGATGAAAGGTGATTTTTTTATTTAAGAGGAGAGAGTCATAGAGTTGTAAAACATGGAAACAGACCTTTTGCTCCAACTCAATCATGTTGACGAAAGCATCCCAAATTAAAGTAGTTCCATTTGCCAACATTTGGCCCATATTCCTCTAAATCGCGCCTATTGCATAAACATCCAGGTGTCTTTTAAATGTTGTAATTGTACCAGCCTCCATCACTTCCTCTGGTAGCTCATGCGTTTACCATCCTCTGCATGAAAAAGTTACCCTTTGGGTCTCTTTTATATCTTTCCCCTCTCACCTTAAACCTCTGCCCTCTAGTTTTAGACTCCCCTACTTGGGGGAAAAAAGACTTCGGCAATTTACCCTATCACAATTTTATAAACAACTATAAAGTTACCCCTCAACCTCCAATTCTCCAAGGGAGAAAAATCTCCAGTCTGTAATAAAAAGGAAATGAAAGAGAATTGAATTGGAGTAACTCAAGGGCCTGACTATCATTATCATGGCCCAATGTGCAATTTCCCTCTGCCACCAGCCTCTGTCTTCTCCCTGTGGTGTGATTCTCATCTCCTTCCCCTCCTCCACAAGTCAGATTGTCTCTGAAAGTGTCCTAGTCTCAGACCTGACCTGCAGAATTGCTGCATGGTCCCAGTCCTCGGGCTGTTTGTGACCCTCGGCCTTGGTGGGCTGCTTGCTGCTCTATCAATCACAGACTGCTTTTCTCCCGCACTTGCTGCTGGGAGACTCACCAGTAATGTTGAAGGGCTTATGCCTGAAACATCATCTCTCATGCTCCTCGGATGCAGCCTGATCTGCTGTGCTTTTCCATCGCCACACTTTTCGACCCTGACTTCCAGCATTTGCAGTCTTCATTTTCTTCCAGACTCACCAGTAAGCCTGCATTAGCATGCAAGGGAGAGAAAGGACCTCTGATTGGAGCTCCTATGAAATCATCTTACTTGTACTTGAAGCTCCAACTTCAAATCGAAAATAAATAAAGCAAACAAGAAGTCAGCAGTCAATAGACATTTACTTGTCATTTTCTCCCCGATCTCTTTCATATCAGTTCCTTATAGTATCTTAAACCTTCAATAAATACCCCTTTAGCTTGCAAATTCTAGGTCAGTCTAGTTTTTCTTGCTTTCTAGTTACCATTCTGATAAATGTATGCTGCACTTCCTATAAGACCTTCTGTATGCATGGTACCCAGAACTGAACACAGCACAGAGGACCTGTTCAATGTTGTCCAGCACGCTAGAAATCATACCACAGAATTTTACAAATTTTGAATATCTGAAATGGGCATAGAAAATTCTGGAAGTACTCAGCAGCATTTGTAAAAAGAGACAAATTGAGTTAACATTTCAGCTGGATGACTTTTCTATTGAAAAGGTCGTCAACTTAAAGTTAACTCTGTTTCTCTTTCCTCCGATTCTGCTGGACCCAGGAAGCATTTCTGGAATTATCTATTTTTGCAACAGCAGGTCAGGTATGGTCTAATGTTGTTACATTACGTGTTATATGACTTCTAAAATCTTGTATTCTTGTCCTCTGTTCCTCTGGACCCATGGACCAGATTTCATTAGCTTTTTTGATTATTTTCTGTTCCAGTTTGTGACATTTTCATGATATATACCTGAATCCCTAAACCTTTTGATGTCCAGTGTTGATAAAGACTTTCAGCTTTTAGAATGTTAGCTGGCTGATCCTTTTTAGATCCAAAGTGGTTCACCTCACAATTCCCTATTTTGGAATCAATTTACCAATTATGTCTATTCACTTAATCTATGTTGCAGCAACAGGGGTGAGTCTGGGTGGGAGGCTCTTCAGAGGGTCAGCATGGATTCGATGGGCCGAAGGGTCTGATTCCACATTGTAGGGATTCTGTGGTTCTTTAGACTAGAGGAGGAATGTGGAGCACCTGGAGGTAACCTTCTCCATGCTGACACATAATTACCCAAGTCTGGAATTGGACCTGCATCCCTGATATTATGAGGCAAACGTGAGGTCTGCAGATGCTGGAAACCAGAGTTTAGATTAGAATGGTGCTGGAAAAGCACAGCAGGTCAGGTAGCAACTGAGGAGCAGGAAAATTAACGTTTCGGGCAAAAGCCCATTCCTGAAGAAGGGTGTTTTCCCGAAACATCGATTTTCCTGCTCCTCGGATGCTGCCTGACCTGCTGTGCTTTTCCAGCACCACTCTAATCTAATCCCTGATGCTATGAGGCAACAATGCTAACCATTGTGCCACCGTGCCTCTGCAATGTTTCTGAATAAGACCAGTGGTAGGTGGTGTTCATAGGGCATCTCACCACATGAGGAGAAAATAATTAATTTGGTTGGAGAAGGCAACCAATCCCCATAAACTTCACTAGCTGTTCTCTCATTAATTCTGGAGATAACTCATTCTTACACTGCACAAGCTTCTACTCCATTTATACAAAATCAATTTCCTCTTTTTTTTAATTCAAGCACTTATAATACTTAGCAAACCTCTGCCTTGAAGAGATTAGCGCTGGAGAATCTCAACTCTACCTCTACTTCTGAGGACAAAACCATTCAACCTCAGGGGATGTATTGGCAAGGTTTTCACCTGCACCATCCATCAGCTCAGAAACTTTCGGGTTGGTAGGTTCTCAATCTAGATTAGATAAGGGAGCACAATCCAGTGAGCACATCAAAAGATACATCTCTGCAGCAGGTTGAGGAGGAAATGTCCCCAATATATGTCACTCAGGCCTGTCCTGGACAAGCCACTGGCATCAGTGTGTTTGGCTGGTGACAATCATCAACACCGAGGTCCTGCACACTCAGTCTCCAGACCTGTCACATAGACCTGCACACCATCCCTGTCACCATAGTTGCTCAGAATTAGTGAGGAGGTGACGGGGGCCATGAGGTAACCTTGACCTCACTCCAGGTGTCCTGTTCTCTCAGGGAGATGGGATACCTGCTGCTACCACTGTTAGTGAGAATGAGTCAAGATTCCCAGAAGCTTCCTCCCAGGATACTTCAGAGGTGCCTGGCTCCTCCGCCCTCTGTGAGCCAAACTCTGTATAAATCCAATGTAGAGGGTAAGCTTGCATCTGGGCAGGTGACCCTCAGTTACCTTGGGTTCTCTTGGCCCACATGCGCCCAGGAATGACCACCCAAGTCTTCTAGACCAACAAGATTCAGTACAGAGTAAGTCGGAGAGATAGCACTCTCAAAGCAATGTGTGTGCATGCTAAAGCTTTCTGCATGTGGGGCAAGCTGATAATGGTGACGAATCCTACTGTCCAAGCTGCTACATTCTCTCTATCCTGAGAAAGGTTTAAAATCAGGTGTGATCTGAAGAAAATCGCACCAGTGAAATCTAAGTTGCATTTGTAGGTCAAGAGACAAAGTGAATTGCTGGTGTAAAATTCAAGGCCTACAGGCCAGCTGAATGTTTTTCTTTTGAATTCACTTTGTGGGACACGGGCATCGCTGGTTGGCCAGCACTTCTTGCCCATGTGACTGAAGGCCACAAGGATTCCAGAAATGACAATATCCATGTGAAATGTGTGAGCAGCTAATCTCTGGGGAATGTCAGATAAAGACCACCTTTTCATTGATACTGCTCCTAAGCTGTCACATCAGTCTCTATGAAATGCCGTATTATGCTCTGACACATTGTGCCATGGAGCCTTAATGAGGCCAATGTCATGCCTCACAAAGGAGCTCTGAGGCATGTCAACTCATCCAGATGTATCCTGATGAATCAAAGTGTGTTAATGCTATAGTAGATACATGAAATTCTGGCGTCAAGCCACAGTGAGCCACCTGAAAGAAGCCATGGTTGAATATCCCAGAGTTCAGTGTATGAATGTGACAATTCTGACACATTGTATTTTCCAGTGTCAGTTATGAAATGTGCTTCTGAAGGTCAACACAAGTGAGACTTTGAAGTTAGTGTCTGATTAGATATGTTTATCTTCCATAAAGAGGCAATTTGTGCAAACTACACCGTGGTCCTAATTGCTTGAGGATATAATTTATGTTTGTTCTTGGAAAGTAGAAATTGGAACCTGTTGATGAATTGCAATTTGATGCCAGGCGGCTGACATGACTGAATTAGTGGATGCATAATTAATGCAACTGCCCTTTGCAAAGCCTCAAATACAAACAATTTTTCTCTGCCTCTGAAGAGAGAAATAGTACCTTACACTGCCCGCTTGTCACATTGTAGCAGATATTTTATGTCATTACTGCACAGTTGACTTTGGATTGAAGATGGTAACGGTTTAAACTTGGCATCTTTGTAAGTGACTTGCTTGTTCTGCCCAAGATGCAGGAAGCTCTGTACCATTGTTCATGTTCTGTTTTGTGTATTTGTCCCTTTGACCCCAATGACTAATTCATGTGAAAAGTGAGCATGTAGGTGCAGCAAGTGATTAACAAGGCAAATGGAATTTTGGCCTCTAATGCTAGGGGTTGGAGTTTAAAAATAGAAAAATCTTGTTACAACCGTACAGAATGTTTTGTGTGGCTCCCACCTGGAATATTGTCCACAGTTTTGGTCCCTGCATTTAAGAAAGAATGTAATGGCATTGAAAGCGGATCAGCGATTCAGTCGTCTGATTACTGGGATCAAGAAGTTTTCCTTATCAAAAGCAGCTAAACTGGGTCAGGGATGATCTCTTTTAGATTGCGATGGGGCTTGACAAGTTGATATGGAGAAGGTGTTTTTGCTGTGGGGGCATCTCGAACGAATGTAGTTGGTTACACAATAGGAACCACTCGTATAAAACTGAGATGCAAATACACGGAAATAATTTTGTTGCTACTGATTAGCAAGATTCTGCAGTTTCTGTTTGACCCTTAAAGGGAAAATATCAAGTGTTTTTCTCAAATCAACTTTCTGATTTTTAAAAAAAATATTTTTGCCCCATCCCACATTGCCCACACAATTCAGGGGAGCAGAAAGTTCCACCCAAAACATTTTCAATCTGATTAACTAATGTGAAATGTGTGGAGATACAATTTTAGTAAAACACAGAGATCATAATGAATGAAAGAACTTGTATTTACATTGCACCTTTCACTTTTTTGCACCTTTTGGCTGTGAGGTATTTTGATGTATCCTACATACAGTTTGGCAAGATAATGATGGACAATTTATTCAGTGAGGTTTCACTGAACCAATGATTCATGACTGAATAAACTGTTCTTATGCTGAAGGATAAATACTGCTCCAAACATTACGAATGCTAATTTGCTTTTTAACTAGTGCCAATGGATCTTTTATATCTGCCTGAGAGGCACAGAAATTTAACATTTCAGCTGGATTGAGACTTGAACCTTTTGACTTAGAGAAGAAAGTACTACAACTGAACCAACATCTGTGTATAATAATAGATATTTAAGAAGAAATAACAAGGCTGGTCAAGTATTTTGATTGACATTGATATTAGGAGAAGGCCATTTCCAGTTGTTGGATTTAAATAAAAGTTGCAGTAAAGTGACATCCCATGTTTTGTCACCTGTGCTTCAGTGACTTGGTGATATAATTGCGTATGTATGTTTTGTTGAATACAAGCGTGCTGTTTCTTTTGCTGAGCTGAATGTTTTCATCGGATCACAGAGTTCTTATAATCTTTTGTAATGTTATTTAAAGGGATTATGCTGTCATATGACTGAGCGTCAAGTTAGCTGATGTTGCATTAAATTACAGGGTTATTCAGTACATGGAAGAAACTGATTTAAAATGATAGTATGTGTTATATTGTAAACAATTCCAATGTTCTGATTCACTTATTCTGGATCAAACGGAGTAGCATTCCTGTTAAAATATAACGACAAACTGCTTAACCTGAAAGACTTTTTCTCATTCCATACTTTGTATTCATACTGTGTTGTAACATATAAAATTCTGTACCAAATCATTAAATGCCTAAATGTATGAACTTCCTGAATCTCTTTTTAAAATAATTAATTTCATTAACTAGGCAAAATAGTTGTCTCATTATTGGAATAATCGTGTGGAATGTGCAGTTAATTTCAAGTTAATATTGTAACTGCTGCTGCAGAGAACCAGTCTTCCCAATCATTCTTAGAATCAGCACTAATAATTCAGCAGTTTCAAATTGAGCCAGCTATTTACTCGAACAGAACTTGAACTTGCGGTTTTCTCAATTTTTCCAACCTGTAAGCAAGGTTCCAACCTTAGCAAGGCTGGATTATTTTAATTTGAAGATCTCTCCCCTTTGTAATGTAACCTCAATGTCTAAATGTATTTTGAAAAGTGTCCAAGCTAGTATTTAAAGTTGATGAGACTGAAGTGTATATTATAGATCATCAACCTGTCAAGGCTGTGGAAGACTTTGCAGCACAGGACAGGAGCTGTTATTATCAAGACTTCACAAACATGATATATATATACAGTATAAACCTGAACTGTCTGTATTTCTCAATCTTTTTTGATTATGTGAAAGCACTGGTTCACCCTGAAGTATGCTGATACTTGCCAGTGACTGATCTTTGAAAATGACCAACTATATTTACAGCCGACTGTTTGAGCTGAGGCCTTGCTGGTCTTCACTTGATATTCACGCATACATTCTGCCCAACTGGAAGCTTTGGATAATTATCCAGGCATCGAATTCTGGCAAATCTACATCGCCTTCCCCCCACCTAACCCCAGAATCAGCAAGCCCTGTATTACTGCTGCTACTGTCAGCCTGGCCAACCTCTGAAGAGGACCAAACTATTCTGGATTAAGTGATTGCATTCACATGGCAAATATTGGTTGAATAAGTTTATTGATTTAGTGCTTGATTGTCAGTAGTTTTGTATTATGGTTTTTAAACCTATTAAGGTTCAGGCTGCTGAAAACCCTTTTGTCAAAAACCTCTTTACAGATAGTAGAGATGAGAACCATCACCATTATTAGTTTAGACTTAATGTCAAATCAAATAATCTATAAAAGGTAAAAGGTAATGGGCCAAATCACTGCAAGCAACATGATCAAACGTAGAACTGGTAACATTTTCTGGATGTCTCTGTTATTCAATCAACTGAATTTTTCAGTAGTTGGGCCATTTTTAGCATTTTTTTAATTTTGTTTTACCTATTCCACCTGAGCAAAAGGGTTAAAATCATTTTTTTTTGGGTAGTGTTCTTGTCGTTGAAGTGTTAAACTATTGGTTTGATGCAGCTCAATCAATAAGGCTGACTGCAATGATACTTCATTGACATTTAGTGACAATTTTATTATTTTGAACTTATGCCATTGGTACTTGTTTCTGATTAACTTTCCTTTTGTATATTTTATATATTTTTACACTTTGCAATCTCTGCATAAAATGTAGCTTTGACTCAAAACTTTGTACTCAAAGCTATATAATTTTTACATGATTATTGAAAATCCATTGTATCTATCTGAGAACATAGTAACCTATTGTTATCAGCAAGCTACATATCTGTAGGACAAAAGATAAGTGATTGAATGAATTGAAGTCTTATTTGTTAAGTTTCTGGTCAGTTTGTCCATTGATGAAGCACGAATGAAAGCCAAGTTTAATTAAAAATGGAAAATAAGAAACAGGAACAGAAGTAGGCTATGTGACACTTGCTCTCCTGTTCCCTCATTCACAGCTTGTGTTCTGCCTCAACTCCACCATTCTAATGCAGCTCAGTTTATGATCTTCATTTGCTGTCTTTGGTTTAAGGAATTTCATTCCTCAGAAGATATCACAGGGCTTCTTGGCAAGGAATAACCTTTGAATTGTAGTCACTGTTTTAATATGAGAAATATGGCCACAGTAAAGTCATACAAATCACAGTGCGATATTAATCAGATTCATTTTACTGATGTTTTTTGAAGGATGACCATTGGTTAAGGAAGCCAGGAGAACACCCTTTCAATTTTCACTCCTTCACCTCTGAGGTCAGCTTACTGTTCTACCTTGTGACTTAATCACTTGAATAGCACAGTGTAAGATAATTGACATTTGCATGCCAGCAGTGCGAAAAGGTGCATTGAGCAGAAATGTGTCAGAGTCTGCCAAGGAATCAATAAGCAATGCAATGGGATAGAGGAAAACATCAGCTCATTGGCTGAAAAAAAACTTTGTTAAAAACACACAATGTCCCTTTATACCCTATCTTATCTATGACTGGTTTGGCACAACGTGAACTGGCCAAATGGTTGGGTGAATTGCTTCAAACAGCCTTGACTACTTACTAGGAGAAAGTGAGGTCTGCAGATGCTGGAGATCAGAGCTGAAAATGTGTTGCTGGAACAGTGCAGCAGGTCAGGCAGCATCCAGGGAACAGGAGAATCGTCGTTTCGGGCATAAGCCCTTCTTCACAGCTTGTGTTCTGGCTTCCTGAAGAAGGGCTTATGCCCGAAACGTCGATTCTCCTGTTCCCTGGATGCTGCCTGACCTGCTGCGCTGTTCCAGCAACACATTTTCAGCTCTTGACTACTTACTAGGTGATGGATTCCTTCTCATTTATGAAGACTGTACAGGATATTCATGTAGTGCCCACTTGCTCATTTGACATTGCTTCCCTATTTACTGACCTACTACTGAAGGAAACTATGGATACCTGGACTGCAGCATTATATCGTGGCCAGCTGGATGTGCCACCATTGCGTGAATCAGTATTCATTAAGCTTGTGAGCTCAGCAGGTTGTGCAGCTAAGTTCAGTTTAACAACATCATGCAGCCCAAAAAGATGTTGCCACCAAGGACTCCTCCTGGGCCCAGCTCTCGAAAGCATCCTTGTCAGATTCCTTGAGATACATGTTCTGCAATGGAATAATCCCGATCCTCCTATCCCTTGCACGTTTCCAGTATGTAGGTAACTTTTGCTATATTTGAATCTTCAGCTCCATGTAAGAATTTCCTTATGTCTTAATTGGCTCCATTCTGTACTCAATTTTGCATTTTTTAAATGGAACGCTGAACATAGCTCCCTTTCTTTGAACTACTGACTTAAAAATGGCTGCAGGCTTCAGTTACCTTCTACCATAAACCGACCTTCACTGGTCAGTGTATTCAACATTATGGTTCCTATGTTCCATGAGTTATAAGATTGGCTTTATGACAACCTCGATGATAGGGACCAAGCCATTTTGTTCACCCTGCAAACTTGATGCTAAAATAGTAAATGTCAAAGCCATCCTGTCTGATAATAGCAATCCCAATCAGTTTCTCACAGTACAAGCTCATGAAAGTCTTGGAAAGTATTTAATCCACCTTTGATTACCCTGCAATGGTAAATAATTTAAAGGTATTGAGCAATAGGTGAAGCTAGTTGTTTCTTGCATGAGCTACAATTATAGGACTAACATGAATGGTTTTCACCACGAATTGGATGGTGTCATCATGCCAAAAAGTTGTCCTCCCTAACATACAAATGAGGAATACGATTTTTGAGAAGATTTGTAGTTCATTTGTAGTACATTTGTTTTAGATGTAGGTTTGCACGCTGAGCAGGAAGGTTCATTTCCAGATGTTTCGTTACCTTACTAGGTAACGTGTTGTGGTTCTGTTCGCCGAGCTGGGAATTTGTGTTGCAGACGTTTCGTCCCCTGACGCTTCCGGTTGTCAGTTCCAATGCGGCAGATACAAATCACTATAAATGCTGGAGGAAACATCACAGAAACGCTTCACAGGAGGCTCCCAAGCACTGAGGATGTCACCTAGACAGGGGACGAAACGTCTGCAACACAAATTCCCAGCTCGGTGAACAGAACCACAACAACGAGCACCCAAGCTACAAATCTTCTCCCAAACTTTGAATACTAGGTAACATCTTCAGTGGGAAGAAAGTGAGGTCTGCAGATGCTGGAGATCAGAGCTGAAAATGTGTTGCTGGAAAAGCGCAGCAGGTCAGGCAGCATCCAGGGAACAGGAGAATCGACGTTTCGGGCATAAGCCCTTCTTCGGGCTTATGCCCGAAACGTCGATTCTCCTGTTCCCTGGATGCTGCCTGACCTGCTGCGCTTTTCCAACATCTTCAGTGGGCCTCAGGTGAAGTAATACTGAAACTTCCTGCTTTCTATTTACATGTTTGGGTTTCTTTGGGTTGGTGATGTCATTTCCTGTGGTGAAGTCACTTCCTGTTCTTTTTCTCAGGGGGTGGTAGATGAGGTCTAACTCGATGTGTTTGTTGATAGAGTTCCGGTTAGAATGCCACGCTTCTAGGAATTCTCGTGTGTGTCTTTGTTTGGCTTGTCCTAGGATGGATGTGAGCTCACGAGTATCCTTACATACGGATGAGGAAGGACACTCCTTCGACTGGGACAACACATCTATCAACAAATACATCGAGTTAGACTCCATCTACCACCCCCTGAGAAAAAGAACAGGAAGTGACTTCACCACAGGAAATAGCATCACCACAGGAAATGATATCACCAACCCAAGCATATAAATAGAAAGCAGGAAGTTTCAGCATTGCTTCGCCTGAGACCCACTGAAGATGTTACCTAGTAGGGTAGTGAAACGTCTGGAAATGAACCTTCCTGCTCAGCAAGCAAACCTACATCCAAAAAGAGGAATACGATTTATGAATTTCAGTGCTAGTGTGAGTTGAGGTGTGTAAGCTGCACCTCTCAAAGACTGGTAGATCATATCAAACAGCATATCCCTTCAGCTCTTTGCACCTAGCTCGGTCGTGACCATACTCAACCAGCCTATGATTGCAAAACTCACAACATGAAATGTGGATCTGTGATTGCTCAGTGTTAACTATATAATCCCAAGTGCTTGAAAAATTACGCTTGCAACCAATTCAGGGTCATCAGTTGGGTTCAAAGACTGATGCATTTGCAAACACTGGAAGCTATATATATTAACATTTGCAGACAGAAAGGTACATAAAGATGTTCTGTTTCAATCCAACATAAGTGACAGCCATTTACTGGTTCATTTCTTGACAATGCCATGACTAATCAGTCAACCTGTGTGGTTTAAGTTTAAACATAACCTGGCTATTAACTATCAGTCATCACTAATTGGTGCATTCTCCATGGCAACACATCGACTTGCCTACCAATCAACGCACACCTCACCAAATATAAATATATTCCCCTTGGATTAGTATTCTTGCGGTGTCTTTTTTCAGCAACATTCAAATTCTATACTAGGAGATGACTATTTGTATACTGGGAGAGAATTAAAAGAAAGTTAAATTAATTGCAAAACACAGTGCTAGCTTGATTCTAGAGAGCAAAAAAGGAAGTGTTTGGTAGATTTATTAAATGTACTAAACATATTGTAAAGCCTTGCATCATATGAACAGAGGCTTTCAGAAAATTTCTTAAGCATAATAAAATGAGATGTGACAATCAAAAATGCAGTTGCAGGCATTTAATTCATATGCGCCTTATATATTTTAGAAAATACTGATTGCTTGTGATTTTATTGACTAAAATATAATATTTACATTTGGAAGTTTGTTATAGACCTTGAAGCTTATAGTCTTCTATATAGCTGGATAAATGTTTGCTTCTCTTCTCCGCTCCCCCTACATTGAAGTTCCTGTGAAAATAGTAACTTCTGATAAGTTCACCATTGATAATTTAGTCAAAACTATTTTCATTTACTTGAAAATCATTTAATAATAGATTTTGGTTAGTAATTAAATCTGTGCAAAATGAAGTGGCAAAATAAAATCCAATTATGTCTTTCTGTCCAGCAAGAATTGTTTTTTCCATTAGCCTTCATCTGGCTTTCCATATCTGGAGAACTGGGAGATGATTCACACACAAATCTTGTGCTTTTACTTGTCCCTGAGATTAAGGCAATATTTAGTGCCCAATGCTGGTGTCTTAACAGCATTGGAAGTTTAGCAGATAGACTCTCAATCACATCAAGTCATCTTCCTTGAAGATTAATTGGTCAGTAGGGTTTTTACAACAACTTACATTAACAATTATTGTCACCTTTCCAGTGCTACCTCACATTACCAAATTTTGTTTGCAACTTGTCATAGTGAGTTATAAACTCAATCTCTGGGTTATTAGTCTAACCACTATTGCAGCCATTTATCGAGTTATATGATAAAGTCTTAGGTAGTCCTTTTGCATTGAGGATGATTTCTTCCACTCTGATTCGATTGATTCTGAAGTTGTGTGTTCAGTCGTGTGTTCAGTGATATGTTCAGTGCATGATTTGCAGACAGTGCCACATGAGGAGCAGGTAATGATTAAAGGATTAAGTAGGTGAATTATTTGGAGATTTGTTCACTCCCTCTGATCCTTCTGCACATGTCTCAGTGTGTTCCATAACATTCAATAAATTAGTTTTCCCTGTTTTGGTTTGTCGCAAAGTAAGGTCTCTCAAGAGTTGTCAACTACGTTTAATCTTTTCAAGGATGCTTTGAGGACACTCCCAAAGAATTTCCACCTTCCTCCTGAGAATTTCCTGCCCCAACCAAATTCAGAGTAGAGCAGTTTCTTCTGGAATTTGACTTCAAGAATAAAGAGTACATACCCTACCAAGTGGAATTGATTTTAAGATTTTCCTCATTGCAGTATAGCACCACACAGCAGATTCCCTCAATCATAGAGCTTGGGTATACCAATGACACTCAAATGTGCACTAATGCAGAAATTGAGCTCCTGGACATTGTCAACTGTTTCATGGAAGTGTGTAGGAAATAGGGTTTTCACCTGGAAAACCACCTTCTTCCAACCACCTCCCAAAGCGCACAGATGTAATAAATTAGTGGCAGGAGTAGGCCATTTGGCCTGTCAAGCCTGCTTTACCATTTGATAAAATCCTGACTAATGGATTGTGGCCTCAACCCCACTTTCCAACCTTGCCCTAATACTTGTAGATATCCTTGTTATTCAAGAATCTGTCTGCTTCTGATTTAAAAACCCAAGGACACTCTGGAAGAGAGTTACATAGACTCCTGGCTCTCTGAGGGAAATAAATTCTCCTCATTTTCATTTTTATTGGTAGACCACTTATTTTTAACCCCTCGTTCAGGTCTCGTAACACCTCGCCTGTTTGAGATTGGCAGCATCCTGGAAAATGTGGATCACTTGCCTTATCCGAGAGTCTTCTCTCAACAAAGACAGACACAGCTGAAAAGCTTTATTATTGTCTCAAATATGCTAGCTTAGTCTTCAGCCAACTGAGGGTAAGGTATATAACAGTGTCGTTTCCCAAGCCAACTTGTCCAGCTTTGATGCCCTAACAACAGAGTATCCCATGCATATGACAGTGGTACCCTCATTATTTGAACTGTATATTGCTATCATTAGCATTTGTCTCCTTGGGCATCACTGTTCTTTGAAAAGATAACTGCAAAACCACTTGCGAAGTCAAAACCAGAAGCGGATCATTGACCTGCTTTATTACAATGTAATTTAATGTAAAAAAAAAATCCAACTTATGTTTGGATTCACTTACTTCAATCATCTTGTCTTTGCATGAGAATACAAAATAATGAAAATGTTGCGCTTCTCAAGTCTTGGAAACAGGGAAGCAAGTCTTGTTATCAGGGATTACATACTCTGTGCAAAAAGAAAATGCATACTTACTTAGTCATCCATCCTATTTGACTAGGAGTTTTTTTGATTCCAATGAATTGCCCTTTTATGGCTTATCTAACTTCTTAATGCCGCAATGACTGAACTGGATAAACTTCCCAAGCAGTGTCACCAGCATATTATACAATATTTATGCCATTCAATCCATCCCTTTAATTCCAGTTGCAAACTGGCTGTCTGATCCCCTACTGGAAAAAGGGACTCTGATTAAATCTCATTAATGCTAGCAGCTAACAGATTCCTGTTTCAAAATATGTATTAAAATAAGGCCAATGTAAAGGCACCTGGAATTTAGTCAGAAAAAACTTGAAATAAAACAGTTCAGCTTTGTAGAGCACTTGATGCCTCACGCATGTCAGGCATTGCTTTCCTTTTGTCTTGTATAATTTTGTGGGTGTTTTAAAACTATTTTCATGAATATTTCTTATCACTTTAAAATGTTAAATCGCTTTTAACATAAATCATGACCCCAAAAGTAAGTATTATTGAAATTGATTCTGGCTGAATTCCTGTTAAATTTCATTTTCTTTTGAAAATAACCAGAAACTGAGTTGTGATTGTGGGTAACAGAAAATATATCAAATACACATGGAATTGAAAAGATTTTAACTGGATATTAATTCATTTTCACAGTCCTGATTGTTCAAAATAGATGAAATAAATAGAATTTTAATCATTATCCATGTCACACCTGAACTCTACTGTTTCAGATGTTGGCATCCCCCGCAATGTGGACACAGCCTGGGGTGTTTGTACTTCAGGCTTTACAGACCTTATTGCCTCCTGCAAAACTGCAGAATGCTAGGATTAATTCGAAGGGGGAGAAGTGGGTTGTATGAACCTATGAGCCTATTGTGATGTTTAATTCATTTACTCCACTGAAGCTCTGTGTCCCTAATGCTGTCACTTTAAAAACAAGCCAGTCTCTGAAATGTTCAACTCTTCTGGTCTCAGAGGTACTTTGGGGGATGGAGTTACAGATTTCCACTACTCGAATTACCCCTGAATTTCCTAATAACCTGGTAATTGGAATTTCATGTGACCTGTATCTGATTGGGTCCCTCTATGTGGTCCAGCTTGTTGGATAGTTTTTGTACTGCTGCTTTTGATTTTGCTGCTCATCCCTTTTTGAATTGAATTTCTGAACCTGTATTTCACCTCGGAGACTTGGGATTACCTGCTTTATTACCGTTGCTGGGTGGCCAACTGCCTCTTGTGCATAATGGTTGCTTTCTGTCCTTCAACCAGTTTCTTATCCATTCCTGTGATTTATGCCAAATCACTGTAGTTTTTGAGATCGATTGATGACCATTTGGATGAGAGCAAGGCTCATTACATACTCAGTCTGACATGATCTAGACATGACTCTGCCCTAAATTGGTGCATTTAACCTGGTTTAGCTATTCCATTACTTCAGTTTACTCTGAATACCCAGGGAGAGGGTGTAAATTTTGTATTAGATTATGTAAGTTGATAGCAGAACTGCATTTCCAAGATATAATGTTATTCTGACATATGACAGTGTCACAATCCCTTTTAATAATCTATAATTACATATAGTACAGTATCAAAAAAAATTGGGTACTTTAGCACAACAGTTACTTTCAAATGTTTACATGTCCCACATGCTGCACATCCTTGAATAATTTAGTCCTTGAGACATTTTCATATTAAATTTTAGTAGAATTTGAAGATTTTAACTTTTCAGCGATACAAGTCGAGGATCAATTTCATATGGTAAATCATTTCACACTTCAAAAAGACGATGGTGTTAATGAGATTTCTCAGCAAACATTGTATTAATAATAGCTTTGACTTTCTTTATAGTGCAGAATCTAATAACACAGTTTAAAATTACTTCCTTGATTAACCCTTGACTAGTCAATTCTTTTTGTGCTGTTGTGCAATAAAGGAATCAAAATTGTGCAATAACTTGATTTTGCAGATATAGATGATGGTGGGTATACAGTAAATACAAGGCACTAGTTAGACCACAACTGGAAAGCTGTGAACAGTTTTTGGTATCTTAGCAAAGGAAGGATACACCAGCACTGGAGGCAGTCCTGAGAATATTCACTGGGCTGATCCCAGGTGTGGAGGGATTGGCTTATGAGGAGCAGTTGAACAGTTGGGCCTGTACTCATTGGAGTTTACATGAATGAGAGACAAAAAAACATGATTCTTAGGGGACTTGGTAGGGTGAATGTTTCCCTTCATGGGAAGAGTCTACTACCAGAGGGCATAAACTCAGAATGAGAGGTCACCCATTTAAGACCGAGATGAGGAAGAACATCATCTGGAGGTAACAAATCTGTGAAATATTTACCATAGAGGTCTGTAGAACTTCAGTCATTAAATATATTCAAGGCTGAGATAGATTTTTAATTAGTAAGGGAATCAAGGGCTATGGTGAAAAGGTGGGAAAAAGGAGTTGAGGAGCCATAATGTCATTGAATGGTAGAGCAGACTTGATGGGGGTGAATGCTCTATTTCTGCTCCATTGTCAAATGGACCTACTTTATCTCCTCAGTGGATTTGGGCATTGCTGTCTGGGCCAGCATTTATTGCCCACCCCTAGTTGCTCCTGAAAAGGTGGCAAGCTGTCTTATTGGATAGCTGAAGTCCATGTGCTGTAGACCCACAACAACATCAGGGAGGGAGTTGCAGGATTTTTAACCAGTGACACCGAAGGAATGGTGATATTTCCAAGTCAAGATGGTGAGTGGCTTGGAGGGAAACTTGAATGTGGTGGTGTTCCCATGTATCTGCTTCCCTTAACTGTCTCGTTGGAAGATTTTTTTGGGTTTGTAGAGTGTTGTCTAATTTCTGCAGTGTATCTGGTAGATGGTACACATTGATGTTACTGAATGTTTGTGGATGTAGGTTTGCTCACTGAGCTGGAAGGTTCATTTTCAGACGTTTCATCACCATACTAGGTAACATCATCAGTCAGCCTCTGGATGAAGTTATGGTGCCTTGATGCCACATTGTGTCGATTGCAGCCATGATGTCAAGGCCTGTCAGTAACACCCAATGGGCGGCACGGTGGCACAGTGGTTAGCACTGCTGCCTCACAGCACCAGAGACCCGGGTTCAATTCCCGACTCAGGCGACTGACTGTGTGGAGTTTGCACGTTCTCCCCGTGTCTGTGTGGGTTTCCTCCGGGTGCTCCGGTTTCCTCCCACAGTCCAAAGATGTGCAGGTCAGGTGAATTGGCCATGCTAAATTGCCCGTAGTGTTAGGTAAATGGGTGGGTTGCGGGTCAGTGTGGACTTGTTGGGCCGAAGGGCCTGTTTCCACACTGTAAGTAATCTAATCTAAACCCCACCTCTGGAATTTAGTTCTTTGCAGCCTTGTTTCAAACATGAACCAATGAGTTCAGATTGTTGTGGCCCTGGCAGAGCCCAAACTGGGCATCACTGAGCAGGTTAATGTTGAGTGTGTGCTGCTCGATAGCACTGTTGATGACACTTTCCACCACTTTACTGATGATTGGGAATAGACTGATGGGGCACTAATTGGATGGATTGTATTTGCCCAGTTTTTGTGTACAGCACATACCTGGGCAATTTTTGACATTGTCAGTTAGATGTCAGTATTGTAGCTGTATTGGATGAGATTGAATGGGGAGAGGCAAGCTCTGGAGCAGAAGTCTTCAGTACTATTGCTGGAATGTTGTCAGGGCTCATAACCTTTGCAGTGTCCAGTGTCTCCAACTGTTTCTTGATATCTCGTGGAGTGAATTGAATTGGATGAAGACTGGAATCAATGATGCTCTAAACTTCTGGAGGAGGCCGCAATGACCCTAAGATTACACCTGCAAATTAGGCTTTTTAATTATGATGAAACTGCAATAGCTATTATGTCACAGTTCTCAGCCGTAGTACGTAACATTAATTTCAAACTTTAACATTGCCTAATGTTCATACTCTGAATCATATATGAGTGGTTGATACGGTATTTTAATAGTTTTAATGTCATTTATGGAACAGCAGGAGGCCTTTTTACCTCTCAAATCCATACTCGCTCTCTGCAGCATAATCCTATGTGCCCAAGTCCTCCTCTTCAGGATCTGGATGAATGTTTTGCCTTTATCTTTTTTTTTGCTTCTGTCAGAACATGGCTCTGTGATTTTTAACTTAAGATTTCTGCCAGTAGGCGGATGAAGGACAATGCATACTTTATTATTGGAATGTTTGCATGTTTTGAGAGCTGCTGCTGTATCATATTTAACATTCCATGTCATTTTCACCTCATGTTACTGGAGGCAATAAATTGTAGATCAAAGATAAAGTAGATAAAAGCCATGCAGTACATTGCAAGATTGGACAGACCCATAGATTACATATTGATATAGTGCACCTTTTGCTAGGATTACACAGAGGAGAATTGCAACTCAACATGACATATAGAATCTGACTAATGAACTAGATTAAACTCTTATACTGAATTCTCCTTTGTTTTATGTGCTGTTTACAAGAAATGTTCAAAGTAGATTTTTGAACAAATTTCTGTAAAATAATCTTTTGAATGAGAAAGATTAGGCTTTCCAAAAGTAACAAAATGTTAAGATTATCAAACTTTTGAAGATCTCTCAATTCCTTAATACTGCTTCAGGAAGGATGTTGTGAAACTTGAAAGGATTCTGAAAAGATTTGCAAGTGTGTTGCCAGGGTTGGAGGGTTTGAGCTAAAGGGAGAGGCTGACGAGGCTGGGGTTATTTTCCCTGGAGTGTCGGAGGCTGAGGGGTGACCTTATAGAGCTTTACAAAATCATGAGAGGCATTGATAGGGTAAACAGGCAAGGTATTTTCCCTGGGGTGGGGGAGTCCAAAACTAGAGGGCAAAGGTTTAAGCTGAGAGAGGAAAGATTTAAAAGGGCCTAGGGGGTAACTTTTTCATGCAGAGGGTGGTGTGTGTATGGAACAAGCTGCCAGAGGATGTGGAGGAGGCTGGTAAAACTACAACATTTAAAAGGCATCTGGATGGGTACATGAATAAGATGTTTGTAGAGGGATGTGAGCCAAATGCTGGC
This sequence comes from Chiloscyllium plagiosum, assembly GCF_004010195.1. Taxonomy (NCBI): domain Eukaryota; kingdom Metazoa; phylum Chordata; class Chondrichthyes; order Orectolobiformes; family Hemiscylliidae; genus Chiloscyllium; species Chiloscyllium plagiosum. The sequence goes on from NC_057714.1 coordinate 65,796,632, forward strand.
AAATGGGACCAGATTTATCTTGGATATGTGTTCGGCCTGGACGAGTAGAACTGAAGGGTCTGATTCCATGCTGTATATCTCTATGACCCTCTGAGTCTACGTTTGCATCATTTATTTACTTTCATTTCTTATTCTCTGCTTGCAGAGAATTCCAAAACATTCTTGCACTGAATCAACAGCATACTGTGCCTTCAGACTGCATAGAACAAGATTAAATTTAAATCAAGAGGTCTTTGTTTTCTACACCTTACTTGCCAGCAGTGGTGGATGTCAGCATTATTGCCATGGTAACTTTTATTGTCCATCTATTGTTGCTTCTTGATCATGCAGGTTGGAACTAGCCTTCTTCTCCTTTTAAAAAAAACTTTGGGTTTTGTCCAACTGGATTCTAGGAGTGTTCTTTATATATTGTCGGATTTATTGATTGAGCCAGTTTTGTAATTTGTCATGACAGGTTTTCAATACACGATCAATAGATATGACATAGTCCAGCACCAACACCTCAACTGCTGTGTCCTTTACCATGCACACTATTTAACCTTTGGGTGCAAGTTGATCAGGAGCCACACAAGATTGTTAGATAGGGTAAAGGCTCATACTATAAAATATTAATGTTGACAGAATTAGTAGATTAGTGGAAAGGTCCTTCAATATAGTAGTTAGGCTGCTCTTTGACATAAATCATCAGTATCACATTCTTAAGTGATCCATAAAGTATACTCATGGAGTCATACTTTTGTGTTTTCTAGTTTGCTAGAATTGTGTTGGGTCTAAGTATTTCATATAATGGTCAAAATATTTCCTCTGCTGAGAAAGCAGCACTGAAGAAGGTTCAGAAAATGGCTACATAGAAGAAAGTTTGTCCCAGCCTATACATACTTATTACCTGAATGACAGAACGGATGTAATGTTTACCCTGCAGTGTTATTATTTAAAAGAAATCCTATTTAGCAATTGGAATTTCAAAATCTATTTTGTACTCTAAGTTGTGATAAAGAATGTTTTACGTAGTGATTTTGAAGAATATGCAATGTGTTATGTTTAGTTTTATGCAGGCAGTAATAAAGTGTATGCATTAATGGTTACAATATCTCATAATGTTACTGTGAAGGATATACTGTGCTCCTGCGTAGGTGACTATAAATCAAATTTCCATTACTGTAACTATCAACACTCCATGATAGAATGGCAATAACACAGTGGTTTATATCGATTTTGTAGATACCAGAACCTGGGAAACCTAGTTCAGTATCTCTTGAATGAATCCAATGCTAATGATTAGATTGCTTCCAATATAAAGTTTGTAAGATAAATTAAAATCAGGCAACAGGATAAGAATCTATTATCAACATAGATCTAACAGAGTTTGTGAACAGTAATATTCTTTCTTGAAATAAATTTTGTTATTCCTGAGTAATTGATGGTCACAACTGTGGGAAACTATGTTATAGCGTTTTTAAATTTTAGATTTCAAACTCAGAATCGTTGAATTATTATGGCTCACAGTGAAGCCATTCAGCCAATCATGTCAGCATGGTTCTCCAAAAGAACTCTACTGATGACCATCTGCTAGAAAAATCATTCTTCAGAAAAGACTTGTGAAGACTTGACAGCTCATTGAAAGGTATCAGTTGGAAAACGCACTATGTTTGGAGGCTTTCAAATTAAGCTCTGAACGTTGAATCACTGAATTGGTACAGTGCAGAAGAAGGCTATTGGCTCATTATGTCTGCATCACCTTTCTAAGGAGCACTATGACTTAGTGGCATTCTCCAACCTTTTCCCTGTAGCCTTACACGTTGTTTCTGTTCAAAGAGACCTTGAAGTGCAGGTTCATAGCTCCTTGAAAGTGGAGTCGCAGGTAGATAGGATAGTGAAGAAGGCGTTTGGTATGCTTTCCTTTATTGGTCAGAGTAATGAGTACAGAGATTGGGAGGTCATGTTGCGGCTGTACAGGACATTGGTTGGGCCACTGTTGGAATATTGCATGCAATTCTGGTCTCCTTCCTACCGGAAAGATGTTGTGAAACTTGAAAGGGTTCAGGAAAGATTTACAAGGATGTTGCCAGGGTTGGAGGATCTGAGCTACAGGGAGACGCTGAACAGGCTGGGGCTGTTTTCCCTGGAGCATCGGAGGCTGAGGGGTAACCTTATAGAGATTTATAAAATCATGAGGGGCATGGATAGGATAAATAGACAAAGTCTTTTCTCTGGGGTCGGAGAGTCCAGAACTAGAAGGCTTAGGTTTAGGGTGAGAGGGAAAAGATATAAAAGAGACCTAAGGGGCAATTTTTTCATGCAGAGGGTGGTACATGTATGGAATGAGCTGCCAGAGGATGTGGTGGAGGCTGGTACAATTGCAACATTTAAGAGGCATTTGGATGGGTATATGAATAGGAAGGGTTTGGAGGGATATGGGCCAGGCGCTGGCAGGTGGGACTAGATTGGTTTGGGATATCTGGTCGGCATGGATGGGTTGGACTGAAGGATCTGTTTCTATGCTGTACATCTCTATGACTCTAAATAATTCCCTCTTAAATGTCTCAAATGAACCTGTCCCCATCACACTTCAAGACCATGCACTCCAGGCCTTAACCCCTACTTCTTAATAAAATTTCTTTTGTCACTTCACATATGTTTGCAAATCACTTTCAATGTCTGCTCTCTCATCCTTCATCTTTTATGTAGGAACAGGTTTTCCTTACCTATTCTATCCAGTTTATCCCATGATTTTGAAATCATCTGTCTGACATTTCCTTTTTGCCTCTTTCTCTCTCCAAGGAGAACAGTACTAAAGTCTCCTTCTAACAACTTTTCATGCCTGAAAGCATTTTAATAAATATCCTCTTCACTTTCTCTGGTATATTCGTATCTGTCCTATAGTGTGGCATTTAGTACTGTGCAAAATACTGCAGCCGAAATATAACCAGCGTCTTATATAAGTTCAGCGTAACCTTCCTGTTTTTATACCTTATGTCCCTTTTAATAAAGCCGAGGGTATTGTATGCATTATTAGCTGCTTCTCTCCACTTTTGATGATCTCTGCACATATGCACTCAGCACTACTTCCAATATAACTGACAAAAATGGTGGAATTTCCTCTTCTGACGTTGTCATGGTGAGCCCAAAAAAAAAGGATGGGCTTTCACTGTGGGAAAAGTCAGGTTTTCTCATGTGATTGTTTTAAAAAGGTTTATTAAATATGCATGTGGGGTACAACACTCGACTTTTCAGGTGCATAGGGAGGGGGAACAGGAAATTTTGGTTCCATTTGGGATGCTCTGTGTTCCAACCTCCTGGTGCCATATCTAAACGGCACATGGACAGTACCATCAGTAGACCATGCATCCTGGAACATCCCCAATCCTGGAGTTGGTAGAGAACTGGCAGAAGTCGCAATCCTATGACTGTGTCCAACCATAGTAAGCTTGTCACTGTGTAGGGGCATCACATATCACTTGGATGACAGACAGCTCCATCACATGACTCTTCTCTAATCTGCATGTCGCATTTTATTGGACCTACTTAAGTTGAATTAAGAACAACACACTCTGTCACACCTATCTTTGTTTGCACTTCAAACAGAAAGGGACCTACAGGACTCCTCAACTCACCACAACCTCAGTCAACTTTTATAACGATTAAGGCTAATCTACATGTCCATACATTCTCAGCAAGGACACCTTTATAAAGGTTGCTTGAGCATTGACAACTCAGATGAATATCATGCCCACACTTCATTTGAAATCTTATCAATTTTAACAACGCATGCCATCATCTTTAGCTCAGCACTTTCTTAATCATTACTTGTCTCCAAACCATTGCCTTATCTAGTGAGCAGACAGACAGTCACAGTTGCCTGTGTCCATATCTGAACTGACCTGTACAGACAAACCATTCATGAAGTCGAGAGTGTGGTGCTGGAAAAGCACAGCAGATCAGGTAGCATCCGAGGAGCGGGAGAATCGAAGTTTCGGGCATTAGCCCTTCATCAGTGTTTTTCCAGCACCACACTCTCGATTCTGATCCCCAGCGTCTGCAGTCCTCACTTTCTCTAAGCCATTCAAGAATCCATGGTAACGTCTCACAATCCTTCTGCAGCAGAAGCAGTCGCTTTATCTGTGAGCGTGCCCAGCGCCCTGCCAGTTCGGAGGTTGAGGGTCTAGAGTTCAGACCAGCTGACCCCATCTTTTCTTTTATCATTCAGTAATGGGATGTGGGCATTGCTGTCAGGGCTAATGGTCCCACTGTCGCATTGTGCGTCTACTTAGAATAAATAGACTGCAGAAGTTCAAGAACGCAGCTCACCATCACCACCTCAAGGACAACTAGAGGTGGGCAGTAAATGCTGGCCAAACAATGACATCCACATCCCATGAATCAATAAAAAAGACAGATGGGTCAGACTGAACTTTAAGTCCTCGCCCTGTTTGAGAAGCAGTTTGCTGAGCTCGCCAGAGGCCTTGGGGAGTGACCTCTGCAGAAGGTAAGATTGGATATGTTAAGCCATCTTGTCCAAAAACTGCCAAGCAGCTTCTCACATCTGCACATCCAGAAGCAATCTTTGGTTAGGCTGGCACCATGCAACACACTTTTCTTTATGGTTTTCTCCACAGTATCCCGGTCGCAATCTCAGTCCCATCAGGAAGGAGGCAGAGGCTCAACTGCCTAGCCCCTCTCTTCTAGCCAGACACCACATTTCAACAAAGCAGTAGCTGGGACCCTCCGAGGAAGCACCATGAAGGCATTCCATTTCAACTTCCAGCAGTGTAGTGACATTCCCCTCGACTGGGAATGAGCACAAGGGTGATGTATGGGGGTGGGCATGGCTTACTGGAGAACAGGCTGAATCTGGTACAGGTGATGAGTCTCTGGACTTGCCCATTGATGCGTTGATGGGAGTGGAGGTGCAAGAAATGGAATGTCTGGCAGAGACCTTGTGCAGACTGGAGCAAAGTACACAGTAGACTGTCCACATTCTCATTAATGTAATGGCTCAGGTATGTCAGCAAATTGAGCACTGCTGTTGAATCTTGTCTTATGAAAGCTTAATAAAAGACTGGAAATGGTTGAGATAGAAGTTTGCAGCTTTTGGACTTAATCACATTTACCATGCAGTAGTTGTTTATCTTCAATACAAAGGGCCAAAGGGATTGTTCACATAATAGCTTTTAACACTTGCAAATTTAATGGTCTGTTTTGAGTGCACAGTACAGATCTGGGGCTTTTTCATCTTGCACTGTCTTATCTCTGAAATTCCTGGGAAATGACTAAATATTGTTGTGGTCAACTGTGTCGGTGATTCTTTCTTCCTTGCCCTCCACCTTCGAATGTACATCTGTGCTCTTTCATGAGATTTGATTATCTTCTCCTTTTGTTTTTGAAACTCTGTATCCTCCTTGTATTCTTTCTTGCCCCCAGTTTTGACTGGTGGTCCCTTCTCCATCTCCCAAGACATTTCTGCTATTCCCCAAATCCATTTCTATTGAGGAGTTTGGGGCTAGACTCACTCTTAGCCACCTTTTGCACTGATGATTGATTGTTCCTGTTCCTTCTGCATCTGAATTTGCTTCCTCCAATTCCTCAGTACCCTGACAATCACATCCTTTAAGTTTCATTCTATAACTTTCCTTGCCACCCAGTCTACCACCTTTTTTGTTGATGCCCGTTTAGTGTCTCACTTGCTCAGCCTGGTCAGTCATATTTGCTGACATCAGCCTGTGTCGCTGCCACACTTGGATAGGCTAGTGGGACCCATTGAAACTTGGTACAAGATGCCAGACTGCGTATGAATGGGAATTCTCAGAAACTGAACATGGACCTGTTTGTGCAAAGACACTGCTTTTTTTCTGAGACAGCCAAGTTAGTGAAGAAGTTTGTACTAGCCAAAAGTTGGAGGAAGCAGTTGACCCCAACATAAACATGCCTGATGTACATTTTCTTGTTTGTGAAGAAATGTGCTTCCTGATGTTTGGTTAAAAAATTGTGCATATGAACTTAACTCCAGTGGTCTTGTGTGCTAACAATTATTCATGACATCCTATTGAATGTAAAAGAGGTTACTGCTCTGATTAAAGATGGGAAGTGTGGACCCACGTGAAAATTTGAGTATTTAATCCTATACATTTAATACCATACATTTAATCTACCATTTTTTAACTGATATTTTCCAATGAAACTTCCACCTAATTGAATTCCCCTGCCTGTCTTTCCCAAAGCTCCAGGCAGGCAAGGAAGATTCCACCAAAGTGTTTGAGCCTGGTATTCATTGAAATTTGTCTCCTTGCAAGGCAACTTGATGTATAATTTCGTATAAATGCAGGTATTTCCATTCGTAACTTCAAGTTCATAAGCAAAACCGCACTTAATTTTTAAAATAAAAAGATAATTGTGGAAACAAAAGGCTAGTCCGCCCTTCAAATCTTAATTTTTTCCATGCTAGAACAAAATGGAAGCACAAAGCAGCATTGTCAATTGCAAGTGATGCTGTGTATATGATATCATGAAGAAAGGAGAATAAGGCTGAGATGGATCTTCATAGTAGTAGAGTGTTAAAACCATCTAGTATGTGGTGCACTCACTGGAGTCCAAACAGTCTGTAGCAGTTATCCTGGGGTTTGGAGACAGCGTGTATTATAAAACAGTTTCAAAGTGTCTAGTTTAATTCAATTTAAACCATTACTTTGCTATGACAAAGTAGCCATGAAAGTCTATTAATTTCTGGAGGAACATTTATTTCACTATTAATTAATCAAAATTTCAGAAGATAGTTGCAAATATTTTTGAGTGATTGAAGACGTCCTATGCATGACATTTCTAAAGTCTTGGCACCTCAAATCAGCACATTTCATGCAATATTTAACTGTGCAATGTTACTCTATAACTCTACCCTATTCATTATCAGATTTTCTCACAAGTCTTCTGTAAGATTTTCATCAACGCAGCATTAACTGCTTTAATCAGGAGTCTACTCACAATACTGTAGGAGGAAAAACAAATCTTTCTAAACCGTTGTTTTGAGGTTAGTCATACAAATTGAGAGTGTTTTTCACTTGGTACAGGAAAAGAACAAATGATTTCATGGAGAGGTTGCATTGATTGCTGTTAGAGTTCTGTGGTTGTTTGTTGAATTCTTACTGCTGAGAAGATTGAATTCATTTTTAATAAAGTATAAAAACTCATTAGCAAAGCATATTGCAGTTTAAAAAAGATCTGCTGAAGTAAACTAATATTTGTGATTTTGTGATGCTGTACACCTTTGTTTAGATCCTGTACAGGAATTGGAATTTATACCATGGATTTTAGGTGAATTTCACAACCATTGTGTGAGTGGCAAGAAGCCTTTTCTTTTAAATATATCATTTTATGTAACATAGGTGGGAGTAAGTTACAATGTTCATGGTTTGAGGTAAGGTTCTTAGGCATCATGCATTCAATTATTGCAGTTTATAATTTCAACTCCAGCTAATAATGTCTTTTTTTTGCAGACAAAATGTTGGTGCAGTGTATTAAAATGAGCAAAGTTATAGAATCATAGTCATTCAGCACGAAGCACACCCTTTGGTTCAGCTTGTCCATGACGACCAAATTTCCCAAACTAAATTAGTCCTACTTGCCTGAATTTGGCCCATATCTCTTTAAACCTTTCCTATTCATATACCTGACTAAATATCTTTTAAATGTACATGTTTGTGCCAAGAAACTGCTTTTTTCTGAGGCAGCCAAGCTAGTGAAGAAGTTTGTACTTGCCAGAAGTTGGAGGAAGCATCTATCATTTCCTCTGGCAATTCATTACATAAGAAACACCCTCTGTGTGAAAAAGTTGCCTCTCCGATCCCTCTTAAATCTTTCTCCTCTTACCATTAAAAATTATGCTTTCTAGTTTTGGACTCTCCAACTTTGGGCAAAAACCTTTGTATTCACCCTACCGATGCCCCTTATGCTTGTACAAACCTTTATAAGGTCACCCCTCAACCTCTTACGCTCCAGCGAGAAAAGTCCCAGCCGATCTAGCCTCTCCTTGTAACTCAAACCCTTCATTTCCAGCAACATCCTTGTAAATCTTTCTTGTACTCTCTGCAATTTAATACTATCCTTCCTATAACAGGGTGACCAGAACTGTAGACAATACTCCAAAAGTAGCCTCATCCAAGTCCTGTACAATTGCAACATGACATCCAACATACTCAATGTTCTGAGCAATGAAGACAAGCCAACCCTCACCCAGTCTACCTGTGACGCAACTTTCAAAGAACTATGTACCTGAAATCCAAAGTAATTTTGTTCAAAAACCCTCCCCAGGGTCATACCATTAATTGTGTAAGTCCTGCCCTTGTTTGTTTGATCAAAATGCAATACCTCGCATTTAACCAAATTTGCCACTTAGCCCAATTGATCCAGATCCCTTTGTAATCTTTACATAACCTTCTTCACTGCTCACTATACTACCAATTTTGACGTCTTCCACAAACTTGCTAACTATGCTTCCTAAATTCTCATCCAAATCGTGTATATATAAATTACAAACTTTATTTTAATCACATTACAATGAATCAGAATTGACTTTAGTTGTTATTTCTGGCAGATTAAAATGATGAATTTAAATCTTTCAATATAAGTAAGTCATAGAATTGCAGCAATTCAGAAACACATGCAACTCAATCTATTTTGAATTTATGTGAAACACCAATTATAAAAGCTGGATCCTAAACTGCTGACCTGCTCATGTTATTATGATATCTGTATCGTATCCGTATAACTTGATGCCTCCTCCACTATTTTGAAAACATTTTCCTTGCGGTCAAAGTGATGTTGTTAACCTATCAGACCTTTTTGTTCTTATACATTTTGTGGCTAATGACAATTTATAAAGTTTGCTACCTTCTTTCTGTGGAATACCTTTAATTTCAGGGCAGTTTTTTTTGTTGAAATAACAAATGTGATTAGACTTTTCCTTATTTAACCACAAATGCTGTAGGAATTTTTCGGTGAGGGCAGATGTGTGGTTAAACATTGAAGTCTAAACGTTGCTGTTTGAGCCCTGCTGCTGTGCCATTAACTTTGCAAGCATTACATCCTACTGACTGACTTGCAATTGAAATACATTGAATGGTGTAAAGTTGCTGTAGTTACATGGAACATGCAAACTAACCATTCTGTAGAAAATTAGGTCTTGTTATTTCAGTCTTAAGTACTCAGTCATGAAGCAAATGTTTAATCCTGCCACACAATCTTTGGTAATGGAAAAATAAACTATTGCAAGTATGGAGTCTCAGTCCTCTTCAGGTGTTTCTTTTTGGGAATTCATAAAAAATCAAAACTTCAAAAAAAAAATCAATTGTGCTTTTTTTCCCTCTTGTATTTCAATCCAATTTTCCTTTCCCTTCCCTAAGTTAGTTTTCTATTCCTGATTTGGCATTGAACTTGTCTTTTCTAAGCTACACTTTCATCTTTGTTCCTATGCTCTTACTTTTATAATCCTTCAATCTGCTTGGTTCAGGAAATACTTTATTTGATTGCAGTTGCTGCCCTGTTCACTCCAATCCCAGATGCTGGGTTTATTTTGTGAAGGTATTATTAGCTCTCGCATCCAGCAAACTGCGTCACAAAATGACTTTTGTGGTTAAAGATACAAGGGTAAATCTATAATGGTGTATGTATTAGATACCCTGCTACAGCAAACTACAAGTCAGATAACTTGAAGTTAAGAACAAAAAGTCTGATAAAAATAAATGCACAGCAACAGAATCTGTAAATTCCGTTAAGTATTAAGAGCATTTATTTAGAATTATACCGAACTGCCAAACTAAAATCAAATGCAGGTGTGCTGAGAGAAACTGCTGTTCCAGTTTAATCTTGGCTTTTCATTTGATTGTGTTGTCCTATCCCTGCAGAGTATTTAAACATTTCCTCAACTATTCTTCTTGTGTTCATCATCAGTCTGTTGGTGAGAAGGTCAGTCCTCATTCACTGCTGTGTATGACTTATAGTACAAGGTCAATGGTCAGGCAATTATTGCCAAATCTAACAAACTGGAATTATGTGGAAAGTGCAGTAAATTCTCTCGTTGATTGCAAAGACAGAAACTAAATGACAACAGACCAATTTGTACAACCCTAGTCTATTATTCAGATTTGTGAACAGCTGAAATAATTCAGAAACAAGTGACACCACAACATGTGAACTAATTTAAAAGAAATTATTAAAGAAATGGCCCAAAATACATTTTGTTTTGCTTTTAAGAAGTTCCTTATAACAAGCTTTGATGGTAGGACAGTTGAGACTATCATTGGCAGAGCACCCCATTGCCAAGTATGTTGAAGGTGCTTGGGTAGAGAGTTAAATAGCTTGAGAAAGTCTCTTCAGTTATCAAATGAATTCTCTTGTTCTTAATGGTGAGAAAATGAAAATGCTAAGCATTTAAAATACTTAGATTAATGTCATGTGTACTGCAACTTTTTCACATTGAGCAACAACTAAAGATTTAAAGTCACAAACTGTTGTGAAGCAGTCATATAGCCTTAAGATGTTAACTCAGTTCCGCCGTACAAATGCTAGTTGTTTTGAGATTTGCCAGCATTTTCTACTTTTAGATTTCCAGAATCTGCAGGATTTTGTTTTAATTAAAGACTTAACTCTGATTGTTCTTTCCTATTTGTTAGCAATTCACATCGGTTGTTCCAACCATTAAAGCAAAGGAACTAAAGTTTTCGATTTCCACATGCAGTTCTAAAACATACAAAATTATTGAACAGAAATATATTTATCAGCTTGTCCTTCAAACATTTAGTATCTGCATTGAAAATGTTTTGGAGATGTCTAAACTAACAACACCTCTGCTGTTGTCCAATCTTTTAGAAGCATATAGAAATAATCAAAACTAGGAGCTGATGTAAGCCATTCAGCCCAATGAACTCCCCATTCAAAGTGATCATGACTGATTCACTACCTCACTCTTCTCAATCCCTTGACAACTTTAGCTTTGAGAAATCTACTTATTTTAAAAACATTTTCTGTGACTTTGCCTCTACAATCTTCACTGGTAGATAAGTCTACAGGTTCACCATCCTCTAAGTGAAGAAATTTCTTCTTGCTAAGTCTAAAATGGTGTGCTGTATATCCTGAGACTGTGAGTATTTGTTCTGAATCCTGCCCCGGCTAGAGGAAACATCATCCCTGTGTCTCGTCTGTCCAAACCTATTGACATTTGAAATATTTATTTGAAATACCATCTCATTCTTCTGCATGGTGAGTATAACGTTTCTTAGTGAGGAATTCAAATCTACATGCACTACTTTCAGGTCTATGCTCAAGGCCCTGGATAGCTACAGTAAGACTTGATTTCTCCTGTGCTCAAATCCTTTTGCAACAAAGGCCATCATACCATTTGCCTTCCTAACTACTGGCTGCACCTAGAATAATTGGTGTGCAAGAACACCCTTTGGGCATCAACCTTTCCCGATTTATCACTATTTAAAAAATACTCTGCCATTCTGAATTTCCTACCAAAGTGGACAACTTCATGTTTCTCCATTGAATCTGTCATGTGTTTGCCCAGTCAGCTAAAATGTCCACATTTTCTGAAACCTCTTTATGAATTCCCCACTACTTAGAATCTAGTTTTAGGTCTTCATCAAGCTTGGAAATATTAGACTCAATTCACCCTCATCACCTTCCTCTCTGTAAATGACCTATCTATTCCTCCTGTTTCCTATTTGTAAACCAATTCTCAGTCCATGCTATTTTATTATCACCAATTCCATATGCTTTAGTTTGCACTATAATCTCTTTATGTGGGACTTAATCAAAAGCTATCTGAAAATCCAAATGCACTACATTTGCTGGTTCTCCCTCATTACTTTTACAAGTGAGGTCCTGGATAAAATTCTCGTATATTTGTCCAATATGGTTTCTCTTTCAGTTCCCTTTTTATGTGCGAATGAACCAGCCACACCCACGCACACTTCTCCCTTTCTCATTCTAAAACTCAAGACAAATACCTTAACAATTATTCCCTGGCGGCCTGTGAGTTATTTAATTGAAATCCCATGATTTCTTAGAAATTGGCTTTAGCTCACTGTTCAAAATGGCTTTCTGTCCATCAGAAGTGGTGGCACACTGGTTTACAGTCAGAGGGAATTGCCCTTGGAGTTCTTTAACATTGACTCTCGATGTCATGAAGTCTTGTTGCATCTGGACAAACATGAGCAAGTAATTCTCCTGTTGAAGGCCACTTCTGCCCATCCCCCACCTAGCTGATAAATCAATTCTCTTCCATCCATGAAGTGGAAGGTGCACTGATGCTGGCAAGGACGCAAAATGTATCTGTAGCGGAGGTCTACAATATCCATCTTTGAGTGGCTTGGCAGCGCCACAACTGACCAAGCTGGCTGAGGTCTTAAGGATTTACTTCCTGAATCAATTCTCCCAATGCAACCCCCAGTCCTGCCACAGAAACAAACCTGGGTCTTGTGTGATTTTAAAGTACGTTTGCTTGTTCTAGCTCCATCTGGTACAATCTAGTCTTCCAAAGCCTGGCTCACAGTACACCTTTTGAACATTACTCTTTCAAGAGTGAGAGAATATTCAATCCTACATTCTCTGGACGGAATCTTCCTAGCCCCTGAACAACATGGACATTGTCGAGAAAGTTGGGAGATTATGTGAGAAACCCTCTACCCAACCAGTCGAGAGCAGAAAGTACCATTTTTCAACCAAGTGTTGAATGGCGAGAGGAGGTTCTTGCTAGTATGTGGTGAAAAGTCTGTTTGTATCATTGACATCCTCAATATTACATCATCCTACCTCATTGATATGTAATCTCACATTCACCCACCCACCAGAACTAGATGGCGACAATTCACAACATGAAAGTCAGAGTAGTTATCTGGTAACTCCAGCTCGCTGCTTGTTTTTCTTAATCACCAGCATCTTAGGGCACACTGCATGAGCAATGACTGCACACATTCCCTGCCCAACAGAACCTCCAGTACCCCAATGGCAAATTGGGGTGCCATTAATAGAATCCCTACAGGGTGGAAACAGGCCCTTCGGCGCAACAAGTTCACACCGACTCTCCAAAGAGTAACCCATCCAGACCCATTCCCCCACCCTATTGCTCTACATGTACCCCAGACTAATGCACCTAATCTGCACATCCCTGAACACAATGGGCAATTTAGCATTGCCAAATTTGCACGGCTTTGGATTGTGGAAAGAAACTGGAGCACCCGATGGAAACCCACGCAGACACGGGGAGAATGTGCAAACTCCACACAGACAATCGCCCGAGGCTGGAATGGAACCCGGGTCCCTGGTGCTGTGAGGCAGTAGTGCTAATTAAACACTGACTAATTAAAATGTGGTCAGGACAAATGAAAGTAATCATTCAGGTATATGCCAGTCAGTGCTTGATTGGGTACACAACCTAATTTTTAAAAATGGCACTAGCACTGCAAGAATTTTGGGAGGTTCTGGCAGTGCCCAGTACTTTTGCTTGTGGTGAGTGGGAGAGTACAATGAACAGAGCTTCTAAAGAGTGATGTATAAGTCATGGAGTGTGCTTGGGATGGGAGTGCAAGTAAATCCATTCAGGCTGGCAGGGAGAAACATGACAGGAAACTTGCCAAAATTGCAGCCCACTTTTGGTAAGATTTGATGCCTTTGATTGTATCCATGGGCGACTCCTGCTTTGTTATCATTCCTCAACCTTTCAGAATCCTTCTTTCAAGTCTTCATAAATTTTATCAATGACCATTGCCTGGAGTTTTCCTTGAATTGCTTCTAAGCATCATGCTCGTAACAACACCTCACTATTATGTGGTTTTTTTATTAGATTAAAGAAAGTGTCAAGATATAAATTGTTGATTTGTAACAGCTTGACCAATAATATACAATGATGCATGCAAAGTTGTAAAATTGCTAATAGTGATTACTGGTATTTTGTGGCATGGAAGTTGTTTCCACTGTCATAGCTTTACAACTTCCTATTTTGGTTGTGCTGATGACATTGAAGAGATATTTTGTATAATTAGTTGTTGCATACCATGGAGGTGCAATCTGCTGCAAATTCTATATGTAAAAGAGACATTCTTTTGTCCAGGATAAACTTTAAGAACCACCAATGGAGGAGCAAACAAACCAATACATATACTTGGCCGTTATATTTGTGTAGCGCATTTAGCCCTGAGCATTGTATAAAATCACTGCCGTCTGTTTTACAATATTGTTAGTGGACCATAAGAAATGGAGCATACCTCCACCTTGTTCAGCAGCAATGTCTTGTCTGTTTGCTCCACCTCCAGTTTGTTGGTTTGTATAGTAAAGTGACCCAAAGACCTTCACTGGAGCTTTGGATGGCCTCCAGTATATGGAGGTTAGGGCAAGAGGAGTGCATTGAAGTAATCAAGTCTAATTGTAAGAAACATAAGGATAAAGGTTTTATCAGTCGATGAGCTGTAGCAAGGTGGAGTTGAAAACAGACAACCTGTGTGATAGCCCAGATATGTAGTCAGCAGCCTTATTCAGGATCATGGAAGCTACCAGGGTTACAAATTATCAGACACTTGGCAGCAAAATCAATTGGATTTAGTGGAGAAGAAATGGTGTTTTTCACAGAGCCAAGAGGCAATGGCTTTGATCTTGGAGGTATTTTCTGTTCAACCAGTGCAGGATGTTAGACAAACTGCCTGATAATTTCAAGATAGTAGAGCAAATAAGATTAGATGATGTAACTGAATGATCAGCACTTGGATGTGGAGGGTACAACATCAGAATTTACAGATTTTGCCAAAATTGAGATTAAGCTACTTCCGAGGGTATAGTCCAGAGTCAAACGTTAAACATATGGATGTCATGTGAAATATTATACAAATAATGTAACGTGATACATTATGAAAGGATAATAAAAAAGATGACCTTTTGACTAAATGCTAAAAGTTAAAAACAATACAGAATCAGAGAGACTTGGAGGTTGGCAACACAGGTGGGCATCTAGAGCAAGCTTTCAAAAATAAAATAACTCATTGGATGTTGGATATTATGACTAAAAGTAGGGTACAAATACAGACAGTGACATTAAACTAAATAACTCATTGCTGAGAGTACTATATCCAATTTCGAGTGCCTGCGTATTGGAAAGGTGTTAGAGCATGGAGAGTGCAGAAGTGGTTTCACAAAGGTAACAGCCAGGATGAGAAACTTCTTTTATGATGGAAGACAAGAGAAACTTAAGCTTCTTTCATTCAGATGAGGTTAATGGGTTATCTTCTACAGCTGCTCAAACCTGAGAGCTTTGATAATGTGAGTAGAAAAACAAATGTTTCAAATGGTCAGTGAGTCAGATAACTACAAGGTAAAAAAAGAATAGAAAATTCAGATAAATTTATCTTATACATGACATGGGATACCCTAGTAGAATAAATAATGAATAGCTGGTAGCTTATAAAATTGAATGTGGCCAAATGTTTGAGGGGGAAATTTCTGAGATGTTGGGGGAATTTGTCTAAATGAACAGTTCTTTCACCGACCAGACAGAGGTATAATTATGATGTCAACTTAGAAAATGCTATGATTCTAAACAATGTCACCATAACAAACACATTATTCTTTCCCAGAAATTCACTCAGAAAAAACTGTTCACTGTTTTGATGCATGACTGCTTCCTCTCAGAAACTAAACTCCATTTTTAATATAAAGATATTGGAAGTAAAAGCAGAGTAGACCATAAGGTCCATTGAGCCTACTCTGCAGTTCATTCTTGTTACAGATGATTGTCATGAATAAAAACTTCGAGGAGAAAGTGAGGACTGCAAATGCTGGAGATCAGAGCTGAAAATGTGTTGCCGGAAAAGCGCAGCAGGTCAGGCAGCATCCAAGGAACAGGAGAATCAACGTTTCGGGCATAAGCCCTTCCTGAAGAAGGTCTTATGCCCGAAACGTCGATTCTCCTGTTCCTTGGATGCTGCCTGACCTGCTGCGCTTTTCCGGCAACACATTTTCAGCTATGAATAAAAACGTTACAACATTATAGAATTTGAGGAAAAAAAACTAATGACTCTACGAAAAATGCCTGCTTCAAGTCACTTGACAATATGTTTGCAAGCTCTTAGTGGATTGCAGGGAGACATACCAAGACATGACATTTAAAATACCAGGGATTACAACTAGATGATGGAGATATAGGAATTCTAGTTTCAGAGAGAAACTGGAGGAAAGACTTCAAAGGGACTCTGCATAGTAAAACCATAAGATAGGGGAGCAGAATGAAGACATTTGGCCCACTGAATCTGCTGCATCATTCAATCATGGCTGATATGTTTCTCAACCCTATTCTTCTGCCTTCTCCCCATAGTCCTTGATCCCCTTACTAATCAAGAACCATCTACCTTTGTCTTAAATGCACTCAATGGCATAGCCTCCAGAACTCTTTGCGGCATTGACTCCCACAGATTAAACACCCTCTGGCTGAAGAAATTCCTCCTCCTATCTCTTGAGGGTCGTTAGTTCACTGAACCTATGCCCATGGGTCCTACACTCTCGTATTAGTAGAATCACGATCTTCACGTCCACTCTGTCTTGACCTGTACCTTGCTCTAACACCAGTGGCTCTTATGCAGCAGTCTCCTTTGCATTGCCTTGTCAGTAGTCTTCTGGAATTCTAAATAGATCACTTCCACTGTTCCCCATCCATCTAAACTCTGAGTATTGACCCGGAGTCCTCAAATGCTCCACTGGGGTCATTCCTGGGGTCACTTGTGTAAACCTCCTCTGGAGCCTGTCCAATGTCAGCACATATTCCCCTAGATATGGGGCCAAACCTGATCACAATAGTCCAAACATTGTCTGACCAGAGCCTTATACAGCCTCAGCAGTACATCTACTCTTATACTGTAGCCCTCTTGAAATGAATGCTAACATTGTATTTGCCAACTGAACCTGCATGTTAACCTTATGAGAATCCTGAACTAGGACACTCGAGTCCCTTTGTGATTCAGATTTCCAAAGCCTTTCCCATTTTATATACAGTCTGTGCCTGTATTCTTCCCCCAAACTTTGCACTTTCCCACATTCTATTCCATCTGCCATTTCTTTGGCCACTCTCCTAGCCTGTCCAAGTCCTTCTGCAGCCTCCCCACTTCCTCAACACTACATGTTCCTTAAACTAACTTTGGGAATCTGCAAACGTAACAACAATGCAGTCAATTCATTTGTCTAGATTGTTAATGCGCAACATGAATAGTTGTGCTCCTAACATAGACTCCTGTAGAACTCCACTAGTCGCCAGCTGCCATCCTGAAAAATACTCCTCAATCTCCACACTCTGCTTTCTGCCAGTCAGCCAGTCCTCTATCCATGCTTGTACTTTGTCTTAATACCATTGGCTCTTGTTCCTGATTCCTGATGAAGGGCTTTTGCCCGAAACATCGAATCTTCTGCTGCTTGGATGCTGCCTGACCTGCTGTGTTTTTCCAGCACCACACTCTCAAATCTGATCTCCTGCATCTGCAGTCCTCACTTTCTCCTAACAGCATTGACTCTTGTTCAGCAGCTTCCTTTGCACTGCTTTGTCAAAGGCCTTCTGGAATTCTAAACAAATCACATCCACTGGCTCTCCTTTATCTAGCTCGCTCATTACCTCCTCAAACAATTCTAAAAGATCTGTCAGGCATCACCTCTTCTTGACCAAGCCATGCTATCTCAACCCTATTTTATGAAGCACTTGCAAGTACTCTGCAATCTCACCCTTAAAAACTGACTCTAACAACCTACCCAGGAATGAGGTCAGACTAACTAGCCAATAGTTTCCTGTCTTCTACCTCCCTGCCTTCTTAACAGGTATGTTACATTAGCCATTTTCCAGTCCTCTAGGCCCCTTCTGGACTCCAGTGATTAAGGAAAGATCACCACCAATGCCATCACAATCTCCTCTATCTCCTTCAAACCTTTGAAATGTAGTCCATCTGGTCTGGCTTTTTTATCCACATTCAGACCTTTCAGCTTCACCATTACCTTTTTAGTGATGGCCACTAAACTCACCCCATTCCAAGATTCTCGTGAATTTCTGGTATGCTGCTGGTGTCTTCCACTGTGAAAACTGATGCAAAATATCTGTTCAATTCCTCCACCATTTCTTTGTTCTTCTTTATTACTTCTCCAGGCTCCTTTCAAGTGGTCCAATGTCGAAACTCGCCTCTGTCTTACCTTGAAATTTTCTTTTTTATTACTAAGCTAGCTTACTCTCATTTCATCTTCTTCCCATCACACCCCCCCCCCCCCCCCCACCCCTTGGAACGAATTTCTGCTGTGTCTCTGTTATTATCCCCAGAAACCCCTGCCATTGCTGCTCTAATGTCTTCCCTGCTGGGCTCCCCTTCCAATCAACTCTGGCTAGCTCCTCCCTCATGTCTTTGTAATTACCTTTACTAATTGTAATATCTTTACATCCGATTCCAGCTTCTCCCTCTCAAAAGGGGAATTCTGTCATATTATGATCACTGTCCTGTATGGGTTCCTGCACCTTGAGCTCCCTTATCAGGTCTGCCTTATTACACATCACCAAATACAGAATTGCTTGTTCCCTACTGGGCTCTACCATAAGCTGCTTAAAAAAAAACATCTCATAAACATTCCACGAATTCCTTTTCTTGAGATCTGCTGCCAACCTGATTTTCCCAGTCCGTCTGCATATTGAAGTCTCCCACAATTATTGTAATAGTGCCTTTCTTGCGTGCCTTTTCTATCTCCTAATTTATTTTCTTCCCCACATCCTGACTACTACCAGGAGACCTGGACACAACCTCAGGGTCTTTTTTTATATGCTCAACTCTACCCACACAAATTCTACTCATTCTGATTCTATATCACTTATTGTTATGATTTTAATTTCATTTCTGACTAACAAGGCAACCCCCACCCCCTCTGGCCATCTGCCTGATCCCCTCACAGCCACGTTTCTATGATAACCTCTTTGGAGGGTCCGTGCAGATTCGATGGGCTGAATGGCCTCTTTCTGAACTGTTGAGGTTCTATTATTTAATGACTAGTATCCCCGATCACAACTGCATATCTGTTTTCTCCCCCATCTTGAATGCTTTCAAGATGTGTATACCTCTACGATCAGTTTGCTCATCCTCTGCTCTCGTCCACACAAGGAGCAAAATTCTCAAATCTGCTCGACAAACTCAGGGCTGAGGCTTCTTCATCTACCAATCTCATTCATAGTCACACATCCTCCTGTCCGTGACCGCTGACTGAATTGAAGGTAATTAATCGAAGAGTTGTGACTGCTTCCTGAAACACACATTTCGGTAACCCTCCCGGATGTATCACAGTATTTGAAGCTCAGACTCCAGCTCATCAACTTTGAGCCAGCTGAGATCAAACAGCCTCTGTTCTGTGCAGTTACAACCTATCACATTCTCCTCTGCATCAAATTCCTATGTTGCCTTCAAATTCCCTGAACTATATGCTCACTCTGTCTGGGTCTCATTTAGGATATGATCTCTCCTCCCTGACCCAGCGAAGCTTACTGATTGTGCACTTTCAACAGGCCCTCTCTTAAAAATTGATGAAAAAGGGTGGCACTGGAAAAGCACAGCAGGTCAGACAGCGTTCGAGGAGCAGGAGAATCGACGTTTCGGGCATAAGCCCTTCATCAAGAATGGTGAAGGGCTTAAGCCCGAAACATGACTCTCCTGCTCCTCAGATGGTGTCTGACCTGCTGTGCTTATCCAGTACCATGCTTTTGACTCTGATCTGCAGTACTCGCTTTCTCCCCTCTAAACTTCACTGAGATGACATGCACTAGATAAGCTTCAATGGTAATTAACCTGTTATGTTGGCCCTATTTAGGCTTCAGGTGATTGACTGATCACTGACTGGTCCACCTGTACAAGAAAGTTCTGGAGTTGGTACTACAGAAACCATGACAACTGCTGGATCTGACTTGAAGTTGGTTTCTGTGCTGGAGTGTCTTGTTCTTGAAAAAATAGGCAAATTAGGAATTCCTCCTTGTCTTTCGTCTAATCTGTACTCATTTTAATCATGGTATCTGTAATTTCTTGTCAATAATTTAATATCTTTATGCTAAGGGAACCTTCAGTAATAACTCATATGAAATTAACCTTTAAGCTGTTTAAGTTGACCGCACTAGGGCGACACGGTATTTCAGTGGTTAGCACTGCTGCCTCAGTGCAAGGGAACTGGATTCAATTCCAGCCTCTGGTAACTATTTGTGTGGAGTTTGAATGTTCTCCTTATGTCTGTGTGAGTTTCCTCTGGGTGTTCCGATTTCCTCTCACAGTCCAAAGATGTGCAGGTTAGGTGAATTGGCCATGCTAAATTGTCCACAGTGTTCAGGGATGTGTATGTTAGGTGCATTAGTCTGGGGTAAATATAGGCTAAAGGGAATGGGTCTGGGTGGGTTACTCTTCAGAAGGTCAGTGTGGATTTGTTGGGCCGAAGGGCCTGTTTCCACACTAGGGATTCTATGATTCATAAGCGAATTATTACGTATTAAAAAGGGGTTAAATCAGCTGTATTAGTTTACAGTTAGCTGATGTTATTGGTGGACGTGCCTGGTGATCGTGACACTGATCTTTGGCTTTAGTTGTTTATCTCTTGCCTACTCTCCATAGCACGTGATTTCCTGAGACCAAATATCTATGTTTGCCTCAGATATACCCAAAGATTTACAACATTTTGAGTGAAGAAATTTCTCTGCATCTCAATCCTAAATTTACCCTGATAATGTCCACTGTGCTTTAGCAAGCCTTATGAGTTACAGCAGTAAGATTATCTGACTGATAGTAAAGGGATGTTTCTGTTTTCTAGATATTCTTAATAGCCCGTGAGTCTTGCAGTATTGTTGAAAAAACTGAAAGCAGGCTCCCTGCCTATAGATGTTTAAGGTTTTGATACTAGGTGGTTACAAAGTTATGAAAAGTTGAGAAAATTTGAACTGGGTGCAAATAGACAAAACAGGATTTTTCTATTGCTGTGAGGTCCAACAACTCTGGTTCAGCAACTTGGGTGTTAACTGTGTGTTTTAATCTCCTTTCCCTGCCAACTGTTAAGAGGTCCAAGGGAGCACGATGTTTCAAAGTGCCATAGATGAGAGAAAATGCAGGAGAATTCTGAACAGATTTTTTTTTTGGATTAACACATATGCTTGAGGTTGAACTGTAGCAGTGTTCTTTGTGTTACTGATATAAACATGGAACTTCACCTTAGATACTAGGAATGCATATTTTATTCAGTGCTGTTGTAATTTTTCAACAGTTAATGCAAGTAAGGTTTTGAGATAGGTTAGTGAATGAATAAATGATTTTTTTGTCACATCCATCTGGGATGATACAATGAAAAGTGTTTTGTTGCCATAATTCAGTGCCATTTTGAATTACAACAAGAATAGTGCCATCAAGTCTATGTTTCACCTGTTTGTCCTGACTGGTTTTTGATTTTTTTCCTCAAATTGTGATGATGGAAGCTGATCCCAGATTGAAATTTGGCTTGGTAGATCATATTTTGTTTCTTTTTGGTTTTAGTGGAGTGGTCTTTCACTGAAACACAAACATGCAAACTGGAAATTCAGTTTTAACAATAAAACAGAAGATTATTATTCAAAGGAAATGAGGATAAACTAGAGTAAACCAAACTTTTTACATACTACAAAAATATAAAGATTTCAAAACGTATGGTCAAAGTATAATCTATTGAGCATAAAAGCATTCAGTTACAATACTCACACAAGAGAAACGTCCCTTCTTGATCAGCCCTTTAGGGCTAAACTTAGCTGTGACCTCTACTCAGTCTTGACAGTCTTGAAGCCTTTTTGTGGAGTTTTCAGATAATCATGGCTTCAAATAGTTGTTTTCAGGCTTTTACCCAAACACTTCTAGTCTGGAAATTTTGTAAAACTTATCCTCTAAGTGAATTATAAAAGAATGAATAAGATTATAAGACATAGGAGCAGAGGTATGTATTCAGCCCATTGAGCCTGTGTTGCCCATTAATGTCATCATGGTTAATTCTCAACTCTACTTTCTTCCTTGTCCCACACGCTTGATTTTCTTACTGATTAAAAGTCTGTCCATCTCAGCCATGAATGTACTCAATTACACACCCTCTACAGCCCTAAATAACCCCACGGATCTGCTACCCTCTGGGAGGAAATTCCTTCTCATCTCTGTCATAAATGGAAAACCCTTTTATTTTCTGAGATTATGCTCTCTGATTCTGAACTTTGCCACAAGAGTGAAACAACTTTTCTGTAACTATACTGTCAAGTTCCCTAAGAATTTTGCATGTTTCAATAAGGTCAACTGTCCTTCTAAACTCTAATGAACATACTCAAACTGACCTCATAAGATAGACCCTTCATAGTCTTGTGAATCTTCTCTGAATTGTCTGCAATGCCAGGATGTCTTCCCATAAATAAGACACCCAAGACAGTTCACATATTCCAACAACAAAACCAGCAATTTCTGTAAAGGCTCAGCAGGCCTGATCTGAGGAGAGAAAGCAGAGTTAATATTTTGAGTCCAGTGACAACTCTTCAGAACAGTCTGAATCCATTCCCATTACGAATAAATGAATGATTTTATTGTCACATGTATCTATGAAGACACAATGAAAAGTGTTTTGTCACCACAATCTGGCACCATGTTGTATTACAAAATGAGTAAAAAGAAATTACTTATGTAGAGGTCATCTTTTGTAGTGATTGTAACAATGTCAGCCAGGTGGACTTCATAGAATCTCAGATGCGTTCTCAGATTAGGGGTTATTATTTTGCTCTTGTCAGGGAGCCCTGGCTGACAGATATAAATAAGAGTGTCAGACATCCTGTTCACTCTGGGAGCTGGCTTTGAGGGAGCTGGATCAGTGTTAATGACTCTCCATGCGTAAGTAAAGGGTGACTTGGTGACGGATGATTAGATTCCCTACAGTGTGGAAACAGGCCCTTCAGCCCAACCAGTCCACACCGACCCACCGATGAGTAACCCACCCAGACCCATTTCCCTCTGACTAATGTATCTAACACTATGGGCAACTTAGCATGGCCAATTCACCTGAACTGAACATCTTTGGACTGTGGGAGGAAACCGGAGCAGCCGGAGGAAACCCACGCAGACATGGGGAGAATGTGCAAACTCCACACAGACAGTTGCCTGAGGCTGGAATTGAACCTGGGACCCTGATGCTGTGATGCAACAGTGCTAACCACTGAGCCACTGTGCCACCCTATATTTCAATGCTAGCCTGTATTTCAATGTTCTGTTCAAATTGGATCTCCAGTACTGCTCCAGGGCTTCTGCAACGTCTCCACAAGGTGTTCCGAGTCTCAAGAAGTCCCTGCTCTGTGAACACCAATGATGACATTGATGCCCCAGGAGACCCAACTCTTCTCTTACCACAGTGACAGTGGCAAGACTCCCCACTCTGGGCACTGCCACTATCACTGCCGATGCCCTGCCACCAAGAGTCCAGGCTCTGGGGCTATCGCAACCAGGAATCCCTTCTCCAGACACCACCACCACCTCCACCACTGAAGCTGATACTCTAGCTCTGCCACCAAGAGTCCCAGGCTCCGGGCCTATTTCAGCCAGGAATCCCTGCGCTAAGCACCACCACAGCTGATACTCTGCCACTGCCACCAAGAGTCCAGGCGTCAGGCCTATCACTGCCAGGTGTCCCCATTGTGGGCACTGTGACTGCCTCCAGGAGTCCTGATCCATGCTGCTGACCCTGCAGCAGCTACCCTGCTGATCCTGCTGTGGCCTCGAAGATGAAGAAAAGTAAAGAAAAAGAAAAGATAAATAACAAAAAGGATGCTGTCATCCTGAAGCGAATGGGCTCAGGAGCCTGAAAACTACTACTGTAATGGTGCTGCCATTTTAAAATCTTTAAAGATGGAGATTAGTTGTTGAAGGGAGTTTCTTGAAATGGAGAAAGGTGACCAGTGGTGTGCCACAGAGATCAGTGCTGGGGCCACTGTTGTTTGTGATACACATAAATGATCTGGAAGAGGGCACTGTTGGTATGATCAGCAAGTTTGCAGATGACACGAACATTGATGGAGTAGCAGAAAGCATAGGGGACTGTCAAGGAATATAGGAGAATATAGATAGACTGGAGAGTTGGGCAGAGAAATGGCAGCTGGAGTTCAATCCAGGCAAATGTGAGGTGATGCATTTTGGGAAGTCTAATTCTAGAGCAAACTTTACAGTAAACAGAAGAGTCTTGGGAAAAGTTGATGAGCAGGGAGATCTGGGAGTTCAGGTCCATTGTACCCTGAAGGTTGCTGCACAGGTGGATAGAGTGGTCAAGAAGGCATATGGTATGCTTGCCTTCATTGGACGGCGTATTGAGTATAAGAGCTGGCAGGTCATGTTAAAATTGTACAAGACATTGGTTCGGCCGCATTTCGACTACTGTGTACAATTCTGGTCGCCACATTACCAACAGAATGTGGACGCTTTGGAGAGGGTGCAGAGAAGGTTTATGAGGAGGTTACCTGGTATGGAAGGTGCTAGCTATGAAGAGAGGCTGGGTAGGTTAGGATTGTTTTCATTAGAAAAAAGGAGATTGAGGGGAGAACCTGATTGAGGTCTACAAAATCATGAAGGGTATTCAAAGTTTGGGAAAAGATTTGTAGCTCGGGTGCTTGTTGTTGTGGTTCTGTTCGCCGAGCTGGGAATTTGTGTTGCAGACGTTTCGTCCCCTGTCTAGGTGACATCCTCACTACTTGGGAGCCTCCTGTGAAGTGCTTCTGTGATGTTTCCTCCGTCATTTATAGTGATTTGTATCTGCCGCTTCCGGTTGTCAGCTCCAGCTGTCCGCTGCAGTGGCCGGTATACATTAATCATTAAAAACACAGAAATAGAGAACACACACCGGATCATCAATGCTACACTCACAGGAATCCGATTCACTAGAGAGGAAGAAAAGGACAACCAACTCCCATTCCTAGACGTGATGGTACAGAGAACACCGAACGGAGAATTCACCACAAAGGTATACAGGAAAGCCACTCACACAGACCAAGTCCTAAACTATGAAAGCAACCACCCCAA